>NW_020537646.1:10378850-10401987 GCF_003426905.1 Ctenocephalides felis | reverse complement strand
TTGAACAACACTCATTACATGAATTCCAATAAATTGTAGATGCCCATTAGGTAGAATAATATATAGACAGCTCCATAATGACATTCTGATAATACAAATATAATTATGATTTAAATTTAATGATTAATTAATGTCCCTATAGAATTACTGACATTTGATCGAATTCCAAACAAATATTCAATTTCCGGTATTCCACATAAATCAAATATCCAAATAAATCAAATGTTATGAATAAATAACACAGGTTCTGTGGGCATAAGCTACGTGTTTATTTTGACAAGGGACTGTAGTATATTGTATTTAGCATAAATCAATTCTATTCGAATGGTCGGTCTTCGATAAACCTTTTTCGATGACCTATTTCATAACTTTTAGCAGTTAGTGAAGTTCAACTGCCACACGTTTCTCTTTTTATATGGCAGGAAGCTTTTAACGTGATATGGTTCCCCGGCGCAAATAACTTCATATCACGAAGTCTAAAATTCTCTGAAACAATGTAAAGTTATGTCGGAAGTTTCGTAGTTCCTTCTAACACTTTTTTGACGAATAAGCTCGATAAGTTTTGCTGAGATAAAAGATTAAGATTGAAAATAGCAATTTTATAGTATTATTGATACGATTATAAATTCATATATATCAACACAGCATATAATAATTGTTCCAAGTTCTGGCAAAATCATTCAAATTTCCTCTACTAATTTATCTAGATATCCCATGGTAAACCTTTGATGAGAATTGTTATCCGATCGTTCAATCAGTCATTCTCCCTTGACCACAAATCCAAACCCATCTCTTCATTTCCGCAACCCACTGAATTTGACATCGAATTTGATTACGAATCTCTGCCCTGTGGCCCTTATTGCAACACTGATGATGACTATGAGTGCGTGAATGGAGTTTCTGCAAACTACTAACAGGAACATCAATTGAAAACTGATATCTGCTTTGATATCATTCAAAATTATTTGAAATTGTCTCGTTAACGTCAATAATATCAATTAAAATGTGATGACGGAATTTAATTATTGGAAATAATTATTGAATAATTGAATAATTATTGGAAATAAATATGTTGAATGTTCAATTTGAATTATATTTGTTGATTATTAAAGGGTAGGATGGGGCACAAAGGTCCAGTTTGACTTTCAGTTAATTACAAGAAAACCTATTTTGTATTTTTTCTGAAATTTGTTTGTATTGGATATTTATAAATATTATAGAGTAGGATGAAGCACAAAGGTCCAGTTTGACTTTCAGTATAGTGTCTAATCCAAATGAATTTTATCACAACAAATAGGACGTTTCAAACAAACAACTATCAAACTATGTTCAAAAATGCTAATTATAGAAATGTTCTTTGGCTATTTTCCTAAAGTTTGTCACCTGTTTTTTTTACTCCATCAGTTTGGGTAAAAAGGAACAGCGATCGGACAAACAATACAATGCCTTAAATTGAATTTTAACGGGATTTTACGAAAGGCTGAATTATTCAACCCTTTTTCATAATTTTAATTACGAAAGGCTGAATTATTTAACCCTTTTTTAATTTAAATTATTTTACAAATGTTACGTTGTATATAACCTTGATCTGGTATTTAGTGTGAAATATTCATCAGCAAAAATAAAAACTATTAATTCAATTTATCCTATAATTTTATTTATTGTTTTTTTTAAGTAAATTAAATCTTAATTTACTATTTTCTCATTGTTTATATCTTTGCTAATAAAGATCTAGTTAATCCTTTTCCACCCACAAGTATAAGCTTTTGCAGAGATAAAATAAAAAAACTGTTGAATCTAACTTAAAAATAACAATACATATTATAAACCCATTAAATAACGTATAATTAAAAATTATATTCAGTTATAATAAACGTCATGTCAGTCATATGGGTTTGACGCTAGAAAGTTGTGACATACACAATAGAAGGAGAAAAAAAGTTTTACATAGAGCCATGTCAGTCATATTTGTATGACATAAAAATAGCATTTTTTCAAGAAACTTTCCGAAAAAAAATTCTTTTGTACATTAAGTTTTTTTTTCTTGATACATTTTTATAATATTACCTAATAAATTTACCATGGCCCTTTAACGTGTCGTTTAACGTGTTAGTTAGTTTTATTATTCATATTCTTTAACAAATAAAAAATTCATATAGGATACAAAGTACAAATTTATCATTTCAATTCTGATTATTGTAATTCCAACAAGTTTGAGAAATCCATTAATATATACGTCAGAAAAACATGGGTAAACATTCAATATAAACGTCAAATATAAAGCGTGATGCTATTTGGGCGCTTTTGATATCATACAATATATCACATGTGTTTGCGAAAGTTTCGTGGGAAGCGTTAGTTGTGCCTGGACACGTTTTCTATTGGAATTCAATCTTATCGTCGTAAATGTGGGATTCGTAAATAGAAGTATCATAAGTAATTCAATTGTCTTAATTCGCATAGAGCTAATTTACTATATAGATAATTGTTATCTTAATAAAAACTTTGCTGTCAAATTGTTGGTGAACGCTAAATGTTACACCACCATTATCTCAAAAAATTCAAGTATAGAATTTTTTAACGATAATATTTTAAAGTAGAAGGCAATCGATGTGTCACAACTTCTAGCGTCAGACTCATGTGACTGACATGACGCATAACGTGTTAATATATAATTGAAAACATTAGTATTATATTTGAACAAATTAAGACTTGTGAAAAACAAGTCCAGGCTTATGAGAAAACCATTATCATAAAATATTTAAAATATTTATAATTATAATAATTTAGTGATATTTAAGATTTAGTTGTTCCGTTAGTCATGTGAAGATCTATTTTTATTTAAAATATCACGCTCAAAAATAAAATCGAAATTAGTTCATTTATTTGCATACCTACAGCCCGAGCTTTAGTTTTTATCGTCTTCATTTTTGTGCATTATTTATTTTTATTTTCATTTTCATATTGTAATGTAATTTATCAGGTAATTGACCTAAAGACTTTCTAAATAAAGAAAAGATTCATGGCAATTTATAGCAGTCCTCCCATCATTGATTCACCTATAGGTCTAAATAACAAATCCCTCCCTTGAATTAATTCGTTAAATAATACAAAATCATTAAATAGACATTTGATGCCAATGTATCGAACAACAACAACCGCCGGCTAATGACATCGCATTAAAGAAATACAGTCCAATTTATTCGATTTGGCGCGCGGCTAATACATGTGACTATACGATCTCTGGCTTTCTGTCTTTCTGCCTTTCTAGCTTTTCCAGTTCATATACAACTGCGAAATGGAGGATATACTGTCTTCTGTTTATTTCGTTAGCGACGGCGGTTTGTTCGAATCAATCAATAGAATAATAGACAAGGAGTTGAGAAATCTTCAACTAAAAGTTTACTAGATTTAGACAATTGCCCTCCAATAGTAGTTTCATCAATAAAACGAGTTTGCATTACATGTTAGAGTTGATCCAAAGATCGGCAATTTAGAAAACCAGTTTTTGAATAGTATTTTCCCGGAAAATCAGTTTTGACCGAACAAAAAATTTTGACAGACGAGTGATAAAGCAGGTTTCAACTGAAATTCAATTTTATGGATATAACATTTTTTATGTAAGAACAAAAAAATATTGACAAGGATTAGATAACTATAAAAGCAATTAATTATTTATTGTTCATGTATAATTTTTACATATAAGGGGTGAACATATTTATAATAGGACAACTATTGTATCAAATAATTCAAACAAAAAATTTCGAGTGATTAAAACAGTTTTTCACTGGAATTCAATTTTATTGATAATGAAGTTTTTATGCAATTTAGTGAAACAAAAAATATTAAATGACA
Source organism: Ctenocephalides felis (assembly GCF_003426905.1). Lineage (NCBI taxonomy): Eukaryota > Metazoa > Arthropoda > Insecta > Siphonaptera > Pulicidae > Ctenocephalides > Ctenocephalides felis. The sequence continues at coordinate 10,398,132 of NW_020537646.1, read as the reverse complement.
TGAATTAAATAACGTTAAAAACAATTAACTCTTTTCTGTTTATATATAATTTATACATACAAGGATGTAATTATTTTTATAATGAGGAAACAAAGGACGGGGATCTATTTGCTACAGTGTTATTATCAATCTGGTACATTTGGATATATTTTTAATTTTTAATTTTTTAAGTGTAATTCATACATTAGAATTTGGTATTTTTTTACTAAAAACCGGTTTTCGGATTCCTTAATTTTAACTTAAAAACCTATTTTTAAAAACCGACAAACTCTAGTTCATACGACATTAATCTACATCTAAGTCTTTGAAAAATATTTGGATAAGAAGTATTAAAAAAGTTCTAAGCTTAAAAATAACGTTTTGCATTAACCCTCCGACGGTCGGAGTGGTCAGGCCAGACTTTTTCGACTTCAATTTAAAAAAAACTTTTAGTAATCCTATCGACTTAAAATTTCTGGACTTTTCCTAAAATTTCATTAGCTGCCGATCAATGAAAAATCACGACGAAAAAATGTGTAGTCCAACCAGACCATTCCGACCGTTCGAAGGTAAATAAATATCCGACCGACGAAAAATTAAATTATTCTGGACAAAAATAAATAACAAAAACGTTTACTTACTAATGATATATCGTATGATAAATATAATATTGCCATTGTATTACAAACCATTAAAGTAAAAGCATAAAACCTTACTAAGTGTTACTGCCAATTTTATTTATTTATTATTACTGCAAAATTTATACGTAGATATAATATATTGCAAATATTGTAACTGGTAACTATAAAACAAATAATTTTAATCGTAAACATTTTAATTTTATGATATCTGTCGCGCACTCAAAGTTTCATAAGATAAGTTTGCATAAGATTTAATGAATTCAAATTGGAAAATTTTTGATTTTGGTGGAGCTACTATAATAAAGTGAGAGACTGAAAATGCTTGATATTCTTAAAAGAACTCCGCTTCATTTTTAGGGTATATTTATTTAAAGACAGTGATAATGAAGATATATAATATAAAATATATATAAATAAAGACATAAATTGCTGATTCCTTAATTTACTAGTAATTCTTCTCTTCCCATCTACCAGCTATTCGACAAACGGGTATACAGAATCGTTACACTGTCCTTGCCAATATCTGAAAGCACTCGTGCATAAAAAGTAGACAACTTCTATTCTCATCATGGCACAGAGTGGGTTAGGTAGTTACCTAGTGGTAGTTCGACTCAGCAGTAGATAGAAATACGTTTTGTCTATTTTTAGATTCTCAATCTTCGTAAATAGTTTTGTCGAGTATGCATACTACATTTTTTGACATAAGTTTGTAAGATACATAATAATAAAACACATAAGCGTAGTAGATGCAACTACTTCAATTACCCTAACAATTAGTCTTTGTCATGATCTATCTAATTGCATTTCAAAATACTTAACATTACTTCTCCCCATTAGTCCAATTCACTAAACCGATATAATCATGTTATTTTATTGCGATATTATAGCCTTTGTTAATATTATAATATGATCAGCAGATAATATGAAAAAAGTGCTAATGGCTTCATTGGCAGTGTATACAATACCTGCCCGTAGTAAAGAAATTTGAGCTTGGCTTTAGGTCCATTAATTATGTTTCTTACATATAATCGATAAGCAAAGTTTTAACAACAGCAACCGCCTTCGGTAACTTTTTTGCCACTGCGCGGTTAACCTGAATAATTCCTTAAAAATATGAAGAAAAATATTTTACGAATAAAGAAAAGAATATAAAAATGGATTTGTACTTTTAATATAATGTAATATTACTACATTAATTTCTTATGTTATTAATTCAAAGAAATGTATGTTCAATTTGTTATATATAAACCAAGTCAAACGCATAGAACATAGAGTCAAATGCATAGAACATAAATTCTTGTGAAATAATTTAATCATAATGCACCAAGTTTATTAAAATTATTGTAAGTATGTATTTATGCTTACGCCTTCAATATATGTCCAATACGGTATAAAAATCTATATCCATTATAGTAAAAAATCCTTTTTATCATTGATATTTATACATCCTCGGAGGTTGCATCCAAACCAATTAATTATGTTACGGTTCTTCCACATGATCGATCATATTCTTGCCGTAATCATCGCCCAACTTATCAATCTTTTATGTTAAAAATAACTTTAAGGCGGAAAAAAGTACAGTCAAGCTGCAATAAGATGATAAATATCAGTTTTTAGTTTGTTCCGATATAAAGTGCACTTTTAAAATAATAAAATAGACACATTTGTATAAAAAAAAGAAAAATCGTATGCGGATTGGCGAATAATAATGAGAAAATCATAATTAAAAGAAGTATACTTTATAAAAACGATATTAAAATACTAGCATGAAATTAATGTATTTTTATCTTCAACTAGACTTATTTTCTTTTAATTATTTATTTGAACAGCAATCAGAACTTAAGGGGGTATTCTTTAGTAGTATTTTTTTTTTTAATATATAAAAAATGAAAAGGCTTACTACTGGGTAACCTTTTAGATCTAATGTTTAATATTTCATATATAATCAAAATTACTGAATGTCTTCCTTTTTGTAAAGACAGATTGTAATTCAATAAAGAGAAAAAAAAACGATCGGTATTTCTAACATGAAATGGAATGTAATGACTTTTAATTTTTTTAAATTATGTCAGACTTTTATTAAAATAAATAATACTCTAATAATAATTTTATTAAAATAAACAATTTTATTTTATTAAAATAAATAATACTCTAATAATAATTTTCTACTAATTTTAAGCGATGGCTCGGCTGATGCTCTAACAAAATTATACATAATAGGGTAGAAGGTAACATAAATATAGCATAACGTAGGGTAGGGCGGGGCTAGTTGAGCAAATTTTTACTTAAACGGATGTAGCTCCTTAATGAAAAGTCTCAATAAATTGCTATACGGCTTAATGGATTTGTTGTTTATCGCTTAACAAAAGCGTAAATACTATTTTTTGGTAATAAGTAAAATTTAAAAGCTATAGCTGTTTAAATGCAAAAAGTCAAGTATGCTCAATGTACCCCATAGGTGAGGCAAGTTAAGCACTAAGAAAGTACAATGAAATCATAGGTTCAATGTCGATTAGTGATGAAATAAAATAAGTTTTTAATAACCAGTTCTATATTTATAGTCTTTATTGACAGAGAAAACAAAACTTATAGTAATTTGGTTTGAATAATTAACCAAAAGTAGAATCAACAAAACAATATCGTATCTTAGGAATTATTTTATCATTATATTCAGTATTTTTGTTTAAAATCATTATTTCTTTATATTTTTACTCATAGACTTAGCTTAAATCTTAAAAATAATAATCAATTTCTAGAAGTTAATGGTAATTGCCTTAGTGACAGTACAAGTTTAGCAACTATGCTCAACTAACCCCAACTCGGAATTTCAAAATAAAAGTGAGTTTATAAAAAAACCGTGAGAATTATAAACAGAATCTCTGTGCATCTTAAAAGTACTATAATTATATGAAAAAATAAAATTTACCTGATTAAAAATAAATAACATTTGACTAAACCAGACGAAAACTCGTGATGAATTACGTTTTTACTTTTTGGTCTCAAAATAAACAAAACACCCGTGAGCCTCACTCATTTGTCCAGCGGCCACTAGCGATCGCGGGATGTTTATTTCTCCCAAATCTCTATCTTTCCGCCATATAATGCCTAAACGGACGGTGAATAGTTTTCGAGATATTTCGATTGCTCAACTTGCCCCTATGCTCAACTAGCCCCGCTCTACCCTATTTCACATTGCCCTAAAAACTAATAAGCCTAACAAGTTACCACATAGAGCAATGAAATCGCTCAAAATATCTATATCAAAGACGATTCAACAGGAACGATCAAAAGATGAAAATTGACCATATCAATCTAGAGTAAACCTTCTAATATCCTTTCCGAGTATTAGACGGATTTCCAGTTGAATATATGATCATTCGGGGGGGGGCGATAGCAACATAATCCGTCCGATAAATGGCATGCCGCCACGGGCGGTTATGCCTTCATCGTTCGCCATATCGTTGATCCTTTCAATTCACTGACGCAGATTAGTGCTGCGAACGGCGAACGGCAAACGCGCTCCACTCACGACTAATTCGTTTCGGCGCCATCAATTCTACTACGATGCCTCCTCGATTCCTCCTCGATGCCTCCGACGGGCCACGTCTTCGCCGGTTATCAAAATAAAGATTGACAAGTTAGTCTGCGGTTACCGGGCCGTCAGCTTCGGTCGGAGGATATGCCAGAGAAAGGGTTTGTGACTGTTTAAACTTCGGTTATTGATTATGTATAAAGATTGATTAATGGCCGTAGGTTATTATTTAAATCATTTAAGTTTTACATGAGTTTGCTCCTTTGAAAACAATGATTGACGGGATCAATCTGCGGCAAAATTTTGAACGATTTGAATAATCTCTTTCGTAAATTATGGTCTTTGTTGTTTGGGTAGCAACCCTTATTAAATGTTACATGTAATTAATATATTAATCATTACGTATTGAACTAGTTCATACACAAATACTTAATTGGATTCATTATAAATCTATTAATCTTATTCAACCCGCTTCAGTATTTTATTTTGTGCATTCCATTTTCAACCAAATCATGCAATTTATACATTTATAGAACAAGTTATTGGAGAAATGCTCATGCATTCTATTAAAAATAGCAATTATTAAGCAATTTTCATATTATGATATATTTTATTTTAAGTTAAGTCAGATGGACCTGAATCGAAGATCCCAGGTTCGATCCAGCTTCGACTAGCCTGATGTCAAGCAGTAGTCATATCAGTTTTCACTTAGAAATATTGATAGCATTATGCCAAGTGAAAATAGCCCTCAACCTCAACAAATTATAACTAATGCAGATAGACAGTAAGAAATTCATTACTACAGCTTATATAACCTTTTAAGGGGGTATTCTAGTTTAGAGCGATGAATTTTAGCTCATTTTCAAAGTGTCGTAAAAGAAAGCAATGAATGTTTTTACTATCCATTTTTTACCATTTGTTTATTAATATTATTAAAATAAAATACCAAAATTAAAAAAAAGAATTGAAAATTGAAGAAACTGGCAGCTGATGAAGTGGGGGGGTCTCAAAAAATTGCTCCTAGCCATCCGAAATAAAAAAATAAAAATATTATTAATCTACAATGATGTCGCAATCGTCCGAACTAGCAATGCTAATTAGAATGAATATATTATATATTATGTGGAGGTCATGTGTCGGATTCGTCGAGGAGGCATTTTCTTTTTAGCCGATCGGATAAATAACTGGAAAGTTTTTATCACAAAAATACTCGGTTGATTGACTTTGTAAAAAAAAATAATTAACGGTTGTACAATGAACTGCCAGTTACCCTTATGGGTATCTGGCCAAAGCTGGGTATCTGCATGGAAAAATAATTCATTAACATTATTTGAATAGCAACAGTATAGTTTTAACGGAGATCCTAAAATACTATAGGCATACGAAAAGGGTTTTGTTTTAAGCATTCCTTAAAGTTTGGAATAATGGATTAAAGTTGCTAAATTTCAATTCTTATTAGGTCAATTATTTAGGAAGTACAGGAAGTTACTTAAAAATGCCGTTCACATCTAGCGAATAATAAAAATATTTTCAACTTCCATGAGGAGTAGTTTATATTTTTATGAAAAAACGATTTGCTAATTTTATATTTTCCCGGCGCTAAAGTTATTCTGAATCGAATGAGATCAAATTTGGAACCAAATTTGTGTATGTGCCGTACCGATTTTAAAATTTAAAAGCCATTCTATATTGTTTGTCAGTTTTGTGCGACAATCGTACGAGCCGTTTCTTTGTAATTAGCATAAAAGTCCACAATTCCATATTCCAGAGTTCTAGCCTACAATCTTAAATCGATCATAAACATTCAAAACTGTTCCAAAGATATTGGTTGCAAATCACGTTGATTAGTTTTTGGTAGAGATCTGTATAATGATAGATTTCGTAGACTAAAATAGCATACTAAAATATTGAAGGTCTACCATAAGCGGTTGAATTATAAAAATGCAACAAATTCGTCATTCGGCATAAGTTCGAATCCGAATTTATGCCGAACACCTATATACGATTCGTTTTATAGGTACTACTGATTACAGTTGACGACCACGAAACAGATGGTATGAAATTTGTTAAACAAACTAATTTAATTTATACAATTACAGATATTGTAAGCATGTTGAAAAAAATCAATTCGAAATAGTATTAATTCTTTTTTAGTGAAAACGAAAATATTATTTTCGAAATAAACAGTTGAACGAATATTTTACCTAATAGATGAACCTGAATTCAAGCAATTTTCCGATACTTGTCTTAATGCTTTAAGCAAAATGACACTCATAACTAGTTAAAAAAATTATGATACATTGAATCAGAAAACCCAAACAGTTTTAAATCTATTTTATGTTTGGAATCTAAATGAAACCGCGCATTGTATTTTTTGCCGTACAATGCAAACGATTTTTCTTAATTATTCTTAACCCAATATTTATTTTCGCAAAATATGTAATTGTTATTATTGATGTGAATAAACAAAATGAAGCATAAATAATTTATTTCGGTGATATTTATATAACAAGTTATTTATAAAGTCTTTTTATTATTAAATATTACGATAGTTTCAGTAGAGTTTCTATTATTATTATAAAATTATTATTATTTAAAAATACTTTGACAAAAATAGAATTTAATATGTTTTCCTATACAATTTGTTATTTTTCTCTATATCTAGAGAAAACATTCGAATGTTTCATTTCTTTCAATAAAATAAATACAAGCCAAACAACGCTCCAAATAACATCGGTAAAATGAAAAGCTACCATAATAGGTATTAAAATTTCAAATCCTCTTCTCTTTAATCAGCTTTTGCATTAAAGACACAAATGCGTTACAAGAGAATTATTTGCATAATAAATACTTGGGGCTGCTCTATTTGGAATAAATAATTAAGGAAGAGAAATGTTTGCGACTGACAAGACGTTGCCAGTGTTAATTTGAGACCGAAAATCTAAATAAGGTGCTGAGGTGAAAAGACATTTTAGAGTATTATGTAAATATAACTCAATAATGTATTTTGAAAGGTCATATCTAATTTACCAACATTGGTTGTCAAATGAGAAATGCTAATGTAGAAATAAATTAAAATGTAATAAAATCATGTATTTACAACATAATAATAATGGGTAGTACTGCCCTAAGCCAGTTCTGTGAGCTGAGTTAAACTCAAACTCGATTCAGGGAGGAAGTAGTGTGAGAGTTTTTCCCATTTACAACATAATATTCGTGAATTCTAAAATAATTAGTTTAATTTGTAGAAGTCAGTTTAAAAAAATACAAAATACACATTTTAAAAGCAATTACAAATTGGTATATAACATATTTCAAAGAGGTATTCAATATCCGAGAGTTGAAATAAAAATTGCATAGCGATATTGATAAAAAATACAGCCAACTGTGCGAATTTTGAATATAATTAAATTGATCAGTGAAAATGGTGAATTCTGAATGGTATTTCTACACAATGCTATACATATATAACAAACTATAAATCAACAAGAGAATCCCAAATTATCTATTCATATAGATTCATATAGATCGAATAGAACTAACCCTATGAATGGAAATATATACTAAGAATTTAATGCATCAGTAGATTAATAAAAAAAAGTCTTCAATTAAGTTATTTATAAATAAGTCGTTATAACAACAATTTTTTATCTTTCCATGACCATAGCGTTTGCGGGTTCAACAAGTAGAACAAAGAAAATTTTTTTGCTCAACTATTATATTGCTATTTATTGCTTGAAGTTTAAGGAAACCTTTATAAATTAATACAGCAGTTTTTAAAAAACCTAAGTGCACTTCTGCATATAACATTAAAACCGCCATCAGCACTTTAGAGCCATCGCCGTGTTCCTCATTGCCATTAAATCAAGGTTAAGTGAATAATGCCACACTATACTTAATTAAATGTCTAGTATATTGCAACGCCAAGAGCGGTTGAAGAACAGAGTTGCTTGCGGTTATATTCAAAATCGTTCATTTGCAGTCTTTAACATCATCAAAATTTTTAATGAAAATGCCAAGGATAGGATATTAATTTCTGACATAATTAGAAAAAATTAATTAAAAGTCATTACATTCCGTTTTATGTTTGAAATACGATCGGATAAATAACTGGAAAGTTTTTATCACAGAAAATACGGAGTGGATCGACTTTGTAAAAAAATAATTAACGGTTGTAAAATAACTGGCAGTTACCCTAATGAGCTGGGTATTTGCATGGAAAAATAACTCATTAATATATTTTTTTATGTTTTTCATATTGATTTGCTTTATGTAAGTATTAGTAATCGCGTATTTAAGAGAATATTTAACTTTTCATCGGTATTTTTTCAAAAACTGTACCGATTGCAAAAATTTGAAAGCTATTTCATGAAACGTGGAGATTTTGTCAAACTATTGTCCTGAACGTTTCTCGGGAATTAGCAAAAAGGTCTTATTTTTATTTTAACAAAAGTTTGAGTAGCAACAGAAGATTCTAAAATACTATAGGCCTACGAAAATATGTTTAGTTATAACAATTTGTTAATGTTAAGAAAAATGAAATAAAAGTTTCTTAATTTCTATTATTAGGTCGATTATTTAGAAAGTACTAAAGACACCAAAGACAAAATGCCATTCATACTTAGTTTACAATTCCACGTAGCCTTATCTTTTCAACAAAGCATAAAAAGGTTACGTTTAATCTATATAGCATATTGATTATTTTGATTATGTAATTAAATTACTATTAATTACTCATCAATGCATTAATATTAAAATTAAAATTTATTACCTTTACAGGAGACGATGCCCGCCATGGCTGGAACAAATCCGTAGCAACCGTAGCTGTGTTAGGCGTCAGACTTAAAGGTTTGCTACGTTCTCCACCCAAGCCGATTTTATTCAAATCATCCTTAGAGGCTTTTTCAGCAATCCACCTCTGAAGCACTTCCGGATTCGAGTCCAAAATATCACACAAAATTTTATATTTATCATCATTTTCAGTTTTTCATCACAAGCGCCGTTGCGCTGACGCTATCTACGCTTTCTCACTTTTGTCCGAACTATTCGAACTAATATCTGATCGGAGTTCTATAATTTTATCAGTTACACATTGTTTTTGTATTTCATATTTATCACATTTTCTTTGATTTCGGTATTGTTATTGCTGTGGTAAGCACTTTCTTCCAGAGAAGGTTTATAGTCACTTACAACCGTCGGTATAGTCCTTGAGATTTTACTATTCACTATCACTGTTTTATCACATTTCGTATCGATTCGTATTCTGAGGAATCTCGTACATTGTTCTCATCAAATGTCATTTGACTTAGTACTAATCCCAGCCTTCTCCTCGGATTTCTCACTGGTGTCTTCGGCCTGCTCCATTGTTCAGGCGCCTCTTGATCAGCTATAATTTTATTGGAATCGGTGATTGCATTTTGAAGATTTCCATAACAATACGTTATCTGAAAAGAAAACGAAAGAAATTTTAAAAAAATTAAAAATATACTTGTTATTGCTTATGCAAGATGAATTGTATGAAGTTTATACGACATATAATATTCGCGACTCAAACATATTAATACACAGGTAAAAGTTTTTCTACTGTTATTTGATACTAAAATTATATTCATCGAATATTATTTTATAAAATATTTTTATATAAACAACATTTATATTTACCAAAACTCTAAAAAAATAAATTGATAATAATAAGAATATAAGAATAACAAGATTAATAATAATATAACTTAGTCTACAAAATTGACTGAATACTTAAGGCAAAATTCAAAATATTTTTTTAAAATTGCCGGCTATATCAATAGCTTTATATCATCATTATAAAATATTTATTATCTTCATAATTATAACGCAGATACAAAATATTAATATTAAAAATTGCTTATAAAATGTTTTAGTACTTTCATATTTATATCCGACTCCTCTTCAGTTCTTTTTTAATTATTTTCAGTTTTATTTCTAGATTTTTATTATTTTTTTATGCCTCGAATTGTTAATCATCTACATAAAATATATCGCCTTAGGCACATTCATAAAAATAAAAATTATATATTTTCATTGAGCATGATAATGACCAGTATTTTGATAAATAAGTCAATTCCACCATAACATCGAAAAGCCGATAAATAAACGATATCTGCCCTTGGGAGAAAATATATTAATATATGCAAATATTATGCGGATCTTCGCAAACAAATAAATTCTTTTACGCTGTATTTTTGCAGATATTTGCTTCTGCAAACATAGTATAGGAATACTTAACCCAATAAGATATGTCCCACAAATATATAAATATCAAAGATACTAAATAAATTTTAAAAAAATTCGAGATTTACATTTATATCATAAGATTAAAAATTTGTAAAAATACGTTTTGGCTGTTAGATGTATCGAAGTTGTTGGGAATTTTCTTATTCAAACTTTGGATCGATTAGGAAACATCAATAAACTTTAGTTATAAATTTTACTACATGTATAAGAAACTTAACTCTTAAAAGTAAGATAGCAACTTGGACAATATAATTAGGATTAATAATTCAGGTATTAAAACCCTAATTTGAATATTCAATTTTCCTAGAAATACTTAATACAATCTTAATCGAAAAATTACTTCTAGAATTACTTTTAGTGGATCAATATAGTAAAAAGCACGCGAACCAACAATTAGTCTTCATTAGTAATGATAATGGGATACATATAATATTAGTAGAAATAAATAATAAATACATGTTTTTTATAATATAATGAGAATGGAAACAGTTTATTGATGTAAAACTGTATATGAAACTATTATTTAAGAAATTTAATATTTGATTTATATCATTGTTTGATTTAATTGATATTTGAAATTACAACAATTAATTATTAATATATCAAGTTTAGATATACAAGGCATTATGACTATGAGATGAAATTATTACTAAAGAATTAATAAAAAAAAATCCACATAATAAAAAAATGCTTAGTTGTTGAATGAATGTTAGTTGTCACGATAATATCAGAACAATTTTCACTATATTAGATAATTTAGTTAAAAATGTATCAATAAAAGTAAGTGTATCAAAGAGAAACGCTTTTTGCCAAAATTTCTGGAAAAACACTATTTTTCATGTCAAACATGTATGACTGACAAGGGCCTATATTAAAACTTTTTTCTCTAAAAGCCAAGAGATTTTTAAATCAATTTGTCAGACTATATATGTCTGACTATATATGTCTGACATAGCTCATACACACGACACATATGGCGATTAACGTGATAAGAGTCGAAAGAAAAAATACGTAAGCATCAGATAGTGATTAAGGTACTTTGATATTGAAAAATCTATATTGAATAATATTTTTTAAATATTTTCGTTAATATTTTGTTTGTGATTTTAATTAAAATTATTTAATTAAAATATAGTTCAAAATCAAATAAACGAGTATTTGTTATCTGTGTATACCTAAACTATACCAACAGTTTCAACATTTCCACTTAATATATTTCTCTTATCTGAATTCTACCTCTGGACTAATATAAAAGCTCGGACATCGTCCAGCAATATGAGAAGAAAATCGAAACAAAAGTTTTCCGCACAGCTGGAAAAATAGTTTGATGCATCCAGAGCTTTGTACATACAAAGATATTCGCTAGAGGCAAAGGGTCACCGCAAACAACGGCTCTACGTAAACAGAACGGCATGCAGCTGAGACAACTGCACGTTATTAACTGATGATAACCCAGGGACGAGGGCGAAAACATCCCTTGGGCTAAAATTATCCGAGAGCCAGGTGGCCGGCTAATTGTGAGAAAAATAATGCGCACAGAGGGTGCTGTAATTACGATAAATCGCTTAATGAGGATAATTCGTTGCAGCGAAACTTTCGTTTAGGGGAAAAATTAATGTAACTACAATTTGAGTTTTTGTATACCTTGGAATTAGCATACTTTCTAACTATCTTGCGCCAATTGTATAATTTTTAATGAGTAATGATTTTAATTTTTTTCATGACAGTTATGATACAACACTATCACCCTGTTTTGGCTTGGCGTTGAGTTCTGGGACACTCGATGTGTGTATGTATGTATATATATAATATATCAATTTGGAAATATAAACAAACAACACTCTTTTTTGCATAAATTTATTAAATAATAATTTTTACAAATGTTTCGAGACTAGATTTGTCTCATCATCAGTGTGTTATAATTTAAAATTTAATATATGGAAACCTAAATTAGCATTATGTGTTATCCGTTACAAGTCGTTCAATATACTGTCTTCTGCCCCACCAAGGATCGTCGGAGTCCGAATTCTCTATTCAAGCTCAAGTGGTTAGTCACGCAATATCAAATAGAAAAGAAAAGATTAGGGCCCAGTTGAAAAATAGATGTCGTTAGGAGAAAAAATATTCTATGAAATGAGACGGGTCGTTATAAAATTTGTTTTAAATTATTATAATTAAAAATATGTGTACATATATATACACATATATATGAATATATACAAATTCCATGTTTCCAAATTAATATCTATTTATCCACTCAGAATACATTTGTTATATAATATATATATATATATATTATATATATATATATATATATATTATTTTTGACTGTAGCTCTAGAAATGTTATTTAGATTACGAATCAGAAGTTTAAATGAAAAAAATTGACCAGAGTAACCAACAAAATAGTCACTGTTTCACCAAAGCTCTATTTTAACGATTTTGTATGACAATTGCGTTCAATATTATCACCCCGTTTTGGCTTGATGTTGAGTTCTGGGACACCATGTATACATGTAAAAAATATCATCATAGTATGCTGTCTTCTCAAAATATATATACAATTGCTATCTATTTAAATTGCAAATTTTATGATTTGAAAGAAAACGCGTAGCTAATATAAAAAAAAAACAAAAAAGAAAATTTATGTATGCATTCATATAACTTGTTTCAAAGTAAATTTATTAACATTTTTGAGACTATTGTGCACAATTAATAAAAATGTCTACATTATAATTCTTAATGTAACATTTATTACATCCGAGCAAATCAAAGATATTTAATATATTTTTAATCATACTTTTTAAAATAAGTTATTTACATAATACTTTTAATATATGAATACTAATTAATATATAAACTTCAATTTTAATGAATATATGAAATTATTAATCACTAACCCAGATTTTCATACTATATTATATTTTAAATTGGTTTAATAACTTTTACAAAAGCGAATTTCAAAAACAGTATATTTTATTTAAGCTGCTGTCAGATTTATATCTTCATGATTAATGTCGTATATTTATCACTGCACAGTTATTTTATCCGTTTGCCTTCAGAAAATGACTTTATTATCTATGAAAAAATTTACTCGGTCCCATATCAAAACTTGATATTATCGTTATTATTCGTATCTTGGGCCGGCGATGAAAAGAAGAAAAAAAAGGTAATATGTTCTGTATATTTTTCTATATGAATCATATCTCTGGAAAAATGATTTTTAGATTATATCAGTTCCAGTTAATGATTTAGTATATACTCAGAAGGTACGATAATATTATAATAATATCTAGTTAATAAAGTATACCTATTCCAAAGGGATGCAAAACTAATGAACAATAGTAAACGCTCTGCAAAAGCGGATTTTTCTCGAATGCATATAATTGCTATATCAAACTTCAGCAATAAATTTTTAATTTTTCTCAATACTATAGAAACGTATTTGTTCTGAAGAATCTGAGAAACTTTTCCTGCAGAGCATTTTAACTCCTTTCTCAGTTTCTTATAATGCTCTGTACAATACGCGCTAAGCTTTTCAAAAACTTCCAGACGGTGCACTTTGAAAGAAACGAGAATGCATTTCAAAACTCTACAATAAATCATTTCTTCTAGTTATTACGTTTTAAGTGTGATAAATTACACGTGCTCAGGAAAAAAATTATAAGTATATAATCATACTACTGTAATTTTAATAAATAGTCAAGCTTTTAATCCTATTTTCATAAAATCACATGATGGATTGAACAGGAAATTCTAAAATTTAATGCAATAGTCATTTTTCTCAAACTGAATATGCAACTCTGAATCTCGTTGTTATATATTCAGCTCAGTGACTTCAAATGAATTTCTGAATTTAATGATGTACTTCTGTGTTATTTCAGATTAATTAAATACATGTGCATCCATCCTTTAGCAAGCGTGTGGGCGATTCTGTATTAATGCTTAAATGTCATAGAACTCATTTTATCATTTCAAAAAGAGAATTAAATGACCAAAGCAACTTCATTTTAAATGAAGCGTATAAACGTTATATAATAATATATTTTTAACATTTATATTCTACACTCTTGAAAACTGTAGTTTCTACCTAAGAGATGATGGATGCAGCTAAAATCGTTTATTCTCTTAGTGGAAAAAAATTCCAAGAGTGCTAAACTCTTGGCAAGCCAAAAACTCAGAATTGTGTAATACCAAGATACAGAAGAGATTTAAATTTCTCTTCTTATTTGCCTACAGACATTCACTTCTCTATGCAATAGTGTTCAAAAAACGTTCCACACAAATTGCCACTCAGGTTCAAGAATGTTCGAATATATGTGGTGCAGCTGAAAATTCAATTTCAAATAGAACGTTATCCTATTTCAATTGAACTGAATAGAAAACTATTGATTGGCGCTATAAAAAAAACTCAAAAGGTCTGATTTAATACTTTTCCGACTGCAATCTTTTTAGAACGAAGGTACTATTCCAGAAAACACCTACATGCAAATATAAAATTGTACTGAGTAGGAAAACACATTGACGTATTCTTAAATCTATTTTAGTTTCATTGCTGAATTTAATTTAAGTGTAAGAAGTTAAAACGCGTGATATTTTAGTCACTGTCAGTAGTCTTGGCACTGTATTCTTATAGTATCAATACTACATCGATCTGCTTGAAAAATGTGAATGAAAATAACTAGTTAATGATCGTTAACAAAGAACCAGAAATGCTAAACTTTCAGGGATATAAACATTTTATTTATTAGACGGTAAGTTTCCATTCAGCACGGGATATGTGAATGCATACTTATCATTATCATTATTAATATAATATTTATTATTTGTTATTATAACAACAAATATTCATAATTCATAATTCTATACTGAATTACATAGAATTTATAAAATATAATAGAATAGAATAGAATAGAAGATACAAAATATTCGTAATATGAGCTCAATTATCTCAAAATTTAGTTTAAGGGGCACATCTAGTGTGAAATTTTCAAAAAATCGAGTTTTGAATTTTTCATATTTTGATAGGTTATACCGGAGACAAATAATCCAGTTTTTGATCTGATCAAAAATCAAATTTTGGCAGGCCAAAAATGACAAAAATTTTGGGAAAAAATTAACTTTTTTTACAACTTGCCGCCATTTTGTCAATTTTTGAGTTTTTGTCTGCCTGACAATATGTTTATTTTAACGAGATTTTTTTGTGTTTTATCAACGGAGAAGGCTGCAATCACTCCAGCATTGAAGGACCTTTTTTGATGCCACCGGAGATTGCGTGTCATTTCAAAAATATTTAATATTTTATTTTAAAATTTTACTGTGTATTCTCAAAACATGTATAAATATACCCTCAAAATTTTAAATAGATGAATTCACTAGTTTTTTTTAATTCCCATAAATGATCATTTTTTAGGTTGTCACACTAGGTGTGTCCCTTAAAGAAGATAACACAAAGTTATAGCTAGAGCCGAGTCTTGTTAAAAAGTCATAGCTCAATAGTGTAGAAAACGAGTTCCTTAAAAATGTTTTAAAGTAATTTATAACATTTCTCATTTCCTAATACCCTAATATTGAATGAATGGTTGAATATCACAATAACCAGGCTATCTAAAGTATTAAATAAGAAAATGAGTTTCAATGTGGATTATGGTGTAACCTCTAATAAATGTATGTCTTATGTTGTATCAGCATTTGGGATTTTATGTGAATTAAACAAATTGGATTAAACAAATTAAATTGAAGTCAATCAAACCGCAGTGCCTGAAATGGGCTATTTTCAATAGGAAACATGATTTTGATCTATATTTTTAAGTGGATATAGACATTGCTACTGCACGATTTTAGGTTGTTCAAAGTGGATATTGAACTCACAACCCAGTCCACACCATCGAAAGTCAGTTCGTGAGCTTAACCGTAACACCATGGAAAACCCATTATTCTTTGGGAATCAAGGAGCCTTGGAATTTGATAGAAACAAATTTCTTGTCATGACATTTTTGGTATAGTTTTGATAATCACATATTTTAATACATTTTCATAAAACATAGAAATATCTTTCAATTCAAATATCAATCGGAAACATTATTTTGATCTATAAATATAGACAATGCTACAGCACGATGTTAGGTTGTCCAAAATGGAATTCGAACTCACAATCCAGTCCACACCATGGGGTTCGAGAAGTTCGTGAGCTTAACCATAACGCCATGGAATACCCATTATTCTGTGGTAATCAAGGAGCCTTGGAATTTGATAGAAACTAATTTCTTGTCATGACATTTTTGGTATAGTTTTGATAATCACATATTTTAATACATTTTTATAAAACATAGAAATATCTTTCTATTAATTTATATACATCTATAATTCTATAATATGACAAACTCAATTTTTCTTTTAGCCCCCGTTTGAATTCTAAAGTTGTTTTGTCGCCCTCGTCTTCCCTACGTAGGTACAAGTATCGTGTTACATTTTTACATTGCTTATTGCTATTCTTAACCCAAAGTAACGAGCACGCGTATGACAGTTTGCGACTCACCACAGTACCACACCTCGTGTGCCTACACCTACCTCATGTACGGTGGAGCTTTCGCGCTATGTATAATCTGAGCAGTACCAGCCAGCTAAGGTATATAACGCATTGTGGAAAGTGGTAAAATGATCCCTAGCGTTTGCCTCTAATACGGCTGGGATTTGGTAGCTATTTTACAAAGTTAAGCATCATATTACCAGACTGCTCGAGAAAAGTTTACAGGGCCGAATTTTAGGATAGATGAACCAAAATCGTGGATGAAAAATATCATACACACCGAGAGTAGTAACGGTCTTGTAGAGTGTCCGCTTGTTCTTCACGCTTAGCGGGCTGTTGTGGATTCTAGATGGTTAATTGAAATGATTTGTACTCGTTCGTTCTGCATTTCAGAACTTTCAAATCGAAGTAGCTACACAAGTATAAATCGATTCAAAACACCCTGATTGTAATAAATTTATTGAAAAAAGTTTAGAGCTATTTTCTACTGGGTTTTCACGATTTTGTGAAATATTTTTAACAATTTTTTTCTAGTATTTACATGTTTTTATCTGGACCCAGCGATGGCGTTATCAGTGAGGACGTGGGCTAGCACCGACTAGTCCTGGATTCGATTATAATATCAAATTTACACATGAGGTTATAAATCTCCATATTTCGTGTAATTATATTTATATTACAATAATTTTACACGACTAAGCCCATGACAACTTCAATTCTTGTCAACCAGGAGATCACAGCTCAACATGTATTATTAAGAATTCATGAGTACAAATACAAGCGCCATGAGAAAATGCAAACGATATAATAACAGATTCAGATGATAAATTATTTAAAAGTTAAAAAGATCATGCAATTTTGTTATGTAGTTAGAGAAATATTAAAGATAATCATTTGTACTGAAATTTATAGAAATTAAATAAAATTTAGGATTTATTTTAAACGTTCATTTTATGGAAAGACATTTTGAAGTTTCTGGAAATCATGAATAAGTATTTTAAATTATTTCTCACAATATTTTTGAAATTATATAAGAAAATTGGATGGCAACATATTTCATTAACCACCTGTATTAAATTTGTGCAAGTAATTATATTTCCTAGTTTACTGTAATGTTTTGATTAAAATGTGTCTGTGCGGTCCTGTAAATAAATTTCGCAATTTCCTCTGCATAAACGTTCATTTCAAGCATACTCCCGGCATGTATTTCTGATTTTCGCGTTATTATCATATCGAATTATTAACGCGCATGTAATCAAGTATCTTTTTGGCAACACACCACCCGCATACGAACTCAGTGTCCTGGTTTTGTGTTTCAGAGAAACTTTTTTTGCATTTTTCATTTTCTCTATATTTTCCAGTAGTATGCTATCTTTATTAAAAATAATTTATGGGTGGAATTTGAAATAATGGTTTTGGCAACGAAATGTTCGTAAATCATTCTTCATTATATTAAACAGGTATATGCTACATTAATACGCATATAGTAATATATGCTATAAATGTAATGAGTGAAAAGGTTGCACATAGAACAGTTATATATGATAGACAAATGATTTTTAATTTTAATTTCAATTTGAAAATATAATATATATATATATATATATATATATATAATTGATTTATAAATTAAATAAGTTTATAATAACGAAAAATATTTTGCTCATTCAAAACTAAACATCTTTGAATTTACCTCCATTAAATATATATAAACGATATAAACGGAACTTAGACAGTATTTAATAATTACTGTTAAATTAATTTTGTATGCTCGTTTTGAAAATATTAATTATTATATTAATAAAAAATATATGAACGATATATATTATTATAAAATTCTTTTAACTTAGCAGCATTAAAAATAAAGTTAGCTAATAAGAAAAATTTCACTAAATTTCGAGACTAGTTGCTCTGAAACTTAAATTGAAAAAAAAAAACAATTGCAGCTATTGATCTTCGATGTGAGTATGCAAATTCAAAAGTCTTATAAAAACGATCTATTTGAACCTCATTGCTATTCCTAAACCATATTTCAAGTTCTTATGAAACCTATAAAAATATAGAGATCATAGTAAGTCTTTGGGTACACAAATATGAAATCTAGTTTGTTATGCGAAAATAGATTCCTAATACTTCTATATATAAATCTGTAGGTGTAATCAAATCTCTTTCACTAGTGGACCAAAACTTTCCATCACTATAGGGTCTAATTAATTTAATCCAATCTAGAGTGCCAAAACGGGTCTCTGAAGTAATTGAAGAAGAGACTTGTAGTCTACCCAATATTGCAGAGCTAATGAAATATGTATTGATGGAATTTCGTGTTTGTATA
>NW_020537646.1:10351382-10377850 GCF_003426905.1 Ctenocephalides felis | reverse complement strand
GTCTAATTTAAGCACTCCTTTTTCTTAATCCTTCCTATTCATTATCTTTACCTATCGTTTTTGTTGAATTTTGGCGTAGTAGAATCTGTGTTTAATATGGATTCTTTAGAAAATTTTAAATATCAAAAAAGAGTTTATGAAATTTCGTTTGACGCAAATCCATAGCTTTTGTAAAGAATAGAGAAAATGAGAGTAGCAAGTTAGATATATCAGAGCTTAAACAAATATTAGAAATACCAAACCTTCTTTGATACTTTTCAAGAATTAATAATTCAAATTGCAAATCATTTTGATGACGAGGAGTACATTGACTTTTTTGATAGATACAGAATTTTACGATTTCAATGATACTTATACTAAATGCTGTTCAATTTACATACAACTATTAAAACATTTAAAACAGATCCTAGCTCAAATAGTGGCATTGGTGACAAATCATATCAAACAAACAATAATAAATTTGCTGTAATTAATTTACCTCATTTCCGACGTACAGATAATAACTGGTTCAGTTCTATAATTCATTCTATTCAATTCATATTGACCCAAATATTAGCAATCTCAAAAATATTCTTACCTAAATTCTTGCTTGAAAGGCGAAGCAGTAACATAATCGATTCTCTACCTGCTACCGCGGACAACTATATAAATGTTTGGGAATTGCTAAAATCGCGGTACGAAAGTAAAACATTATAGTAAACAATTACACAAAACTTTAAACAACTATATTTCGATTCCATCTGAATCATAACTCTCATGATCTAATAATAATAAATCTAAAACGTTGTGCATCCTGAAACTATATATAAACGTCATTAAATCAGATACGGTCAAAAAGAGGAACTACGTCGGTACTATTATTAGATTCTAATAATCAAATAATAAATCAATTAACAAATGAGAATATTACTCAATATCAAAAAAGCATGTTTTAAAAACGTCTTCTGTAATCATAACTTATCAACTAAGCTAATACGACAGAAGAACTAGTTTAAATAAACAAAATCTAAACAATTAACTTAAATCAAGCTAATTATAACGCTGAACATCTTGAACCTAAAAACAACATTAAATCAATTACGGTAATAGAGACACTACCTCAGCACATTATCAGAATTCAATAATAATCAAATAAAACAAGTAACAAATAATAATCTTACTCAATATCCAAAGAGCGATATTATTAAAACATCTTTTGTGACGTTGACTCATCACAAAGTCAATGCAACAGAAAAACTTATTTTAAATGAACAAAATCTACTACTAAACACAATCAAGCAAAATACAACGTAAATTATTCTAATGCTACTATCAAAATCTTTTAAAACAATCAGAATACTGGCTTAATATCTGCGTTAAAACAATTACAACTTTAGCCAAGACAGGGTTTGAATTTAATTCAAAAATATCACTATAAATCAAACACAATTAACAAAAAATCAATCTTAGCTGCAACAGTGCAAATATTCAATCTTATGATATTAAGAGATCGCCATAGCTTTGTCCATAAAAAGTATAAAGCATATACATATTGGTTCGTGTGTTTTGTCACCAAAGCTATCGACATCGAAGTAATATACGATTTGATCGCGGAATCTTTTATATCAGCTTTAAAACACATTTACCGCAAACTCTAAGCAAATCTTGCGAATCATTAACACAGATTGAAACAATATTAAATTTTTAGACTAATATCTTTACAAGGTTCCAATCCAAATAATTACAATCCTTTAAACCCCTATCATTTCCTAATTGACAAACCACCAACATCATCCTAAATCCATGCGTGTTTTCGAAATCTCTGACAATATGCTATCACTTCATCAGAGAACAAGGCAACAATCATCAGAAGCGGTTGTGCAAGAAAACGCACAAAAATGCATCAACAACTTATTGTAAGCTAAATTCGGTAGTATGGTACTACTTCCTCGATTAAATTTCTAAAACCACTACGACCGCGATTAGGCATTATCACAAATCTGCACCCTAAGGACGGCATCATCATTCGAGTGGTAAAAGCAAAATTAAACAAAGACATGTAAAATCTAATAACTACTTTTGTGTGATTACATTGTGAAACAGTGAAAATGATCAATATTAAACATAAAAAACAATTTGTGTATTACCGAATAATCAAAAACTATCTGAAACATTAAAAAATTATAGTGTGGGAAGTGTCAATTATCAATAATCATGCAAACATTTAGGCCATTTTAACGACTCTATTCTAGTGAATGTCAGTACAATCATTTTGAACATTTGGACAATTTTAAAGACTCTATAAAGTGTCCGTGAATAATCTAACATTATATCCATATTTATCTCATTAATCATCTATTATCAATATTATCATCACATGTCATGTGCTATCTATAAACTTTCAAAACATTAACATTGTTATAAGCAATGGCATAAAACTATGATTAAGCAACGTTAAAAAATATTCATAATTAATTCCTCATAAATTTTTAAGTCCGGGGCATGTTAACGCGTCATTGTCAACCCTGGTAGAATAATTATTTTTATTATCTCCATGCAGGATAGCGACAATAAACCCTCATTCATCCCTTTCATTGTACGCGTCCTGTCGCAAAATCAGTAATCCATTTTTCCTAGAATTTTTATCACCTGTCCTGACTACATCATACAATCATCCTTATATTTCCAAGAAATTCGCACTACCTGTATCCAGTTTAAATTCTTCGTATCATGCAATTTATCAACCAATACCTGTTCGGTTGATAAATGTAATAACCACTGATTGGTTCCAAAATTGTAATGGGGTGTCCTTAACTCCACAAAA
The DNA here is from genome assembly GCF_003426905.1 of Ctenocephalides felis. Classification (NCBI taxonomy): domain Eukaryota; kingdom Metazoa; phylum Arthropoda; class Insecta; order Siphonaptera; family Pulicidae; genus Ctenocephalides; species Ctenocephalides felis. Next base: position 10,375,047 of record NW_020537646.1, on the reverse strand, counting down.
TGGGCCAATCAGAAAAATATATAAAATTATAAAATCTACATATTTAGTATCAACCTAAATTTCCACATAGCTAAGATCAGTCGTAAATCAACACTCAAATCCAAAACATCTAATTCAAACCTCAACTATCTAATCATCTATAAGTCTTATATTTCAAATACACATAATCAAACAGTTATTCAACATCTTTTATTTTTATTAAAACGGTCTGATATAGCCAACAACTAAATATATCTGGTCCTTCGGCAAAGTGCAAGTGTTCAAGAGTTCGGTAGCATCTCGCCGATCACGGATTTCTTAAACACTTCGAACCTATCTCAACAAATACTTTTTTGGCCATTCAAACCGAATGGTCATTTTATTAAACATAACATATTGATTATATCAATTATGTAATTGAATTACTACCAATTATTCATCAATGTATTGATATTAAAATTAAAATTTCGTACCTTCAGGAGACGATGCCCGCCATGGCTGAAACAAATCCGTAGCAACCGTAGCCGTGTTAGGCGTCAGACTTAAAGGTTTTGCTACGTTCTCCACCCAAGCCCGATTTTATTCAATCATCCTTAGAGGCTTTTTCAGCGATCCACCTCTGAAGCACTTCCGGATTCGAGTCCCAAATATCACACAAATTTTATATTTATCATCGTCTTCAGTTTTTTCATCACAAGCGCGCCGTTCGCACTGACGCTATCTACTTTTTTTCTCACTTTTGTCCGAACTATTCGAACTAATATCTGATCGGAGTTCATAATTTTAATCAGTTTCACATTGTTTTTGTATTTCATTATTTATCACATTTTCTTTGATTTCGGTATTGTTATTGCTGTGGTAAGCACCTTTCTTCCAGAGAAGGTTTATAGTCACTTACAACCGTCGGTATAGTCCTTGAGAATTTACTATTCACTATCACTGTTTTATCACATTTCGTATCGATTTCGTATTCTTGAGGAATCTCGTACATTGTTCTCATCAAATTGTCATTTGACTTAGTACTAATCCCAGCCTTCTCCTCGGATTTCTCACTGGTGTCTTCAGCCTGCTCCATTGTTCAGGCACCTCTTGATCAGCTATAATTTTATTGGTATCGGTGATTGCATTTTTTAGATTTTTATAACAATACGTTATCTAGAAAGAAACATATTACATCATATTAAAAAAAACAGCAACTGGTATAATTAAAAAAAAATAAAAATCTACTTTTTATTGCTCATGCAAAATGAATTGAATGAAATTTATACGACATATAATATTTGCAACTCAAACACAGTTATACACTAATACACAGTTAAAAGTATTAAATTAAAAGTTAAAATATTCTTGACACTTTTGTTTATATAAACAACATTTATATTTACCAGAATTTAAAAAAAATGGTTAAGAATAAGAATATAAGACTAAGAAGATTAATAATAATATAACTCAGTCTGCAAAATTGTCTGAATACTTAAGGAAAAATTTAAAATATTTTTTTAAAAATTGCAGGCTATATCAATGACTTTTATATCATCATTAACGCAGATACTAAGTATTAATATTAAAAATTGCTTATAAAATGTTTTAGTACTTTCATATTTATATCTGACTTCTCTTCAGTTTTTTAATTATTTTCAGTTTTATTCCTATATTTACATTCATTTTTTTATTCCCCGAATTGTTAATCATCAACATAAAATACATCACATTAAAGGCCTATTCATAAAAATAAAAATTATATATTTTTATTGGGCATGATAATGACCAGTATTTTGATAAATAAGTCAATTCCACCATTACATCGAAAAGCCGATAAATAAACGATATCTGCCCTTGGGAGAAAATATATTAATATATGCAAATATTATGCGGATCTTCGCAAACAAATAAATTCTTTTACGCTGTATTTTTGCAGATATTTGCTTCTGCAAACATAGTATAGGAATACTTAACCCAATAAGATATATCCCACAAATATATAAATATCAGAAATACTATAATAATTTTAAAATAAAAACGAGATTAACAATATCATAAGATTCAAATTAACATTTCATAAGAAATAAAAATTTGTAAAATATGCTATGGGCTTTTAGATCTTTTAGATGTACAAAGTTGTTGGTAATTTTCCTATTCAAACTTAAATCGATTAGGAAATCTCAAAAACTTCATTTAGTTATAGTTATTACTACATGTATTATATTTAAGAAATTTATTATTCGATTTATATTATTATTTGATTTATTGATATTTGAAATTACAACAATTAATTAGTAATATATCAAATTTAGATATACAAGACATAATGAGATAAAATTATTAATACCAAATTAATAAATAAAGAAAATCCACATGACAAAAAAATGCTTACGAATGTTAAATGTTAGTTGTCACGATAATATCAGAACAATTTTCACTTAGACCATGAGAACTATATTAGATAATTTAGTTAAAAATGTATCAAGGAAAATTAATGTATGAAAGAAAAACGCTTTTTACCAAAATTACTGGAAAAACTATTTTTCATGTCAAACTATATTAAAACTTTTTTCTCTAGAAACCAAAAGATTTTTAAATCAATTTGTCAGACTATATGTCTGACATGGCTCATACGCACGACACATATGGCGATTAAGGTGTTACGAGTCAAAGGAAAAAATACGTAAGTATCAGATAGTGATTAAGGTACTTAGATATTAAAATATCTATTCATTTAAATATTTTTGTTAACATTTTGTTTATTATTTTAATTAAAATATATTTCATATAATTCATACAATTTCATACAATTTGTAATCTGTGTATACCTAAACTATACCAACAGTTTCAACATTTCCACTTAATATATTTCTCTTATCTGAATTCTGCCTCTCGACTAATATAAAAGCCCGGACATCGTCCAGCAATATGAGAAGAAAATCGAAACAAAAGTTTTCCGCACAGCTGGAAAAATAGTTTGATGCATCCAGAGTTCTGTACATACAAAGATATTCGCTAGAGACAAAGGGTCACCGCAAACAACGGCTCTACGTAAACAGAACGGCATGCAGCTGAGACAACTGCACGTTATTAACAGACACGACTACATGATGATAACCCAGGGACGAGGGCGAAAACATCCCTTGGGCGAAAATTATCCGAGAGCCAGGTGGCCGGCTAATTGTGAGAAAAATAATACGCACAGAGGGTGCTATTATTACGATAAATTGCTTAAGGAGGATAATTCGTTGCAGCGAAACTTTCGTTTAGGGAAAAAAATAATGTAACTACAATTTGAGTTTTTAAAAGCCTTGGAATTAACATTCTTTCTAACTATCTCTCGACACTGGTTAATTTTTAATGACTAATGATTTTCAATTTTTTTCATAACAGTTACGATCAATACTATCACCCGGTTTTGGCTTGGCGTTGAGTTCTGGGACACTCGATGGGTGTATGTATGTATGTGTATATATATTTATATGTATATATTTTGTATATATATTTTTATTTACGATTACGAATCAGAAGTTTAAATGAAGAAAATTAACCAGAATAACCAAAAAATTGTCACTGTTTCACGAAAGCTCTATTTTACCATTTTTTATGATAATTGCGTTCCATATTATAACCCCGTTTCGGCTTGATGTTGAGTTCTGGGACACCATGTATACATGTAAAAAATATCATCATAGTATACTGTCTTCTCAAAATATATATATATATATAAACAATTACTATCTCTATAAAATAATTTTATTACTTGAAAGAAAGAATAAGAAAATTTATTTATGCATTCATATAATTGGTTTCAAAGTAAATTTTTTAACATTTTTCAAACTATTGTGTATTTATTGTAAATGAAAGATTTCTGCATTATATCTTTCTGTAACATTTATTACATTTGAGCAAATCTAAGATATTTTAATGTATGTACACATTTTAGATTGCATTTTCAATTTTATTTTTTATTAATAATTTACTTACTTAATATTTTTGAGTTAATATATAAAATAAATTACTTTTAATTATTATATAAAATTATTAATCACCAATAGAGTTCTGTCAAAACCTGTATTATTACTAACCCCCATTTCGCGCACAATATTATATTTTAAATACGCTTAATAACTTTTACAAAAGCGAATTTCAAAAACAGTATATTTTATTTAAGCTGCTGTCAGATTTATATCTTCATGATTAATGTCGTATATTTATCACTGCACAGTTATTTTATCCGTTTGCCTTCAGAAAATGACTTTATTTTCTATGAAAAAATTTACTCGGTCCCATATCAAAACTTGATATTATCGTCATTATTCGTATCTTGGGCTGGCGATGAAAAGAAGTAAAAAAGGTAATATTTTCTGTATATTTTTCTATTTGAATATATCTCTGGAAAAATGATTTTTAGATTATATCAGATTCCAGTTAAGGATTTAGTATATACTCAGAAGGTATGAAAATATTATAATAATGTCTAGTTAAAAAAGTATGCCTATTCTAAAGGGATGCAAAACTAATGAACAATAGTAAACGCTCTGCAAAAGCGGATTTTTCTCGAATGCATATAATTGCTATATCAAACTTCAGCAATAAATTTTTAATTTTTCTCAATACTATAGAAACGTATTTGTTCTGAAGAATCTGAGAAACTTTTCCTGCAGAGCATTTTAACTCCTTTCTCAGTTTCTTATAATGCTCTGTACAATACGCGCTAAGCTTTTCAAAAACTTCCAGACGGTGCACTTTGAAAGAAACGAGAATGCATTTCAAAACTCTACAATAAATCATTTCTTCTAGTTATTACGTTTTAAGTGTGATAAATTACACGTGCTCAGGAAAAAAATTATAAGTATATAATCATACTACTGTAATTTTAATAAATAGTCAAGCTTTTAATCCTATTTTCATAAAATCACATGATGGATTGAACAGGAAATTCTAAAATTTAATGCAATAGTCATTTTTCTCAAACTGAATATGCAACTCTGAATCTCGTTGTTTATATATTCAGCTCAGTGACTTCAAATGAATTTCTGAATTTAATGATGTACTTCTGTGTTATTTCAGATTAATTAAATACATGTGCATCCATCCTTTAGCAAGCGTGTGGGCGATTCTGTATTAATGCTTAAATGTCATAGAACTCATTTTATCATTTCAAAAAGAGAATTAAATGACCAAAGCAACTTCATTTTAAATGAAGCGTATAAACGTTATATAATAATATATTTTTAACATTTATATTCTACACTCTTGAAAACTGTAGTTTCTACCTAAGAGATGATGGATGCAGCTAAAATCGTTTATTCTCTTAGTGGAAAAAAATTCCAAGAGTGCTAAACTCTTGGCAAGCCAAAAACTCAGAATTGTGTAATACCAAGATACAGAAGAGATTTAAATTTCTCTTCTTATTTGCCTACAGACATTCACTTCTCTATGCAATAGTGTTCAAAAAACGTTCCACACAAATTGCCACTCAGGTTCAAGAATGTTCGAATATATGTGGTGCAGCTGAAAATTCAATTTCAAATAGAACGTTATCCTATTTCAATTGAACTGAATAGAAAACTATTGATTGGCGCTATAAAAAAAACTCAAAAGGTCTGATTTAATACTTTTCCGACTGCAATCTTTTTAGAACGAAGGTACTATTCCAGAAAACACCTACATGCAAATATAAAATTGTACTGAGTAGGAAAACACATTGACGTATTCTTAAATCTATTTTAGTTTCATTGCTGAATTTAATTTAAGTGTAAGAAGTTAAAACGCGTGATATTTTAGTCACTGTCAGTAGTCTTGGCACTGTATTCTTATAGTATCAATACTACATCGATCTGCTTGAAAAATGTGAATGAAAATAACTAGTTAATGATCGTTAACAAAGTACCAGAGATGCTAAACTTTCAGGGATATAAATATTTTATTTGTTAGACGGTAAGTTTCCATTCAGCAGTGGATATGTAAATGCACACTTATCATTATTATTATAATGATTGATTCTTTTTTATTATAAGAACAAATATTCATAATTCATAATTCTATACTAAATTACATGAAATTTATAAAATAAAATAAAATAGAATAGAAAAGATTAGTTTAAGGGGCACACCTTAAACTAAACACCTAGTGTGAAATTTTCAAAAAACGTTTGGATTTTATTCATATTTTGATAATTTATATCTTTAAAAATAACATACTAAAAAATCTATATTTTAAATTGTTTTCCAGTTACATCCATTTAAAAAATTATATAAATAGTAGTAACAGCATTTTCCGAATTTGCTGGAGTGATTACTCGGAGACAAATAATCCGGTCGCTATCAAATTTTGTTTGCATCTCCTCTATATAGTTCTTCATACAATGACCCTCCAGTTTTTTTATCTGATCAACAATCAAATTTTGGCAGGCCAAAAACGCCCAAAATTTTGAGAAAAATTAACCTTTTTTTTTAACATGCCACCATTTTGTCAATTTTTGATTTTTTTGTTTTCCTGAGGGTATCGTTTTTTATGTTTTATCAACGGAGAAGGTTGCAAACACCCCAGCAGTAAAGGACCATTTTTTTGGCGCCACCGGAGATTTCGTGTCATTTCAAAAATATTTAATATTTTATTCCAAAAATTTTACTGTGTATTCTCAAAACATGTATAAATATACCCTCAAAATTTCAAATAGATGGATTCTCTAGATTTGTTTTAATTCCCATAAATGATCTCACCTAGGTTTACACACTAGGTGTGCTCTTTAAAGAAGATAACACAAAGTTTTAGTTAGAGCCTAATCTTGCTAAAAAATCATAGCTCAATAGTGTAGAAAACGAGTTCCTAAAAAATCTTTTGAAGTAGTTTATAAATTGTGGATAGCACAATACTCAGGCTATCTAAAGTATTAAATAAGATTACGAGTTTCAATGTGGATCATGGTGGAACCTTTAACAAATTTATGTCTTGTGTTGTAGTAAGATTTGGGATTTAAAGTAATTCAAACAAATTGGATTAAACAAATTAAATTGAAGTAAATTAAACCGCAGTGCTTGAAATGGGCTATTTTCAATTGGAAAAATATTTTTGATCTATATTTTTAAGTGAATACAGACTGCTGCACGATATCAGGTTGTCCAGAATGGGGCTCGTACTTGCAATTCAGTCCACACAAGTCCGTGAGCTTAACGATTACACTGTAGAAAACCCATTATTCTATAATATTGCAAACTGAATTATCCTTTTAGCCCTCCGTTTGATTTCTAAAGTTGTTTTCTCGCCCTCGTCTACCCTACGTAGGTACAAGTATCCTGTTACATTTTTACATTGCTTATTGCTATTCTTAACCCAAAGTAACGAGCACGCGTATGACAGTTTGCGACTCACCACAGTACCACACCTCGTGTGCCTACACCTACCTCATGTACGGTGGAGCTTTCGCGCTATGTATAATCTGAGCAGTACCAGCCAGCTAAGGTATATAACGCATTGTGGAAAGTGGTAAAATGATCCCTAGCGTTTGCCTCTAATACGGCTGGGATTTGGTAGCTATTTTACAAAGTTAAGCATCATATTACCAGACTGCTCGAGAAAAGTTTACAGGGCTGGATTTTAGGACTGATAAACCAAAATCGTGGATGAAAAATATCACACACACCAGGAGCTTGTAAGTGTCAAGTAGAGTGTCCGCTTGTTCTTCACGCTTAGCGAGCTGTTGTGGATTGTAGATGCTTAATTGAAATGATTTATACTCGTTCGTTCTTCATTTCAGAACATTCAAATCAAAATCAAAAGTAAAAATCGATTCAAAACACCCTGATTGTAATAAATTTATTGAAAATAGTTTAGAGCTGTTTTCTACTGGGCTTTCACGATTTTGTGAAATATTTATAACAAATTTGTTATGGTATTTACATTAATTTATATGGGCCCAGCGATGGCGTAATCAGTGAGAACGTGGACTAGCACCGACTAGTCCTGGATTCGTTTATAATATCAAATTTACACTTGAGGTTATAAATCTCCATACATCGTGTAATTATATTTTTATTACAGCAATTTTACACGACTAAGCCTATGACAACTCCAATTCTTGTCAACCAGGAGATCACAGCTCAACATGTATTATTAAGAATTCATGAGTACAAATACAAGCGACATGAGAAAATGCAAACGATATAAAAGCAGATTCGGCTAACACTGATGATAAATTATTTAAAAGATAAAAAAAACATGCAATTTTTTTGTAGTTAGAGAAAATTTATTGAAATTAAATAAATCTTATAATTTATTTTTAAACGTTCATTTTATAGAAAAGTACTTCGTAAAAAAAAAAAAAATAAGATATGTTTTTTAATATGTTTTCTGAAATTTCTGGAAATAATAAATAAATATCTTAAATTATTTCTCACAATATTTTGGAAAACATTTAGGAAAATTTTATGTCGTCATATTCCATTAACCATCTGTGTTAAATTTGTGCAAGTAATTATATTTCCTACTTTACTATCTATTATGTTTTGATTAAAATGTGTCTGTGCGGTCCTGTAATAAATTTCGCAATTTCCTCTGCATAAACGTTCATTTCAAGCATACTCCCGGCATGTATTTCTGATTTTCGCGTTATTATCATATCGAATTATTAACGCGCATGTAATCAAGTATCTTTTTGGCAACACACCACCCGCATACGAACTCGGTGTCCTGGTTTTGTATTTCAGAAAAACTTTTTTTGCGTTTTTCATTTTCTCTATATTTTCCAGTAGTATGCTATCTTTATTAAAAATAATTTATGGGTGGAATTTGAAATAATGGTTTTGGCAACGAAATGTTCGTAAATCATTCTTCATTATATTAAACACGTATATGCTACATTAATACGCATATAGTAATATATGCTATAAATGTAATGAGTGAAAAGGTTGCACATAGAACAGTTATATATGATAGACAAATGATTTTTAATTTTAATTTCAATTTGAAAATATAATATATATATATATATATATATATATATAAATTGATTTATAAATTAAATAAGTTTATAATAACGAAAAATATTTTGCTCATTCAAAACTAAACATCTTTGAATTTACCTCCATTAAATATATATAAACGATATAAACGGAACTTAGACAGTATTTAATAATTACTGTTAAATTAATTTTGTATGCTCGTTTTGAAAATATTAATTATTATATTAATAAAAAATATATGAACGATATATATTATTATAAAATTCTTTTAACTTAGCAGCATTAAAAATAAAGTTAGCTAATAAGAAAAATTTCACTAAATTTCGAGACTAGTTGCTCTGAAACTTAAATTGAAAAAAAAAACAATTGCAGCTATTGATCTTCGATGTGAGTATGCAAATTCAAAAGTCTTATAAAAACGATCTATTTCAACCTCATTGCTATTCCTAAACCATATTTCAAGTTCTTATGAAACCTATAAAAATATAGAGATCATAGTAAGTCTTTGGGTACACAAATATGAAATCTAGTTTGTTATGCGAAAATAGATTCCTAATACTTCTATATATAAATCTGTAGGTGTAATCAAATCTCTTTCACTAGTGGACCAAAACTTTCCATCACTATAGGGTCTAATTAATTTAATCCAATCTAGAGTGCCAAAACGGGTCTCTGAAGTAATTGAAGAAGAGACTTGTAGTCTACCCAATATTGCAGAGCTAATGAAATATGTATTGATGGAATTTCGTGTTTGTATAACGATTACTCACACGTATATAATTAGCTTACATATTATCAACACAAACAATAAGACTTAATGAAAATCATGCCTTGGCCCGGAATATTCAACAAAGAGTGTTTCGAACGGAATGGAATTTTGTATCTTTGTGTTGTTCTCTGAAAGACAGTGTTTTAATTGAGGTTTAGTAATTAGAGGTATTAAGGATGCTTCGGGTTTGTTTTGTTACAAAAACATTGGGAAAACAACAAATGTTTTCATTGAATAATTTTACTAATGATTTTTGTTATGACGGTATTCACAACGAAAATACTTCTAAATGAAAATATAACCTTGCTTCTTTTTAATCATATAATATATCTGATAAATGTATCTTTGCTTGTATTTTGTTCAAGTGCAAATAATATAATAAAAGTGAATAAAAAAATCATAAAATAATAAATATTTATCATGTATACGAATTTTATAGATGTTTCTATAATTATTGGCCTTTCTTTAAAAATTGTTACGGAAGTTTGAATTTTACAAATAGTAAATCATAACTGTTTTAAATAAATTTTGCCCTTGAACAACTTACATTATATTTTTTTTATATTTAATAAAAACTTTCACAAATTTAAAATTAGAGAAGAGAGTCGAAAATAATAATACTTTAATTATTAATTAAAATGAATATAAATCTGTTAGCACTTCATTTCTAAAGATTCCAACTATCTATATTTTTACTGAAATCTACCGTTCTAGTAATGGCAATAAATTCAATATTAACAAAAAATTAATCTATATGTACACAAATTATCTAAACATTTATTTGGCACAAATGTTAAAGTACACAAAACCGTTTACGCACGTTTGTATAAATACAAATATACATAAAATTTAGGAATGTTTATGGTTTTATTAGCAACTGACTTTAAAAATTATTAGGAATAAAGGAATACAAATATATAACAAATGACTAAGTTAGAATAAAATAGAGTTACAAATTAATATTGAAAAAATAGAGTTAATAATTAATATTGAAAAAAATATTTATGATCGGAATAAAATTATGTTATGAGTAATTTTTAAAAATAGTCTTTTTTGGTCATTTTAGTGATTTTGATTTAGTAATTGATTCATATAGTAAATATATATTTCTATATAGAAAATATGGTGTATTTCCTCAATAAATTCAAACGGTTCAAACATGATACCGTTAAGTTGATTTAACGTACTTAAATTGATATTATCAATCATAAAATATTTATGATCGAAATAAAATTATGTTATGAGTAATTTTTAAAAATAGTCTTTTTTGGTCATTTTAGTGAATTTGATTTAGTAATTGATTCATATAGCGAATAGATATTTCTACATAAGAAATATGAGGTGTTTTCTCAAAAAATGCAAACGGTTCAAACATGAAACCGTTAAATTGATTTAACGTACTTAAATTGATATTATTAATCATAATTGTTTTTTTTTTAATTTATGAGTGTGAAAATTATAAATAAAATGTAATCGTTATATGAATTCAAACATAGAATAATTTATAGTAAATTTGCGAATTTAGAAATAAACGACATGTAAAACGCTAATAAAAATATATAATAAAATTAACAGTATACTCTAACAAATTATTAAGAATAAAGGAATAATAATATATAACAAACGACTAACTTGTACACTAAGAATAAGATAGAGTTTGATTGAAGTAACTAATGAAAAAAATATTTATGATCGGAATAAAATAATGTTATGAGTAATTTTTAAAAATAGTCTTTTTTGGTCATTTTAGTGAATTTGATTTAGTAATTGATTCATATAGTAAATATATATTTCTATATAGAAAATATGGTGTATTTTCTCAAAAAATCCAAACGGTTCAAACATGAAACCGTTAAATTGATTTAACGTACTTAAATTGATATTATTAATCATAATTTTTTTTTTTTAATTTATGAGTGTGAAAATTATAAATAAAATGTAATCGTTATGTGAATTCAAACATAGAATAATTTATAGTAAATTCGCGTGTTTAGAAATAAACGACATATAATAAAAATATATAATAAAATTAACAGCATATTATAACAAATTAATTTAGTAACTCAGCAAGTTTTAAATAATTTCAAACTTATAATAATTATGGGTTAATAAATGGTGATATAGTGAATATTTTTATTTCACAAAACATGATAAAAGCATGTAAACTATAAAAGCTTGGCATAGCAGTTTAAAACTTCAAATAGAAATTATTAAAATTATATTAGCATTACTAAAAATTTGTGTCAACGAATCTATTTCTTCAACGGTCAATGAGAACGTTAACTGTCTCGCTGTTAGATAATCAATTACAAATATTTGAAAAATTATGTAAACACATGCGTATATTACAATTAGCAAATTGAATGTGGAACAATATCGTTCATCAAAAGCAACGAGAATACAAAATAGATTATTTTTAATGTTTATCACGCGATTTGCCTATTTGAATGCGGGCCTATTTAATAACGCTAATTGAAGACAATATACACTCAGGTGTCGTGCGTTACTTTACCTTAATGGTAAGATGTCATTACAGGTTAAGCATGGTACAGTCATGGCACGGGCACAAAAATTATTTTAAAAAGTTACACAAAATCTATCTACACCACTATAATTTTACTATATGACAACAATAATTTTCTAATTTATCTACATGTAGTGACATAGGTTAAAATTCTTAAACACGACAAGAGAATTTATTGTTTTGATTTTGAATTTGCAAAATGTCAACCGCCAACGGGTGCGTCTCGCAAGGCTTACCCGGACCGACTGATTCCGGGCTGCTTTTCCAGCACGGCGATCAAATACTATTATGCGTTATCGTAGCCTTCCGTGCGAATTCGGCGTAGTTCGGATCGATCCAGCGCGGGAAAGCGCCGAAATATTAGCGCCTAAACAAATGTCATACATTGCGCGCTTGTGGAGGTTGTTTTTTGTATAGTCTGGCTACGAATGTAACAAAGGAACTATCAAATGCGGGGTGGAAGAGGAGCAGAGGGCGGAAATTCAAACAATGTTTAATTTTTACAAATACACTTTATCGTTCTTTTTCTGATTGATCAATTGGGTAGTTTGTCACAAAAACTTAATTTTAGAATAAGGTTATTTTACCAGCAACCCTAATTTTTTGGCCACATAAAACTGTTTCTTTTATCCTACACCAACAACATCAAAACCCTAAATATAGTTCCAGTAACCCGAAACTTACGTGAAAAGTTTTTTTTTATTCATTTATTTAAATATTTGAACAGCGATCAGAACTTATGGGTCCTATGAGCTGTTGTGACAAATTTCTTACAAACTACGTTTGTTTTTTATTATAAGACTAACTAACTCCACTATTATTACAATTATTGTAATAGTAATGGCTTTTTATTGGTGCAGCATTGCAGTATCAGTGCTATTTTCACTTGGAATCATATTGCTATCTGTATTTCCAAGTGAAAACCGTTGTCACTACTGCTTGACAATAGGCTCCTGGAAGAGGAATCGAACCCGGGATCCATGTCCCGTCGTTCTAGTCACCTACCTACGGGCGAGCTCAACGTGAAAAGTAAATAATATTATTAAACCTTTCTTTGAACAGTAATGAGAAGTTAAGAGTCCTATTAGTTGTTGTGCTGATTTGACATCGGTTTTGCAGATGGCAACCCAAACACGTGTGTACGATACTTTTGTACTCTGTATGATAAATTTATTGTTAAATTTTTCTAATGGAGCGAATATTTATTGATGCAGCAATGTCAGATCAGGACAATTTCCATTTGGAAATATATTGTTTGCTATATTGAATTGATGTCACTACTGCCTGGATCAAGCTCCAAAAAGCGCGATCGTACCCAGGACCTCTGATCTGACATTGCTCAAATTAGCAATGTCAGATCAGGACTATTTCAATTTGGAAATATATTGTTATCTATATTGAACTGATATCACTATTGCCCGATCAAACTCCAAAAATCGCGATCGTAACCGGGACCTCTGATTTAGATTCAATAGCTCTAACAACTTACCTGCAAGCAACATAAAAAAAAATAGTATTATTGGAACTTTTTCGGGCTTTCTCAAATTCCTTAATGATTACAGCTATAGAATTGAAATCAGAGGTTCCAGTTTCAATAATACCTCTGACCTCCTGATGTGAACCAGATGTGACATCGATTTTCATTTGGATTAAATGATATGTTGCCAAGCGACCAAGCAAATGAACAAATAAAAAGGCGGTTATAAGGATGTCTTCTAATAGCATTCAGTAATAAATTAAAATTATATCTCTGGTAGACAATCATCAGAATTGAAATATTTTATTGATCTCAAATCACCAATTCAAATTTTTTCTACTACTTACGATCCAGCCAGTAATTATTATTGCAGAAAATAATCTTTTATATTTTCTGTACAAATCAAAATGCAAAAGGAGCATTTTCCTTTGTTCAAAGTGGATAAACCAGATTGTATTTATAGCTTATTTTTAAAAATTTTAGTACTCTTCCTTCGTCACGAAATAAAAATACGTATAGTTGTTACAACTATCGAGTAAGTGTGCAATGGCCTTTATTGCGGATCTTTCAAGATTTGTTGGTTCAAGTGCATTATTAACTTTACTTCAAGTTAAGACCGAGGGTATACTTTAAAATGCTCACAACTAGTTGGCGAACTCTGGACAAAGTTCTGTTTGGATGAAAATTCACATTAAACAAACAGCATGTGAGTAGGTATACAAGAGAAATATATCTTCCTCTATTTCAGGCATAACAGTAACGCAAGGTAAATATATTTAAGATCAAAATTACGAATATTTCAGATGATCTACTAAATATCTTTTTATAAATTATTATATGAGTTTAGTATAAGTACAGGTACATACCATTTGATTAAATATTGTAAGATTGCCTAAGTCATCATAGTAGTAATTTCCAACCAGAAAACACATTTTAGTTGCGACAGACCCATTTTGTCGATTGTCCATGATGATGGTATTCTTACTATATATCTGTAAGTAAAAAAAAAGAATAGAAACAAGAAGAAATAATTTCTATACAATATTCTATATAGAATTGATATTGATATAATTTTGTGTTATATGTAAATTTAAATTTTCCTACAAGATTGGTGACCAGAAAAGTTTTCTATTATATCGCCAGCATCCTTCTCAGGTACCACGCTTTTACATTTGATCTAATATTTTCTGCTACGAAAATTTGGTAATCAAGGACATTTAATGCATTCAAATATCAAGGCCACGGACTGGCACATGCATTACAAATTAGATAATTAGCCAAACTATTTATAATTTATTCTTGGCTTAATAACAAACAGCTCATTGACCACATGCCCGAACGCAATAAAGTATATGATTGATGTTAGCATCGCATCGATGTTGTAAAGGAAAATCAGCTGATCAGTTACAAAATCATTGATCAATCGGGGAGAGATTCTCAAACTATAATTATATTCATCTATCACACCAGAAAATATATTAAAATTAACATACTTTATATCCAAATTTGTGGCTGTAAAGGCTCTTTTTCAGAAAGATTTTTAAAATGTACAAATAAGTTTGGTCGCTCTTTTCTAGATGTCATCATCCATCTTCCTAAATTAAATGTTTGCGAACTTCATCCCAATTTATCATGTTTTTCGAAAGACTACCTTTAATAAATCTGCTACAAGATTAAATTTAAAATTATATTGTCTTTAAATTTCAAAAGAATGATTCGCCCATAGGTCAAACCGTTTGAGGTACGATTCCAGAATCGATCAATCACATAATAATAATTTTGTACTAAGACTTCAAATACATGAATAGATTCAATATATGACTATTGGAAACGTAAGCCAAGACTAATCATATAAAAAGTCTAGAAAATTATACTGTCACTGCGATATGATGCGTTTCGCAATAAAAATGAACTGCATTTTTCGCAGTAGTTTAATCTAGCTGAGTGCTTGTTAGATATCCATATTTTTCTTCCGTTATTACCTCCTAAAGCTCTGTCTTAGTAAAACTTATATTTTTATAGGTTTTTTTTTTAATAATAACGTAATAGAGTAATTTACATACATATTGCAAAATGGTATAAAATTTATCTGAAGTATCTTTTATGTGATTAGTATACTTAATTCAAGTTGTAGTTCTATTTTCTTTGCTTTTGCGAAACTTTGTGGTTTGTTAAGGATATTCTTATATAATGAAAGGTGGTAACCTAATAACATAGAATCGTCGAGGGAAATAAAATGTGCGGTTCATGAAACAAGAGAAAATTGCAACGCATTTATACTAACACAGATATATATATATATATATATATATATATATATATACAAAAGACAATCAAATAACGCAGATTTATGATGCAAGAAATTTCCTATTGTACTCTTGTATTTTTCTTAATTTATATAATACTTATAGCTGACAAGATCCTTACTTCAAGCTTTCTTTGCGACTCTTTATTATATATGTCATTATTTCATTTTTGCTACTACTAGACTTTATCTCAAATATTAATTTTTTAATATTTATTTTTTTTAAAGCGCTTATTTTAACTACATTTTTACGTTTATACTTAGAATTTGTAACTTTTGCTTGTATTTAAAACTAGAAGTATGTGAATTATGTATATAAATAAATGGGTGGTTGTATGTTTTCTATGCATTTAAAAACTATACATCCAATCCCCCTGAAATTTAGGAAAATTATTAGATATTTTATTATAAAACGCATAACCCTAAATTTTCACCCCATCAAAGCAATCGTTTATTTCGTATATTATAACAATTACGCAATTTTTCAATTGGCTTTCAGTCAATGAGCGTTTTTGACTCAAAATCGATTAGAATCTTTTGATCTTATGAAAAAATTTCAATTTCATATTAAAAACTGTTCAATTGTTGTCTACTCTGTTTGCAATAGTTGTCAATGCATTTATTAAAGATTGTGTGTCATAAGTTATACGTATTTTCTCCAATATTAGTTTTCTCGATTACTCATTCGTATTAACAAAAATACAATAATTAACTTCCCGTAGGACAAGTTATAGTAATCGCAAAAAAATCGAAAATAAATATTCTTATATATCTTACGTTTCAAAGGTTTCTGAACATTTTGGCATACCTTAGAAAAAATGGATGTATGTGTATGTGTGTGTGTGCGGATGCAAATTTCCGTCGACGATTTCGGGAACACGGATCAACCGATTTGAACATTCAAAAACATTCTATTGATAAAGAGACGTGCTGGTTAGTTTTTGGTAAAGGCGGGTCTAGCCGTTCCGAAGATATGGGGCAAAAAGTGCCAAAAACGGAAACTCAGTTTTTAAGAGAACGGGCTGTCCGATTTTAATAATTTAAAAAACATGTTACTTGTATTGACAAGATAAAAAACTGTTTAAATTTGTGGAAAGGCAGGTATAGCGGTAATGGACTCTCAATAAAAATAAGGTAAAAAACGCCTTTTGGCGGTCAAAATGATCATTAGACATATGCACATAAAATTGTCAGTATTTTATAGAGATTTTCATAATGTGTACACATTTTGTATAAATTTTATTCGGTTCCTTACCAAGATTTTTGATTACGGTACGGAAAGTTCCAGCAATTTGCCTTAAGGCACGTTGTCATGCACCCTACTAGTTTTCTCAATGGCTTAAGTAAGATCTTAGTATCTTACAAAATAAGACGACATGGCCTAACTGTATCAATCGCAAATACACCAAATACTTTTATCTTAGAGGGCGTGTATTCATTTTTTACCTTAATTTTTTAAAGAAATTGAAACATTTTCTAAATTTTCTAAAAAATATGAAAATCAATACGACTTTTTCATAAATTAGAAAAGTTTGATCGAAAAATTTTACGTAACTAAAAATACACGTAATGTTTGGTGGGAAAAGAGGGGGGGGTAATTTTAAATATATGTACGTATCACCAAGGGGCAGGGGTGTCCAAAAATCCCTAAAAAATCGATCACGTGAAGCAAGTAATGATATAAAAAAACAAGTTCATTCGCAAATAGACTTTTCAATAAATTTTCTTTTTCCAATTGTTTATTCCTCCCATGGAAATGTTTAGAGCGCTTTGAAAGAATGTTAGAAATAGAGTACGCGCGCATACACCAGTATGTAACTCACTTGTGTGTAACATGTGACGTTTGCGATACCGATTTAGATCAGATTGGTAACTCATAGTATATCAGATTCTTAACTTCATCGACCGACCATGTGTGTTAATGTTAACACAAGGCAGTGCAGGAAATCATTCTTGCAATAAACGGTCAGATATGTCAGTGTGGCACAATTAGCCGAATCGATCACTTTACAATGATCTATAAACTAGTTCACAAGATAAAACAATATTAATAGATAAGTTAGTTTTAATGTCGTGATTAGGATTTAAATTTTTATTTGTTTTTTTTTTAATAATGAAGACAGAAAACTGGTTAGTGTTGTGTGTTTTATTGTGCAGTGCTTATAGTTTGGTGAATGCAACGACTGCAGCCGCTGCGGGTGAAGAAAGGCGGGAAAATAAAGCAAAGCTGGTTAGGAAATATTTGAAGAAATTAAAGAAAGAAGATGGTGCTATTAAGTTGGTCGGTGGTGGTAGTAATGAATTGGAAGGTAGTAATCAAAATGTTTGTTTAATTTTTTAGGATATTAATAATATTCTGGCGATTGATAAAATCAACTAAATAACTTAAATACTTCCATAAAATTGTAGCTATAAGTAATAAATATAATTGTAAAGTAGTGGGCATGGCATGTGCCTTGAAGGCAAATTGATGAAACTTCCCGTACCGTTAAAAATATTCGAAAATAAAAAATATTATAATCAATAAAATTGATGAATTATCAATAAAAATTCTTTAAATATTTAAAATAGATTATTATAAATACTGTAAGTTTCATTTTTTTTTAATTTATAAAATAGAAGAGCTATAAGAGCTTACGGTATTATAATCTAAACATTATGAATATAATTCTTGATACTCAATCCAAAGTAAAGTAATGAAAACAAAAATCAAATTATTGAAATCTCTATAAAATAATTAATAATTGATGTGGCTATGTTTAATGATCAATTTAAGCCACCAAATGTAAGTTTTTTAAGCTTTTTTTTTCTGTATGTCCGAAAGCGCTGGACTTGTCTTTCTAAAAATGTAATCAGGTCTTCACTTTGTCAATGTAAGTAAAGTCGATTTTGTTGCGATTGCTATAACTTATTCTACTGAATATTATATATATACAAAATAAAATTGAGCATAGCTACATACAACAGATTCAAAAAGATAAAGTTCTGGAATTATATTTGTTATTATATGAATAACATTTATAAATATTAATTAATTGTAATGTAATAGTATCGGTGTTGTAATTTAGTTTGTTATTTGTAACCAAGCCTAAAAATCTGACCCAAAATCAATTTCATGCAATTTTATCAAAAACAATATTTTAAAAATCAAATTATTCTAAAGTTCATTTCTTAAATACTCAATTAATTACTGTGTATTTTTAATCATATAAATTTTAGTATTTTTTAACAAATAATAAAAAATGTGCTAGTTTGTTTTGAAAATAATAATACTTTATATATTTTGATATAATCTATGATAGATGAAAAAATAATAAAATTCTACGTATTATATTTTTTAAAAGTCAGCAATGTATATATATATAATATATAAAAAGAGATTTTTCATTTATATTATTATAGTCTAACATTCGTAATACGCTATTTATGCAAAAAATTGCAATTTACTACTTACGATATCCCATTTATAACTCATTTAATGAAAATACGTCTTTTCATAAAACTTTATATATATATATATACTAGCTGACCCGGCAAACGTTGTTTTGCTAAGTAAGGTATATTCTAAACAATTTCTAGAGAATCAAAAATATTTCAAACGAACGATTAGCTGACTACGTTCAGTAAAACTACAGACTTCGTCATTTTAAAAATGTGCTTTTTTTTGCTGTCTTTCAAAAATTTGTTATCTAGACCTTTTTACCCTATAGGCGAGGTAACTTGGAACGGCCAGATGGCAAACAGGTTTAATGTCTTATTTTAATTTTAAAGGTATTTTACAAAATAATTACATTTTTAACTAATGCTAAAAAGCTACCAACAGAAGAAAATACTTTTTACTATGGATTTTCAAAGATGACCGTTTATCTCCCAATATCAAAGTCATAAGAATCAAGGTTATAGCTGGTTATACATCTTTCTCCCTTCACTTTCAAATAATGTTGTTAAACAATGCTTCAGCTTTAATGGATTTTGACACTTTGGTCGTGAACTTTTAACCCCGTACCTTCATATATTACTAACCATTCTTTGATAAATTCTGGGAAATTATAACTGGGAATAAGTTATTCGACAAAATGTACATGTAAATGTAAGTAATGCTTTTTTTCAGTCTTGGTCGGCGGCATTATTATTAAATTCACTTACACTATATATATATATATATATATATATATATATATATATATATATATATATAGTCTTGGCCGCGGCATTATTATTAAACTTCACTTCACCTATATATATATATATATATGATTTAGTAGTTAATTTTGATGTTGAAATATATGAGTGAGTTCTTGAGGGCGATACATCAAACAAAGAAAAGCCAAAGATTTATAAAATAATCTTTATTTCCAAACGTTTCGACATTCAATTTAATGTCATCATCAGTGGATCTAAAAACAGTATGAAAATTAGCATATCTAGGTAATTATAATATATGTGGATTGGTAAAGTAACTATACAATAAGAGAAAAATTAACAAACAGCAACACTTAACAACAAACCAAATATAAAAGATAGGAAAGGGTAGTAGAGACTAGAATTAAATAAATAATAAAAAAAGTATAGGCAAAAATATTTAAGTACACTCATATAAACCTACGCATATATACATATATATACATACACATATACACACATATACATATATATATATATATATATACATGGATATATCCATATACACACACATACAAACATATAATACACATATACATATACAGATACAACAATATATACCTATATATGTACACATATACATGTAAGACTATACACATATAATATACGTATATACATATATGCAACGTGCAAGCATATTCACAACGACGTACATGTACATGTATGAACCATACATATACTCATACCTATCTATGTAACTATAGCTATACACGTATACACATACATATACGCATAAACATGTATATACACATATATACACACACATATATATACATATTATACATACATATATATATATACACACAATACATATATATACATATGTACATAAATGCTCACAAATATATATATATATATATAGATATATATAGATATACACATACATATATATACATATATATATATATATATATACACATACATACATGCATATATACGTATATATAACTACATGTATACACATATACATATGCACATACATACAAACATACATGTAAATAAGTAATATACATATAATACATACATACATACAAATACATATATATATATATATTAATATATATACATATAAATATATAAACATACAATATATGTAAACTCGTATATATGTAAAGCAAACAAAATTATTTATGAAGATGGATAAACATATAAAATACAAGTGGACTTACATTACGTTGGTTAGTTACATATAGAGAAGTGTACACAGCACTAGAGATTTGGCACTAACATTTATACAACTAACTTGTCAGCACTATGCATTTTTATATAATTTTTTTGTATGATGTAAACAGAAAAATGATAGTTTTATTGAACAAAAATGTAAGTAGAATTATGTAATTTCTGCCACGACTTCTGTACTTTGCTAGTACCGAGGCATATATAAAAGTCACCACATGTTTTGAGAGATTTTTAAGGGTCATTCCAGGATTGTTATGGGCGGGTAGGTAGAAAATAGTCGGAAGTTGAAACTAGTAATGTTAGGCTAGGTTTGTATGGTTAGAATTAGGAGAAAAAAAATGGGAAATGTTATTTAGTATTACTAAGTAGTTATAATAATAACTCAAAAATCTAAAATAAAAAATTTTTTTTAAGGTTTATTCAAAATTTGCTATGTATGGGTAGGTAAAGCTCGGGTATCAAGGCCGAAGTTAAACTAGGAAGTGTTGGCAAGGTTAGTAAGGTCACTTAGTTTGTTCAGAGGAGATAAATTTGGAAACATTATTTAGTATTACTTGGTAGTTATCGCAGAGTAAGGAGGAATCCGATCTTTTATTCACCACGTGGTCACATATTGATATGAAACAAGATTCTGCAAAACGTCTCTGAATGGTGTTCCGTTCATGGTAGAGAATACTGGCATTATAAAAGTTAAAGGAGTGTTTGAAATTTTTATGTGTTCTGTTATCATAGTTTGGTTTTGGTTGGGGTTTTCGAATATTGTCGTGTTGTTTGAGTCTTTTTATTAAATTTTGTCCGGTTTCACCTATGTAAGTAGAAGGGCAATCATTGCAATTTATTTTGTAGACAATGTTGGAAGTACGTTCTATACTAGTGGGAGATTTCAGGTTTGTGTAGAGGGATTTAAGAGTTAGATCTATGTTGCAGGTAGTCTGATGTCTACCTTATGAAAAAGTTTTTCCACACTGGAAAAAGTTCTTTTACGTAAGGTAAACAAACGTTGCCTATATAGTTATTGTCTTTAGAATTTTTTTCTGGGGAAAAAGAAGAATGCATACTGTTGAGGGTTTTAAGTCTGTTGGAGGTGACGGAGTTGATGAGGTGCGGTGGATATGAGTTGTTAATTAAAGTTGTGCGGATGAGGGATAAGTTAGAGGGCCAAAATTGTTTGTCTGAGAGTAGGATGGCATGGTCGACTAAATAATAATAGTGCCTATCTTCATGCTAGAAGGGTGGTAAGAATGATAATTTAAATACTACCCGACCAAGTAGGTTTTTGGAACCAATTGGTGATAATTCGATTGTCTGCGGTTTTTATAATTTTTACGTCTAAAAAGCTGATAGAATTTCTTGTTTTTTTCAAACGTAAAGGAGAGATGCTCATTAAATGAGTTAAAACTATGAAGTAAGAGTTCGAAATTTTTAACAGGAACACAAGTAAGGATGTCATCAACATATCTGTAATAAAAATGAAGGTCTAAATTGTAGGAATTAAAAACTTTCAACTCTAAGTGTTTGTAAAGCAATTTCTGCGAGTGAAGGGGAAATAGGAGAACCCATAGGTGTGCCAAATATTTGAAGGTAAAAATGGTCGTTGAATTCGAAATAAGTATTCGAAACTATGAATTTTATGGACTCGAGAAACCAATGCAGTGATAATGTTGTATGACAAGAGATTTCGTCCCATCTAGCAGTGATGGCATCTAAAATTAATTGTAGGGGGACGTTTGTGAATAGGGATGACTACGTCAAGACTAACCAATAAGGAGTTATCAGGAATAACGGAATCGCGGAGATTGTTGACAAGTTCAAAGGAGTTTTTTGTAAAGAAACGAGACTTGACTGTGACTGAAGAGAGTATGTTGCTAAGGTATTTGGAGAATTTTGAAAGGGGTGAGTTCAGGTCAGCCACGATAGGTCTGAGAGGAACGTTGTGTTTATGTATTTTAGGAAGTCCGTAGAGTTGGGGTTGTAAGGGTGAAGGTTTTTTAATTGTCAGTGAGATTTGTGGAGTAATTTGTTTGTTAGAGACTAAGTTGTTTACAAATTTGTGAAAAGTACGGTTAATTCGGTCAGTGGGATCGGAGTTAATAGGAAGAATATGTTTTGTGTCTGAAATTAATTCGGAGACTTTTTCTAGGTACGTGGTTTTTTCCAAAATGACTGTGATATTCCCCTGTCGGCCTCGTAATTAAAATGTTAGGGTTTTCTTAATAAAAAAGTGCAAGCTTTAATGTCTCTAAGGATGTCAATATTGTCGATTTTTTTTGTGTTAAAAGATTTAATAAACGAGAGAAATTTT
>NW_020537646.1:10323950-10350382 GCF_003426905.1 Ctenocephalides felis | reverse complement strand
ACGCATTGTTATAAAAATCTACAAATGCAATCACCGATTCCCAATAAAATTATAGCTGATCAAGAGGTGCCTGAACAATGGAGCAGGCTGAAGACACCAGTGAGAAATCCGAGGAGAAGGCCGGGATTAGTACTAAGTCAAATGACAATTTGATGAGAACAATGTACGAGATTCCTCAAGAATACGAAATCGATACGAAATGTGATAAAACAGTGATAGTGAATAGTAAAATCTCAAGGACTATACCGACGGTTGTAAGTGACTATAAACCTTCTCTGGAAGAAGTGCTTACCACAGCAATAACAATACCGAAATCAAAGAAAATGTGATAAATAATGAAATACAAAAAAATGTGAAACTGATAAAATTATAGAACTCCGATCAGATATTAGTTCGAATAGTTCGGACAAAAGTGAAAAAAGCGTAGATAGCGTCAGCGCGAATGGCGCTTGTGATGAAAAAACTGAAAATGATGATAAATATAAAATTTTGTGTGATATTTTGGACTCGAATCCGGAAGTGCTTCAGAGGTGGATTGCTGAAAAAGCCTCTAAGGATGATTTGAATAAAATCGGCTTGGGTGGCGAACGTAGCAAACCTTTAAGTCTGACGCCTAACACAGCTACGGTTGCTACGGATTTGTTCCAGCCATGGCGGGCATCGTCTCCTGTAAAGGTAAGAAATTTTAATTTTATTATTATTACATTGATGAATAATTAATAGTAATTTAATTACATAACCAAAATAATTAATATGCTATATGGTTTGAACCTAACTTTTTTATGCTTTGTTGAAAAGATAAGGCAAAGTGGCATTGTAAACTCAGTGTGAATGGCAAATTGTCTTTGGTCTTTGGTGTCTTTAGTACTTTCTAAATAATCGACCTAATAATAGAAATTAAGCAACTTTTAATTCATTTTTCTTTTCCTTTAACAAATTGTTATAACTAGACCTCTTTTCGTAGGCTTAGTATTTTAGCATCTCCCAAGGGACACAACTAGTGTGAAATTTTCAAATGATCGAATTTTCAATTTTTCCATATTTCGATAGGTTATACCTTTAAAAATATCATACCAAAATTTTAATTCGATATCTGAAATAGTTTTTGAGTCACAGCCATTTAAAGAGTATATATATAGTATATTGTATAACGATCATATAATCTTTAAACGCGTTTTTCTCGAAACAGCATTTTCCGAATTTGATGCAGCGGTTATTCAAAAGCAAATGATCCGATCACTACCAAATTTTTTTTACATGTTCGATATATAGTTCTCCGTAAAATGAACTATCGATTTTTTGATCGGTTTAAAAATCGAATTTTGGCAGTCCAAAAACGACCAAAATTTTGGGTAAAATTCGACTTTTTTTAAAAAAACGCCGTCATTTTGTCAATTTTTGATTTTTTTCTTTATCGTAGTTCATTTTACAGACAATATTTTCTAGTTTAAAGGGATTTTTTTTAAAATTTCATCCACGTAGAAGGCCGGAATCACTGCAGCAGTGAAGGGCCTTTTTTTGTCGCGCCGTTGGAGATCGACGAAAACTTAAAAAGTATTTAATTGTTTTCTTCACAAATTTCACTATGTAATCTTAATGTATAAATATATTCCTAAAATTTTGAAATGATTGATACAGTAGTTTTTTTTAATATAAATTCCCAAAAATCGCCTTTTTTTAGGCGGTTACACTAGTTGTGCTCCTTAAGACTATGCTGTTGCTATTCAAACTTATATTAAAATAAAAAAATAGACCTTTTTGATAATTCCAGAGTTACATTTAGGATGATAATTTGACAAAAAATCAATACGTTTTATGAAATTGTTTTAAAATTTTTGCAATTGGTACAGTTTTTGAGAAAATACAAATTTTCTTTCGAATACGCGATTTCTAATACTTACATAAAGCAACTCAATATAACAAACATAAAAAATAATATTAATGAGTTATTTTTCCTTGCAGATACCGAGCTCATTAAAGTAACTGGGAGTTTATTTTACAACCGTTAATTATTTTTTTTACAAAGTCAATCCACCCAGTATTTCTGCGATAAAAACTTTCCAGTTATTTATCCGATCGGTATTTCAAACATAAAACGGAATGTAATGACTTTTAATTAATTTTTTCTAATTATGTCAGAAATTAATAATCTATCCTTGGCATTTTCATTAAAAATTTTTTTGATGTTAAAGACTGCAAATGAACGATTTTGAATATAACCGCAAGCAATTCTGATCTTCAACCGCTCTTGGCGTTGCAATATACTAGACATTTAATTAAGTATAGTGTGGCATTATTCACTTAACCTTGATTTAATGGCAATGAGAAACACGGCTATGGCTCTAAAGTGCTGATGGCGGTTTTAATGTTATATGCAGAAGTGCACTTAGGTTTTCTAAGAACTGTTGTATTAATTTATAAAGGTTTCCTTAAACTTCAAGCAATAAATAGCAATAGAATAGTTGAGCAAAAAATTCAAATCTTTTTCGTTCTACTTGATAAACCCACAAACGGGATGATCATCGGAAGATAAAATTTGTTATAATTCCTTATTTATAAATAATCTAAATATATTGAACATTGTTTTTATTAATCTACTGATGCATCAAATTCTTAGTATGTATTTCCATTTATTAGTTAGTTAGTTCAATTTGATCTATATGAATCTATATGAATAGATAATTAGGGATTCTCATATTGCAGAATCATGTTGATTTATATTTTGTTATATATGTGCAGAAAAACCATTCAGAATTCACAATTTTTACTGATCAAATTAATTATATCCAAAATTCGCACAGTGTTATCTTTATTTTTTATCTACATCGCTATGCAATATTTATTGCAACTCTCGGAAATTGAATATCTCTTTGAAATATGTTATCCAATTTGCAATTGCTTTTAAAATGTGTATTTTGTATTTTTATAAATATGTGACTGCTACAGATTAAACTAATTATTTTAGAATTCGCGAACAATATGTTGTAAATGGGAAAAACTCTCATACTACTTCTTCCCTGAATTGAGTTGGAGTTTAACTCAGATCACAGACCTGCCTTAAGGCAGTATTACGCATTATTATTATTATGTTGTAAATACATCATTTTATTACATTTTAATTTATATCTATATTATTATGTCTTATTTGACAAGCAATGATAATAAATTAGATATGACCTTTCAAAATACATTATTGAGTTATATTTACATAATACTCTAAAATGTCTTTTCACCTCAGCACCTTGTTTAGATTTTCTGTCTCAAATTAACACTGGCAACGTCTTGTCAGTCGCAAACATTTCTCTTCCTTAATTATTTATCCCAAATAGAGCAGCCCCAAGTATTTATTATGCAAATAATTCTCTTGTAACGCATTTGTGTCTTTAATGCAAAAGCTGATTAAAGAGAAGAGGATTTGAAATTTTAATACCTATTATGGTAGCTTTTCATTTTACCGATGTTATTTGGAGCGTTGTTTGGCTTGTATTTATTTTATTGAAAAGAAATGAAACATTCGAATGTTTTCTCTAGATATAGAGAAAAATAACAAATTGTATAGGAAAACATATTAAATTCTATTTTTGTCAAAGTATTTTTTAAATAATAATATAATAATAATAATTTTATAATAATAATAGAAACTCTACTGAAACTATCGTAATATTTAATAATAAAAAGACTTTATAAATAACTTGTTATATAAATATCACCGAAATAAATTATTTATGCTTCATTTTGTTTATTCACATCAATAATAACAATTACATATTTTGCGAAAATAAATATTGGGTTAAGAATAATTAAGAAAAATCGTTTGCATTGTACGGCAAAAAATACAATGCGCGGTTTCATTTAGATTCCAAACATAAAATAGATTTAAAACTGTTTGGGTTTTCTGATTCAATGTATCATAATTTTTTTAACTAGTTATGAGTGTCATTTTGCCTTAAAGCATTAAGACAAGTATCGGAAAATTGCTTGAATTCAGGTTCATCTATTTAGGTAAAATATTCGTTCAACTGTTTATTTCGAAAATAATATTTTCGTTTTCACTAAAAAAGAATTAATACTATTTCGAATTGATTTTTTTCAAACATGCTTACAATATCTGTAATTGTATAAATTAAATTAGTTTGTTTAACAAATTTCATACCATCTGTTTCGTGGTCGTCAACTGTAATCAGTAGTACCTATAAAACACGAATCGTATATAGGTGTTCGGCATAAATTCGGATTCGAACTTATGCCGAATGACGAATTTGTTGCATTTTTATAATTCAACCGCTTATGGTAGACCTTCAATATTTTAGTATGCTATTTTAGTCTACGAAATCTATCATTATACAGATCTCTACCAAAAACTAATCAACGTGATTTGCAACCAATATCTTTGGAACAGTTTTTGAATGTTTATGATCGATTTAAGATTGTAGGCTAGAACTCTGGAATATGGAATTGTGGACTTTTATGCTAATTACAAAGAAACGGCTCGTACGATTGTCGCACAAAACTGACAAACAATATAGAATGGCTTTTAAATTTTTAAAATCGGTACGGCACATACACAAATTTGGTTCCAAATTTGATCTCATTCGATTCAGAATAACTTTAGCGCCGGGAAAATATAAAATTAGCAAATCGTTTTTTCATAAAAATATAAACTACTCCTCATGGAAGTTGAAAATATTTTTATTATTCGCTAGATGTGAACGGCATTTTTAAGTAACTTCCTGTACTTCCTAAATAATTGACCTAATAAGAATTGAAATTTAGCAACTTTTAATCCATTATTCCAAACTTTAAGGAATGCTTAAAACAAAACCCCTTTTCGTATGCCTATAGTATTTTAGGATCTCCGTTAAAACTATACTGTTGCTATTCAAATAATGTTAATGAATTATTTTTCCATGCAGATACCCAGCTTTGGCCAGATACCCATAAGGGTAACTGGCAGTTTATTGTACAACCGTTAATTATTTTTTTTACAAAGTCAATCAACCGAGTATTTTTTGTGATAAAAACTTTCCAGTTATTTATCCGATCGGGCTAAAAAGAAAATGCCTCCTCGACGAATCCGACACATTGACCTCCACATAATATATAATATATTCATTCTAATTAGCATTGCTAGTTCGGACGATTGCGACATCATTGTAGATTAATAATATTTTTATTTCTTTTATTTCGGATGGCTAGGAGCAATTTTTTGAGACCCCCCCACTTCATCAGCTGCCAGTTTCTTCAATTTTCAATTCTTTTTTTTTAATTTTGGTATTTTATTTTAATAATATTAATAAACAAATGGTAAAAAATGGATAGTAAAAACATTCATTGCTTTCTTTTACGACACTTTGAAAATGAGCTAAAATTCATCGCTCTACACTAGAATACCCCCTTAAAAGGTTATATAAGCTGTAGTAATGAATTTCTTACTGTCTATCTGCATTAGTTATAATTTGTTGAGGTTGAGGGCTATTTTCACTTGGCATAATGCTATCAATATTTCTAAGTGAAAACTGATATGACTACTGCTTGACATCAGGCTAGTCGAAGCTGGATCGAACCTGGGATCTTCGATTCAGGTCCATCTGACTTAACTTAAAATAAAATATATCATAATATGAAAATTGCTTAATAATTGCTATTTTTAATAGAATGCATGAGCATTTCTCCAATAACTTGTTCTATAAATGTATAAATTGCATGATTTGGTTGAAAATGGAATGCACAAAATAAAATACTGAAGCGGGTTGAATAAGATTAATAGATTTATAATGAATCCAATTAAGTATTTGTGTATGAACTAGTTCAATACGTAATGATTAATATATTAATTACATGTAACATCTAATAAGGGTTACTACCAGGGCCGGATTTAGAAATTTGGCGCCCCGGGGCACTGACAAAAATGCCGCCCCATCCCTGAAATTTTACGAACTTTTTTTTAAAGCAATCGCGCTGCTTCAGCTGCGTAGGGACAAAATATAGAAGCCGCGTCGCAGTCTAACGGATAAACAATGTTACAGAACGCATATAAATGTAAACAAAATTTATACTTATTAACATATTTTTAAAATATCTGATAATTTGATGTGCATATGTTTTGTGATCACTTTTGTCCACCAAATGTTTCTTTTACAATTTTTTTTATTGGATTATCGAAACCGCTAAACCTGCCTCCCACAAATTTAAGCAGTTATTTATTCTGTAAATTTTTTTGAATGATATTGGACGCTTCTTTTCTCAAAAACTGAATTATCATTTTTGGCATTTTGGCCCGTATCTTCAAAACAGGTGGACCTGACTTGGCCAATAACTAATCAGCACGTCTCCTTATAAATAGGAATTGAATCATTTAAATCGGTTGATCCGTGTTCCCGAAATCGACTTAAATAATTAAAATATTAGATTTGTATTGATGGGGAGACGTGCTGATTAGTTTTTGGCAAAGGCAATTACGAAAAATGGTAATTGAGTTTCGATATTTCTTTTCTGAAACAGCTACGCAGCGCGATTGCTTTGCAAAATGTTGAAAAGCTTTTTATAAAATGTAATTTTTAGTACGAGATGTTTCAATAATTTGTCTTAAGGCACAATGCCATGAGTCACTAGTTTAAATTTTTTTTCGACGCTATAAGCTTGGAAGTGCACAAATTCGTCATTTTAAGAGGGCTCGAGAACTGAAGTAAATATTTTTCTTAAACTTTCAGCTTGTTTACGGATCTTTATATTAGCCAAATTGCCAAATAACTTATTAACCAATTTGATAATTTACGTTCGGAGAGGGAGGCAAGGCAAAATAATAAATTTTAATAATTGGTTATTTCAACCCAAATTTTGCATTGCAATCGTATTATGTTTTGTTAATTATATTTCTTGAAATATAAAAATGTTGGTAAAAAAATTTGATTATATTGTATAGAATTTTTTTCTCACTATCCAAATTTTGCCGCCCCCAAAAATTTGCTGCCCTGGGCAGTAGCCCCGATTGCCCCTACTGTGAATCCAGCACTGGTTGCTACCCAAACAACAAAGACCATAATTTACGAAAGAGATTATTCAAATCGTTCAAAATTTTGCCGCAGATTGATCCCGTCAATCATTGTTTTCAAAGGAGCAAACTTATGTAAAACTTAAATGATTTAAATAATAACCTACGGCCATTAATCAATCTTTATACATAATCAATAACCGAAGTTTAAACAGTCACAAACCCTTTCTCTGGCATATCCTCCGACCGAAGCTGACGGCCCGGTAACCGCAGACTAACTTGTCAATCTTTATTTTGATAACCGGCGAAGACGTGGCCCGTCGGAGGCATCGAGGAGGCATCGTAGTAGAATTGATGGCGCCGAAACGAATTAGTCGTGAGTGGAACGCGTTCGCCGTTCCCAGCACTAATCTGCGTCAGTGAATTGAAAGGATCAACGATATGGCGAACGATGAAGGCATAACCGCCCGTGGCGGCATGCCATTTATCGGACGGATTATGTTGCTATCGCCTCCCCCGAATGATCATATATTCAACTGGAAATCCGTCTAATACTCGGAAAGGATATTAGAAGGTTTACTCTAGATTGATATGGTCAATTTTCATCTTTTGATCGTTCCTGTTGAATCGTCTTTGATATAGATATTTTGAGCGATTTCATTGCCCTATGTGGTAACTTGTTAGGCTTATTAGTTTTTAGGGCAATGTGAAATACGTTATGCTATATTTATGTTACCTTCTACCCTATTATGTATAATTTTGTTAGACCATCAGCCGAGCCATCGCTTAAAATTAGTAGAAAATTATTATTAGAGTCCAGTTCATAAATTAATCTACATCTAAGTCTTTGTAAAATATTTGGATAAAAAGTTTTAAAAAAGTTCTGGGCTTGAAAAATAATTTTTGGATTGAATTATTCTGGATAAAAATAAATAACAAAAAAGTTAGGAATATCGTATGATAAATATAATATCACCATTGTATTACAAACAATTAAAGTAAAAGCAAAGATAGTCTCTTCGAGTTTATTCGCAATCACCTAACAAAATCTTACTATATGTTTTTGCCAAGTTTAGTAATTAATATTTACTGTTCAATTTATTCTACTACTTAATGTATTGCTAATATTATTATTAGCACTTACTAAGAACTATATCAAACTATAAAAATTATAAAACAAATAATTTTAATCGTAAACATTTTAATTTTATGATATCTGTCGCGTGGTGAGAGCTTCACCATAAGATGGAATAAATTCTAACACGAAATTTTTTAATTTTGGTAGAACTATGAAAATAAAGTAAAAGACTGAAAATGGTTGATATAGTTAAAAAAAATTCTTGGATTTCATTATGCTTTTTGAAGGCATGTTTTAAAAAATCCTTAGTTCAATCTAACATTTGAAATAAGAATATAAAGAAGCAAAATTGACGATTTAAACACCCCTTTATTTTTAGGGTATATTTATTTGAAAACAGTAATAATAAAGTGATATAATATAAACGGCATATCAATTTAAATAAAGATCTAACTTAACGATTCCTTAATTTACTGGTAATTCTTTTCTTCCTAGCTATTCGACAAACGGGTATACAGAATCGTTACACTGTCCTTGCCAATATCTGAAAGCACTCGTGCATAAAAAGTAGACAACTTCTATTCTCATCATGGCACAGAGTGGGTTAGGTAGTTACCTAGTGGTAGTTCGACTCAGCAGTAGATAGAAATACGTTTTGTCTATTTTTAGAATCTCAATCTTCGTAAATAGTTTTGTCGAGTATGCATACTACAGATTTTTGACATCAGTTTGTAGGATACATAGTAATAGAATACACTTGCGTAGTAGTAACAGCTACTTTATTTACCCTAACAATTAGTCTTTGCCATGATCTCTCAAAGCATTTTAAA
Organism: Ctenocephalides felis; assembly: GCF_003426905.1. Lineage (NCBI taxonomy): Eukaryota > Metazoa > Arthropoda > Insecta > Siphonaptera > Pulicidae > Ctenocephalides > Ctenocephalides felis. Next base: position 10,341,483 of record NW_020537646.1, on the reverse strand, counting down.
ATACTTAACATTACTTTTCCCCATTAGTCTAATTCACTAAACCGATATATAATCATGTTATTTTATTGCGATATTATAGCCTTTGTTAATATTATAATATGATGAGCAGATAATATGAAAAAAGTGCTAATGGCTTCATTGGCAGTGTATACAATACCTGCCCATAGTAAAGAAATTTGAGCATGGCTTTAGGTCCATTAATTATGTTTCTTACATATAATCGATAAGGAAAGTTTTAACAACAGCAACCGCCTTCGGTAACTTTTTTGCCACTGCGCGGTTAACCTGAATAATTTCTCAAAAATATGAAGAAGGACTTTAAGAATAAAGGAAATAATATAAAACTGGATTTGTACTTTTAATATAATGTAATATTACTACATTAATTCATTATGTTATTATTTCGAAGAAGTCTATGCTCAATTTGTTATATATAAGCCAAGTAAAATATAATATGCATGCATAGAACTTAAATTCTAGTAAAATAATTTAATCATAATGCACCAAATTTATTAAAATTAATAAAAGTATGTATGTATTTACGCTAATGTCTTCAAAATATGTCCAATACGGTATAAAAATCTATATCCAATATAGTAAAAAATTCTTTTTATCATTGATATTTATATATCCTCAGTGGTTGCATCCAAACCAATTAATTATGTTACGGTTTTTGCACATGATCGATCATATTCTTGCGGTAATCATCGCCCAACTTATCAATCTTTTATGTTAAAAATAACTTTAAGGCGGAGAAAAGTACAGTCAAGTTGCAATGAGGTCGTAAATATCAGTTATTAGTTTGTTTCCAAGATAAAATGCACTTTTAAAAAATTTAAACAGACACATTTGTCTAATAAAAAAGAAAAATCGCATGCAGATTAGCAAATAATATTGAGAAAATCATAATTAAAAGAAGTATACTTTCAAAATAAACTGTATCAAAACACTAACATAAAATTAATGTATTTTTATCTTCAACTAGACTTATTTTCTTTTAATTATTTATTTGAACAGCAATTAGAACTTAAGGGGGTATTCTTTAGTAGTATTTTTTTTAATATATAAAAAATGAAAAGGCTTACTACTGGGTAACCTTTTAGATCTAATGTTTAATATTTCATATATAATCAAAATTACTGAACGTCTTCCTTTTTGTAGAGACAGATTGTAATTCAATAAAGAGAAAAAAAAATTCGATCGGTATTTCTAACATGAAATGGAATGTAATGACTTTTAATTTTTTTAAATTATGTCAGACTTTTATTAAAATAGATAATACTCTAATAATAATTTTATTAAAATAAACAATTTTAATTTATTTTATTAAAATAAATAATACGTAGATGATACTAGATTTAGATACTAGATTTTGTGGGTTTTTTAAAAATAGGTTTTTAGGAATTAGAAATTATGGAATCCGAAAACCGGTTTTTAGTAAAAAATACTGGATTTTAATGTATGAATTACACTTAAAAAATTAAAAGTTAAATGTACCAGATTGATGAAACAATTGAAAAACACTGTTGCAAATACATCCCTGTCCATTATTTTCCCATCATAAAAATAATTAAATCCTTGTATGTATAAATTATATATAAACAAAAAAGAGTTAATTGTTTTTAACGTTATTTAATTCATGTCAATTAATATTTTTTGTTCCACTAAATTGCATAAAAACTTCATTATCCATAAAAGTGAATTTCAGCGAAAAACTGTTTTTAATCACTTCTTTTTTCTGAATTTTTCGATACAATAGTTGTTGCAAATAAATAATCGTTCTTCGTATCGCATCCCTATTATAAACATGTTTACACACTTATATGTAAAATTATACATGAACAATGAATAATTAATTGCTTTTATTTAAATCTTGTTAATACTTTTTTTGTTCTTGCATAAAAAATGTATTATCCATAAAATTTAATTTGAGTCAGTACCTGCTTTATCACTTGCCAAAATTTTTTTGTTCGGTCAAAACCGGTTTCTCGGAAAATCTGTACTTTCGGGGTTTCCAAATTGTCCTTATTTGGATCAACTTCAGTTTGTAATGCAAACTTTTAACTCGTTTTATTGATGACAAACACTTCTGTATATTGGAGGGAAATTGTCTAAATCTTATAAACTTTTAGTAGATTTCTCAACTCCTTGTCTATTATTCTATTGATTGATTCGAACAAACCGCCGTCGCTAACGAAATAAACAGAAGACAGTATATCCTCCATTTCGCAGTTGTATATGAACTGGAAAAGCTAGAAAGGCAGAAAGGTAGAAAGCCAGAGATCGTATAATCACATGTATTAGCCGCGCGCCAAATCGAATAAATTGGACTGTATTTCTTTAATGCGATGTCATTAGCCGGCGGTTGTTGTTGTTCGATACATTGGAATCAAATGTCTATTTAATGATTTTGTATTATTTAACGAATTAATTCAAGGGAGGGATTTGTTATTTAGACCTATAGGTGAATCAATGATGGGAGGACTGCTATAAATTGCCATGAATCTTTTCTTTATTTAGAAAGTCTTTAGGTCAATTACCTGATAAATTACATTACAATATGAAAATGAAAATAAAAATAAATAATGCACAAAAATGAAGACGATAAAAACTAAAGCTCGGGCTGTAGGTATGCAAATAAATGAACTAATTTCGATTTTATTTTTGAGCGTGATATTTTAAATAAAAATAGATCTTCACATGACTAACGGAACAACTAAATCTTAAATATCACTAAATTATTATAATTATAAATTATTTTAAATATTTTATGATAATGGTTTCTCATAAGCCTGGACTTGTTTTTCACAAGTCTTAATTTGTTCAAATATAATACTAATGTTTTCAATTATATATTAACACGTTATGCGTCATGTCAGTCACATGAGTCTGACGCTAGAAAGTTGTGACACATCGATTGCCTTCTACTTTAAAATATTATCGTTAAAAAATTCTATACTTGAATTTTTTGAGATAATGGTGGTGTAACATTTAGCGTTCACCAACAATTCGACAGCAAAGTTGTTATTAAGATAACAATTATCTATATAGTAAATTAGCTCTATGCGAATTATAGACAATTGAATTACTTATGATACTTCTATTTACGAATTCCCACATTTACGACGATAAGATTGAATTCCAATAGAAAACGTGTCCAGGCACAACTAACGCTTCCACGAAACTTTCGCAAACACATGTGATATATTGTATGATATCAAAAGCGCCCAAATAGCATCACGCTTTATATTTGACGTTTATATTGAATGTTTACCCATGTATTTTCTGACGTATATATTAAATGGATTTCTCAAACTTGTTGGAATTACAATAATCAGAATTGAAAATGATAAATTGTACTTTGTATCCTATATGAATGTTTATTTGTTAAAGAATATGAATAATAAAACTAACTTAACACGTTAAACGCCACGTTAAAGGGCCATGGTAACTTTATTAGGTAATATTATGAAAATGTATCGTGAAAATTTAATGTACAAAAGAAATTTTTTTTGGAAAGTTTCTTGAAAAAATTTCACACAAATATGACTGACATGACTCTACGTAAAACTTTTTTTTTCCTTCTATTGTGTATGTCACAACTTTCTAGCGTCAGACCCATGTGACTGAATATAATTATAACTGAATATAATTTTTAATTATACGTTGTTTAATTGGTTTATAAAATGTACTGTTATATCTAAGTTAGATTCAACAGTTTTTTTTATATTATCTCCATAAAAGCTTATTACATGTGTAAGGAAAAGGACAAACTAAACATGGCAAATATGTAAACACTAAGAATATAGTAAATAAAGATGTAGGCTTAGTTAAAATAACAATAAATAAAAGTATGAGGATAAATTAAATTAATAGTTTTTCATCTCTGCTGATGAATATTTCTCACTAAATACCAGATCAAGGTTATATACAGTGTAATCTTTGTAACAAAAGTGCTCTTGAAATTTTTGTTTCGCATTGATGAATTTTGCTATTTCGTGAAATTTCATCTGTTTGCCGATACATGTGCTTTTTTACCCAGTTGATGGGGTAAAAAGAAACAGGTGACAAACTTTAGGAAAATAGCCAAAACACATTTCCATAATTAGCAATTTTACTCAACATAGTTCGATAGTTGTTTGTTTGAAACGTGTATTTGTTGTGATATAGTTCATTTGGAGTAGACACTATGCGTCTCGTAATTACTGAAAGTCGAACTGGACCTTTGTGCCCCTTCCTACTCTATAATATTAATAAATATTCAACACAAACAAATTTCAGAAAAATAGAAAAATAGGTTTAGATACTATATGACTTGTAATTACTGCAAGTCAAATTGAGTCTTTGTGCCCCATCCTACTCTTTGATATTTTTCAAATATAATTCAAATTGTATGTTCAACATATTTATTTTCAATAATCATCCAATTATTTATTCATTATTTCCAATAATTAAATTCCGTCATCACATTTTAATTGGTAATATTGACGTTAACGAGACAAATTCAAATAATTTGAATGATATCAAAGCAGATATCAGTTTTCAATTGGTGTTTCTCTGTAGTAGTTTGCAGAAACTACTGATTGTCATCGTCAGTGTTGCAATAAGGGCCACAGGGCAGAGATTCGTAATCAAATTCGATGTCCAATTCAGTGGGTTGCGGAAAGTGTAGAGATGGGTTTGGATTTGTGGTCAAGGGAGAATGACTGATCGAGTGATCGGATAACAATTCTCATCAAAGGTTTACCATGGGATATCTAGATAAATTAGTAGAGGAAATTTAAATAATTTGTGCCAGAACTTGGAACAATTATTATATGCTTTGTTGATATGTAATGAATTTAAAATCATACCAATAATACTAAAAAAATTGCTATTTTTAATCTTATTCTTTTATCTCAGCAAAACTTATCGAGCTTATTCGTCAAAAAGTGTTTAGGAGGAACTACGAAACTTCCGACATAACTTTACATTGTTTCAGAGAATTTTAGACTTCGTGATATGAAGTTATTTGCGCCGGGGAACCATATCACGTTAAAAGCTTCCTGCATATAAAAAGAGAAACGTGTGGCAGTTGAACTTCACTAACTGCTAAAAGTTATGAAATAGGTCATCGAAAATAGGTTTATCGAAGACCGACCATTCGAATAGAATTGATTTATGCTAATATACAATATACTACAGTCCCTTGTCAAAATAAACACGTAGCTTATGCCCACAGAAACTGTGTTATTTATTCATAACATTTGATTTATTTGGATATTTGATTTATGTGGAATCCCGGAAATTGAATATTTGTTTGGAATTCGATCAAATGTCAGTAATTCTATAGGGACATTAATTAATCATTAAATTTAAATCATAATTATATTTGTATTATCAGAATGTCATTATCGAGCTGTCTATATATTATTCTGCCTAATGGGCATCTACAATTTATTGGAATTCATGTAATGAGTGTTGTTCAACCATTAATTATAAAATCCTGGGGATAATACTGCAGGATTATAATTTAAAAAGTAATGAAATTTTGGAAATTTTAATCATTAAAATAGTAATGGGATGTTAAAAGGATACTATGAAAACTAAATATTTGATATATTCATTAAAAAATAATTAAATAAATAATTGATATAATTCATGTCTCATACAATAATTATCCTAAAAAATATAATTATTTATTTTATGCATTCTAAAATTAGCATTTAAATGTAAATATAGAAATTATCTAATATGAATTTATATTTATATTATCATAAAAAGTTGTATAAAATTCTCAACATATTAATAAAATATATTTTGCATTTATGCCAATATAGTTAGGTTTTCAAGATTATAAGTATTTTTTTCATTGTTATATTTCAATGATTCTGTTACACAAGAGATTTTGTAGCTATTGAAAAACGTTTTGTGGATTAAGGGGGTATTCTAGTGTAGAAATTAAAAAAATCGATTTTTTTTATTTTATATTTTCAGAGTTTAACTATCTAAGAATATGGGTAAGAGAAGGTTTTTGAAAATTTGAATTATTTTCGGAGATATAGGCATTTTACTGACTCGGTTTCCATACTGGTTTGGCTTCACGCAAAACTTTAAATGCGTTTTTCTCAGAACAGACTTTTTCAATACTGTTGACACGATTTCTCGAGTTCTACTCGACCGATTCACTTGAAATGATCAGAGAGTTTTGTTTATAGACCTATCTATTGCCCGAACTAGGATTATCCCCAAATTCCAATTTTTACTATTTTTAAAAAATTCGAGAGACTCAAAAAAAGTAAAAATACACTTTTTTTTTCAAACAGTCGCCAGTTTGTATAAAAACATTTTTTTACTCATCGCTAGTTCGGGCGATTGCGACATCATTGTAGATTCATAATCCTTTTTTTTCTTTTATTTCGGATGGCTAGGAGGGCTGAAATCATGTCAAGAGTGAGGTGCCAATTTTTTCAACTTTTTTATTTTTTAATTTTTGTTTTGTATTTTAATATTAATAAACAAGTGGTAAAAAATGGATAGTGAAAACATTCATTGCTTTCTTTTACGACACTTTAAAAATGACATAAAATTCATCGCTCTACACTAGAATATACCCCCTTCATCTTAGCAACAATACATTCAAATTTCATGATCTTTTATACCTTTAGTTAGTCAACAATAAAAGTCTATTTTCTTTCCCAGCTTCCGGCGATGTCGACGTCCTTAGCCGCTCTCCCAACAACGGGTCTAAGCCGAGAGCGTTGGCAGCATTTGGAGGAAGGCGATTTATTCATGGAATTAATTCGGGATATAGCGAACGAGTTGGACATCGATGTCCTCTGCCATAAGATATTGGTCAACGTCGGGTTACTGACACATGCCGACCGGGGGTCCCTGTTTTTAGCCAAAGGCGATCCCACCGATAGATATTTAGTGCCTAAGCTGTTCGATGTCACGCAGGATACATGTAAGTGGAAATTTTCATTTTTTTGGATTTTGGAATAATATTTAGGTCATGTTATTTATTATATGGCATTCGATGTGTTTCGTTAAATATATATTTATGGAAAAAATGTTATGAAAGAAATATTTATAAATATCAACATGTGATGGAAAATAACAAAATTTCTGAGTACTGATGGTATTAAAAGTGCAATACGCATACACACACACATATATATATATATATATATATATATATATATATATATATATATATATATATATATATATATATATTAGGGTGGTCCTTAAAAATGTCATTTTCGAATTTCCTTGCTCCCAGGGGCTCAAATGGTTCCAAATTGATAAAAAACAATTGTCTGAAAGTTTTAGCTCTTAATATTAACGTTTAGATAGAGCGCAATTCAATCAAAGTTTGTATGGAAAGAGCAAGGAAAAAATTTTGAAAATTAAAAAAAAATGTTTTAGGTATAACTTTGCGACAAATGAATGAGTTTTATTCATTAATTTGTTCGCGAAAATACATCTAAAAAGCATTTTTAAAATTTTTGAAAATTTTTCCATGCTATTTCCATACAAAACTTTGATTGAATTGCGCTCTATCTAAACGTTAATATTAAGAGCTAAAACTTTCAGAGAATTGTTTTTTATCTATTTGGAACCATTTGAGCCCCTGGGAGCAAGGAAATTTGAAAATGACCATTTTAAGGACCACCCTAAAATAATTAAAATTGTTTATCTTTATATTACAATTCATGATGATTTAATTTAAAATCAATGATCCGATACGTATGGATTTCAAAAAACGTCCAAAAACAAATACATATTTATATATAGGTACATGTACATATATATATATATATTATATATATTATATATATATATATGTACATGTACCTATATATAAATATGTATTTGTTTTTGGACGTTTTTTGAAATCCATACGTATCGGATCATTGATTTTAAATTAAATCATCATGAATTGTAATATAAAGATAAACAATTTTAATTATTTTAAGATTTCTTTATTATTATTATTATCATTATTATTCTGAAATTGTTACATATCCTTTGGTTGACATTATTAAAGTTAACAGTATATTTCACTGAATGAAGGCTAGGATAGGTTAGCCGAAACGTATGAATTTCGAATAAATTTTCAAAACATTTTTTTTTGACGTAATACCTGATCTTTAAACCTGACTAATATATTACTAGTATTTCTATATCATTTATGATTATATAAATATATATAACATCCTTTAGCTTATAGGCAATAGATGCCATGGTGCTTTCTGCGATAAAATTCATAAAAATTTAAAATTTTGTTACAAATCGATAACTTCATTTTCTTAAATCTCTCAATAAAATATAGACATTACGATCGGACATTTAAATTAATTGTGTCGATATTTTTTAATATCCGACGGTTGATTATGATACTATCACTTTCTAATTGATCCTAGTCGAGTAAAATGCAGAAAACCTGAAAATTTTGTAAAAAAACACGATTATATACCGTTTTATTAAATATCTTGATTAAAATGAAGATATCTTGTTCGAACTTTTCAAAATGTTAATAGCGTCGATTTATATCTGAGACTACCAACAATTTCCCATGCGAAATTCATTCTTTTTGCCAACTAGAATGATCGTACAAAATTTTGATAATATTGTATAAAGTGTGATACAGATTATCAAATATTTTGCTGATTTTATATTATATTTTTAATATAAAAAATCACAATTTTTCGGTGATTACTTCACAAATCACCAAATATTTTGTCTAAGAAATATGAATCAGTAACAGATAACTGAAGAAAGATAAGTTCATGAAAAATGTAAGTTATCGTATCATATCATTTGTACGTTTTTTTTTATTACACCAGCACATGAATATTTTATTGACTTAGCATATGCGTAGAATATACAATGAAATTAATAATGCAAAATTTGATCAGGCCCTCGGATTTATGACTATTGTAATTTGCACCATGTTCGTGTATAGGCACGTTGTTGCCCATGAATATTAATGGTGAAAATTACATTTGTTTGGTCTACGTTCTTATTTTTCACAAAATTTGTTCAGAAAGGAACACATCTATCACCCAATATTGAAATATATTATGATGTTATTGAATCCATTGAGAACTACAAAAATTATGATTGCTGATATTTTTTTTATTCAAATGGCGTCGTCCCAAAGAAGTATTTTAGCCATTTCTAGCAATTTATTAATTGTAGAGTAGAGGCAGAAAAAAAGACTCTACTTATTTAGACATTTTTAATATTAGTTTTCAACTTCATTTAAAATATTTACATTTGTTTCCCCAACGTATATCTTACAAAAAACTAATTTTAAATTCATTTTTAAACAAATTATCTGGTTTTGCCAAAATTATAAAGATTTGATTACTGATTAAGTATCATTAAGACATTTACAATGACAATTTCAATTATTTATGAGTATATAAATCATCTAAAAATCGTTAATCCATTTCTCTCACGTGATAATTAACCTTCATACGATATTTTTTCTATTTACCAATAAAGTATTCATAAATGTTTGCTCATATAATGACGCATTTTGGTTCGATATGCGTTCATTATTATTTGTTTAATAAAACAACGAATGAATGAAACTCAAATTTTATAATTTTTATACAAATGTCTTAAAGAGAAGCAGTATTAACCAGTTTTATCTGTCAAATAAGTGCAAACTATCACAATTAGCACTTTTCACGGGTTAAGGATTATTAATCGTGTAAATATTCGTCATAATAGAATGTTATTTTTTAAACTGATTTGTAGATCACAAGGTAATAGAAATTCAAGGAAATACAAATGTGGGATAGACAGACATTAGATATTTTGCATTAAATAAATATACTCTACTATTCTTATATAATAATTTAATCAATATAATATTGGAATATATTAATAATTTTATAAGACCTTAAAATAAAGCCAAAGCATTAAAATAATTTGAACAATAGAGAACCGTTGAAAATATTATATGTATGATAAAAGATTTTCTGAAAATTTCAAAACCCTTAAAATATTACTTCTAGTAATATATGAAATTATTTAGGTTCTCGGGAATTTTTAAAAAAATATATTGGGTGCAATACACATACTTGCAGATATGCAATATAATCTTTTCCATTCCTATATAAATAGTAACCAGTTACTGTATATATTTTGAAATATGTGAGACTTTACAAATTTTATTATTTTTAATATCAAAACCAATTAGTATCTTCATTTAAATTAATATTGAAAGAGAATTATTACGTTTTTCCTATGTTCATTCGGCAATTTAAATGGCAAGCCGCTTTTTGTCACTTTCCAATTCCATCCAAAATTTTCGTGTGTCAACTTCAAGTTTACAATGGAGTGGCTCGTGGAAAAATATTTATCTAAATAATAAATCTATTGCACAATACTAGTCAATACCTCGAGTTGACAAACAATTTGTGTGTATTCTAAATATTCGAATCAATATAATGGCTGCGTGCGCCAAATGGACAAACACGAGCGACAAACTTTTCATGTTTGAATAATATTTAAATTTTTTTGGTTACCGAATTATAAATCATAGGTATTTTCAGATTTGATCGAATTTAACAAGATGGCAATTGACTTTGAAAGAATTGAAATTAATATTTTATAATTTATTTAAAAACCTTTGCTGGTTTAAACTACTTTTTTTATATATATTGTTTAAAAACGATTAAACATAGGGATCCATCATTATGTGTATGTCTATGTGTGTTCGGTTACAATATCTCGTCCACGATTTTGGGAGCACGGAGCAACCGATTTGAATGATTCGAAAAACTTTCGGGGAGATATTCTGATTAGTTTTAGGCAAAAGCAGGGAGCAAAAATGCAGAAGATAGCATTTTTTGAGATAATGGAGCATCCGATTAGAATGTTTCAAAAAAACATTTGGTTCGTACTGATGGCAAGGTACCAAAATTCATGAAATTCTTCTTAAGAAGTTTTCTTATATAGTTAAAATAAAGAATTTCAACTTTCTTCAGTTAAACTGATTTATTTTAGTTTTAAAATGTTAATATGACAAAATTAAGAAATATGAGATAAAGTCCCAGTAATTAATTGGAAAAATTGAAGTACCAGCAATTTGCCTTCAGACACAATGCCACGCACCACTAGTTAATATCCTTTGAACACTGCAAAAAGTTGCTTTTCATATAATCTTCGAGATAAAAACAATATAACCCTAAGAGCTCGATTATATTAGAAAGGTTTTGCTACAATGTATTGAATAGATGCTTTATTTCAGTCGTTTATAGGTCACTAGAATGAAGTATACTATATTAGGGACCCATTCTTTACGATTATTGAAAGCAAAAGGCTATGAAATATCGTTTCTATCGAAATAAGTATTGACCTTTTATAAAGCCTGTACATTACTTCATTTTATTACGTCGTTATAAAATGCTTGTGATGTAGATCAGAAGCATTTATCTTCAGCTTTATAAGCACCTGTGATAAAGTATGAAAATAGCGACCATTAATATAAATTTAATAGTAATATCAAATGACTAAGTCAGAAATATATACATAAATACATATATATATATATATATATATATATATATATATATCAGACATGAAAATGTTTTCATTATAAATTGGATTTGATTGCGTACTTTATCACATTTTCATTTCACAATAAAATATAAATGCCACATTATGCTGATTTTCTTCCGGTTATGATTTAAAATAATTTAAGGACCTAAAGCCTGTTTTTGCAATACTAGTATAAGTTTATATTATTAAAACGAATTGAATCCTATATCCTTGTATCCCTGACAAAGATATAAAAATACCCAAAATTGTTTTTTTAGCAAAAGATACTGAAAATGATACAACTGTAAATTTAGCACCTTTAGTAATTAATAAAATATTAACAAATTATTTATTTATATAATAAATTTGATTTTGCAAATTATTTTATTAATGAGGAGTTTAGAAGGATGCAATATTTATTTCACCGCCAAATATCAATTTTCTTCCGCACTTATTATATTATTAATTAATCATTTTAGTCATTATTCATGCCTCCATTACCAAATTTGCTCTTTTATAATTTACCATAAATGCAAAGAGTGGTATTTCGTTTTTGAGAGAGAACTTGCATATTAAAAATGTGTTATAGAAATGCCGTGCTTTTATTTGCTTACAGCAACAGTACTAATTGTGGAATAGTTTTTCTGTTTCCATAACAAAGTCACTTATTACTGATGGAATTTTCTGTTAGTTATATTTGCACAAAGCGAAACGTGCTGCATATTTTATTATGCACATATACAGGTACGAATTTATGGAAATAAATTGAAATAAATAAATGAAATTTTGTTCAGTATTATTATTTGTAATGATATTAGGTTAAAGAATAATTGTGATTATATAATTATGAAGTATTTTAAAGTTTTTTTTACTCTCATATTTTAACATCAATCAGAACCTTACGTCCTATAAGCTGTAGGGCTGATGCTGATACTTCTTCTTACGTCGTACTTTTTTAGATGGCACTCCTACGGTTGATCCATCCCTATTTAATTATTTTGTTATTAAAATTTATCTATACAGCTATTCTATACATTAATTTATCTAATAGGGCTGACGCCTGAAGGGCTAGTTTTACTTGGGAACATATTTAAGATCTATATTTCCAAATAAAGATTAATATCACTACTGCTTGATATCGGGGTTGTCCATGACGGTTTTTGAAAATATACGCTTGTTTTTTATGTAGTAAATTATATTATTAATCAATCGTTGAAATTCGTAAAATTATTTTTGTTTGAAAAATACAATTGACCAAATCTTAAATATATTATCACAGAAATAGTTAATAACTTGGATTAATTTTTTTATGTGGCAATTATAGGATTTTTATGAAGTAAAGGAATAATTGAGTGTTGACTTCGAGATTCTGATTAAAAATTTGTTAGCTTTTTATTATTTTGTGAAATTACTTCATTTGATAAATAAGTCATACCAAAATTAAAACGTTTACCGGCATTATAAAATATTAATAATAGAGCGATAATCTTCTTCCACAGATGGCAAAAAATATATTTTGTGAAGTGCATTGAAGAATATTTAATAAGGCATTACAACAATAGTTTATTTTAACTCAATTTGTTATAAGCCAAACAACAAACTATTTTGTATTAGCCAAAATATATCCTGAGGATGAATCCTGAAAAAGCTCACTTTGTCTATCTTTTGATAGTGTACCTAAAACTTTTTCTCGAGACAAAATGAGTTCTTTCAGGATTTATCTTCTATCGTCTACAAATGCCTAAATATAACCAAAAGTATTCAATAACTTGCTGTTCACGCTCTTATTATTAACAAACGATATAAATTCATATTGGCATTCGACAGACTTTCCTGATATGTGCTCTGGCTGACTAATATCAAAATATCATTTCCTGCCAGCCCACGTTTGTTCTATCACGTCTTGCAAGGACAATAAAAACATCGTCGTTCAGAGTAAACAGAAAAGGGAAATTTTCTTTTGTGTTTCGTGTTGACAGTGTGGGTAACATATTACCTTGTTGTATCAGTACACTACTAGAAATTCGATTTTCTGTTCAAATACTTGCCATCTGTGGAAGAAGATTCAATGCTTTTGAATAGAACGAACTTTTAACATCTAGAGAATAAATCGGAACAAGGAATGCCATATATCGTGAAAGAAACTTTATGAAGCTTGTTGAAGCGTAAATGCAGTGGGTCCAAAGAAAGGGCTATGAATTATAGAAAAGACTGACTAGAAAACTAATAATTTATTGAAGGTAAAAGATTTTTTATGATAGATTTTTTTTTTTTTTTTTTTACAATTTAAAAAAAAAAAAAAAAAGATTTAAAAGATTTAAAAGATTTTTATGATTTATCTAAACTACTACTACTTATCAACCAAAATAGTTGAATAGCGTTGTAAAAAAACGGATTCTAGATAAATTGATAGTTCAAATATCTTATTTGAACTCTCATCAAAATTATATTTAAAAAGACTATACATTGCACTGCTATTCTCTATCTTATACAATATAATTTTACTTTTATGATTTCTTCGTCTGAAATGGAAAATTACTTTGTATAGTATGTTACAACAGTAATTTTCTTTTTATAAATTATAGTAATAAAATGTTATTTTAAATTCCATTCCATAACATAGCAGGTAATTTGTATTATCGTTAGAAATTGTAGGCAAACGTTCATAGCAGAATGCCCATTTACGGGATATTGCATAAACCAAATAACACATAAAATTTTATGGGTTATCGTTAACCTATCTACTATCATTTATCATAAAATCTATATATATATATATATATATATATGTACTATAAAATAACTCTAAATTTTGATCCTAATATCCACAACTCGCTTTAGAGGTTATAATAATCTTGTTTGTTTTGGGAAATGTTTGATCGAATAGCTTTTTCGATTTGTGAGTTCAATTATCTGATAAAAATCTTATAGGAATTTATATCGCTCAAACATGCTGTACTAATGTGCCATTTCTTCCTTAAGGCGATGTTGTTTCTCCCTGGGGGTTGCTGTCAAGTATTTAGAGGGTCGCAATATCTCTAAAAATAACACAAAACGGCGTATGATAAAATAGCAAATGTTGAGGTGTAATAAAATTTATACAGCCTTTGAGGGTTGTACTGATACTTTCTGTGGATGATGACATTTTTTCATCGTTCTCAGTCGTATTTGGATACTTTAATTTCAAATTATACTTTTATTTTTGATTTCATTAAATAGTATGATTAAATACTTATTCATACACTAAATATGTGGAAATTTTTGCTATATTTTTAACAGCAACCATAACTTAAGTAATCCTGTTGTGATCACTTATTGATGGCTTTATAGATGGCATCCAAATGATTATCCTATCTATATGCGTTTAATTGGTTATTAGAAATTTTAATACTGATTTATTTTTATTTATATGGAGGATGGTTATTTTCACTTGGAAATATATTGCTATCTAAATTTTATAGTGGAAACAGGAATCACCTTGATATCAGACTGTTGGAAATAAGTATGGTAGGAGCCACGAACCTCTGAATAGATACGCATAGCTATAACAAAGGTATTTTGATAAAGAAGTGCTTATTTTCCAGTTGTTCAAAAATAAATATATTTTTATAAATTCAAATGTTTCGTTCTCGCAAAAAATTGATACCCATTTTCTGCACCTCGTATCTCTAAAACATCTGGATCTGCCTTTGTCAACAACTACGTGCTAATTAGTTTTGGGCGAAGACAGGTCCTCATCAATAGGAATGTTTTTAAACCATTCAAATCATTTGATCGACGAAAATTTGTTCCACGCAAAATACATACATTTTTTCTAAGGTATGCCCATAAATAAACAAGTGTAAACAAGTGGGTATGGCAAAATGCGCAGGAGTAATTAAATGTTTGGAATATTATTTACATTATTTCATCTACTTATTACTATTACGAAGCGCTCGTAAGTCGAGGCGCTCGTATCTTAAAGCGCTCTTTGCCAAATCACTCGATAAAAAAATTTTTAAAAGCTTTGACATGTTTGGGGAACTATGGACTATGAAAAAAATTTTGGAAAATTTTTTTGAAAAACAAAATATGGTAAAACAAAATTTTGGAAAAAATTTTTGGAAAAAAACTAACAGCCGAATTATGTTTTGTAAAATAATGCATTATTATTCACTCAAAATTTGTGTAACTTCACATCACTAACTGTTGCTACCTCCAACTCAGGAAATCTACCTACGCATCAATGTAAATACGTGCATAAAAGCTCCGACATACATTAAGCTCCAACCTCTATCATTTAATCTTCTTCTATTTCCGACTTCATATGAAAAATCAATTGGCTCTGAGTGCGAATGTAGAATAGAATGTAGGTTATATTTGCATTGCGGCGAGGATGAGCCGAAGCTCATTTGGTGATAAAGCTCGCAGCTGTTGGGCTTTAGGTTATGTGTGTCGAAGCTCTGTGCCAACATTGTGCTTCCGCAAAGCGCTTACAGCAGGATGTACATAGCTGGATGTAATCTACTACCATTATACGGCTTCGTGGCCCACGGCCGACAGTTGCGGAAGGTCGGGATCGGACAAGAGACTTCGATTGGGATTCGAGATTTGACAGATGTACGCAATCTTTAGTTAAAATCTATTTTATTTGCTCTCGGGATTTGTTGCTTTATTTGGAACTGTATTATGCAATTTAAAATAATTACATTGTGGGAGTAGTAATGATTATGATAATATATAAAATTAGAAACTCCCAACATAATAAAAAAATATAAATTTATTAACTGTAAAAATATTTCGATATCAAAAATATACATGACATGTCCCATTGTTTTTTTACAAATCAAAACCTGCCTGCTTGATATCGCCACACACTCCCTGCCCAGTGTTGATCTCACAGTTTAAAAAAAAAAACAGGGAAACACGTTATAAAAATGTGGTGGGAAAGCAGATTATAGCAGACCAGTGTTGTAATACTGGTCAATTACAAATTTACATGTTTCGTCAGCAGATCCACCGTATGTGGTGATTTGACCTGCCATCAACTCCATATTCTGCATAATGTTCTCGATCTAATGGGTATTAGTTATATCAGAATAACTTAATGTTTAGAATGCATAATTTATGGGTACAGTTTCCATTTCTGCAAGCGTTGCATTCGCATCTGATGAGTTCCGATCAGAGAAAGAAGTTGGCTCTTTATCCAAATCAGGATCATTGGTTTCTTTGACATAAGAGTCCAGAATTGTGGAATCTAATAAATTATGTCAAATTTTGTTTTGATCCGTCGTTGTCACCGATAATGGGAGGTAACATTATAAGACGATTTGTTGAGTTAACAGAGAAAGAGAGGTTGAATTGCATTTCAATGAAAAGTTCAGGCTCCAAATTATTTTTTCTGTCAGCAATAAACACTGAGATCTGGGTATACCAAATGAGTAACCTCGGAAGTCTGATCCAGATAGTAAGTGCGTTAACTATGATGGATTGGACTGGACATACCTTATAGGTCGTCACTGAAGACCAGTGATTATGGTGCTGCGTCAAAATCAATTTTTCTTAAATCTTCGAAAAATAAAACTCCTTTATCTTCATCTTCATCACGTCGGGGTCACCAATGTGGGAGTAGTAATGATTATGATAATATATAAATTAGAAACTCCCAACATAATAAAAAAATATAAATTTATTAACTGTAAAAATATTTCGATATCAAAAATATACATGACATGTCCCATTGTTTTTTTACAAATCAAAACCTGTCTGCTTGATATCGCCACAACATATTTAAAAAAATTGATTCCTTGGCTATAACGTCTCAGGCTGAAAGAAATTGGACGCTTCTGGTAAAAAGTGGATAATTAAAGACACAAGTTTTTTTTTATCTTTTATATATAGTAATTTTTACACCTTTCCTGAAATCGATAGGTCCCCATCAATTAGAATCGAATGTTTATTAAATCATTTAAATCGGTTAATCCGTTCGCTCGAAATCGATTAAAATTGTTTT
>NW_020537646.1:10290840-10322950 GCF_003426905.1 Ctenocephalides felis | reverse complement strand
AAATGCAGAAAACCTGAAAATTTTGTAAAAAAACACGATTATATACCGTTTTATTAATATCTTGATTAAAATGAAGATTCTTGTTCGAACTTTTCAAAATGTTAATAGCGTCGATTTATATCTGAGACTACCAACAATTTCCCATGTCCCGCTCTCGAGCAAAATGCGAATTCATTCTTTTGCCAACTAGAATGATCGTACAAAATTTTGATAATATTGTATAAAGTGTGATACAGATTATCAAATATTTTGCTGATTTTATATTATATTTTTAATAAAAAAATCACAATTTTTCGGTGATTACTTCACAAATCACCAAATATTTTGTCTAAGAAATATGAATCAGTAACAGATAACTGAAGAAAGATAAGTTCATGAAAAATGTAAGTTATCGTATCATATCATTTGTACGTTTTTTTTATTACACCAGCACATGAATATTTTATTGACTTAGCATATGCGTAGAATATACAATGAAATTAATAATGCAAAATTTGATCAGGCCCTCGGATTTATGACTATTGTAATTTGCACCATGTTCGTGTATAGGCACGTTGTTGCCCATGAATATTAATGGTGAAAATTACATTTGTTTGGTCTACGTTCTTATTTTTCACAAAATTTGTTCAGAAAGGAACACATCTATCACCCAATATTGAAATATATTATGATGTTATTGAATCCATGAGAACTACAAAAATTATGATTGCTGATATTTTTTTTATTCAAATGGCGTCGTCCCAAAGAAGTATTTTAGCCATTTCTAGCAATTTATTAATTGTAGAGTAGAGGCAGAAAAAAAGACTCTACTTATTTAGACATTTTTAATATTAGTTTTCAACTTCATTTAAAATATTTACATTTGTTTCCCCAACGTATATCTTACAAAAAACTAATTTTAAATTCATTTTTAAACAAATTATCTGGTTTTGCCAAAATTATAAAGATTTGATTACTGATTAAGTATCATTAAGACATTTACAATGACAATTTCAATTATTTATGAGTATATAAATCATCTAAAAATCGTTAATCCATTTCTCTCACGTGATAATTAACCTTCATACGATATTTTTTCTATTTACCAATAAAGTATTCATAAATGTTTGCTCATATAATGACGCATTTTGGTTCGATATGCGTTCATTATTATTTGTTTAATAAAACAACGAATGCATGAAACTCAAATTTTATAATTTTTATACAAATGTCTTAAAGAGAAGCAGTATTAACCAGTTTTATCTGTCAAATAAGTGCAAACTATCACAATTAGCACTTTTCACGGGTTAAGGATTATTAATCGTGTAAATATTCGTCATAATAGAATGTTATTTTTTAAACTGATTTGTAGATCACAAGGTAATAGAAATTCAAGGAAATACAAATGTGGGATAGACAGACATTAGATATTTGCATTAAATAAATATACTCTACTATTCTTATATAATAATTTAATCAATATAATATTGGAATATATTAATAATTTTATAAGACCTTAAAATAAAGCCAAAGCATTAAAATAATTTGAACAATAGAGAACCGTTGAAAATATTATATGTATGATAAAAGATTTTCTGAAAATTTCAAAACCCTTAAAATATTACTTCTAGTAATATATGAAATTATTTAGGTTCTCGGGAATTTTTAAAAAAATATATTGGGTGCAATACACATACTTGCAGATATGCAATATAATCTTTTCCATTCCTATATAAATAGTAACCAGTTACTGTATATATTTTGAAATATGTGAGACTTTACAAATTTTATTATTTTTAATATCAAAACCAATTAGTATCTTCATTTAAATTAATATTGAAAGAGAATTATTACGTTTTTCCTATGTTCATTCGGCAATTTAAATGGCAAGCCGCTTTTTGTCACTTTCCAATTCCATCCAAAATTTTCGTGTGTCAACTTCAAGTTTACAATGGAGTGGCTCGTGGAAAAATATTTATCTAAATAATAAATCTATTGCACAATACTAGTCAATACCTCGAGTTGACAAACAATTTGTGTGTATTCTAAATATTCAGATCAATATAATGGTTGCGTGCGCCAAATGGACAAACACGAGCGACAAACTTTTCATGTTTGAATAATATTTAAATTTTTTGGTTACCGAATTATAAATCATAGGTATTTTCAGATTTGATCGAATTTAACAAGATGGCAATTGACTTTGAAAGAATTGAAATTAATATTTTATAATTTATTTAAAAACCTTTGCTGGTTTAAACTACTTTTTTATATATATTGTTTAAAAACGATTAAACATAGGGATCCATCATTATGTGTATGTCTATGTGTGTTCGGTTACAATATCTCGTCCACGATTTTGGGAGCACGGAGCAACCGATTTGAATGATTCGAAAAACTTTCGGGGAGATATTCTGATTAGTTTTAGGCAAAAGCAGGGAGCAAAAATGCAGAAGATAGCATTTTTTGAGATAATGGAGCATCCGATTAGAATGTTTCAAAAAAACATTTGGTTCGTACTGATGGCAAGGTACCAAAATTCATGAAATTCTTCTTAAGAAGTTTTCTTATATAGTTAAAATAAAGAATTTCAACTTTCTTCAGTTAAACTGATTTATTTTAGTTTTAAAATGTTAATATGACAAAATTAAGAAATATGAGATAAAGTCCCAGTAATTAATTGGAAAAATTGAAGTACCAGCAATTTGCCTTCAGACACAATGCCACGCACCACTAGTTAATATCCTTTGAACACTGCAAAAAGTTGCTTTTCATATAATCTTCGAGATAAAAACAATATAACCCTAAGAGCTCGATTATATTAGAAAGGTTTTGCTACAATGTACTGAATAGATGCTTTATTTCAGTCGTTTATAGTTCACTAGAATGAAGTATACTATATTAGGGACCCATTCTTTACGATTATTGAAAGCAAAAGGCTATGAAATATCGTTTCTATCGAAATAAGTATTGACCTTTTATAAAGCCTGTACATTACTTCATTTTATTACGTCGTTATAAAATGCTTGTGATGTAGATCGGAAGCATTTATCTTCAGCTTTATAAGCACCTGTGATAAAGTATGAAAATAGCGACCATTAATATAAATTTAATAGTAATATCAAATGACTAAGTCAGAAATATATACATAGACACACACACACATATATATATATCAGAAATTATGTTTTCATTATAAATTGGATTTGATTGTGTACTTTATCACATTTTCATTTCGCAATAAAATGTAAATGTCACGTTATGCTGATTTTCTTCCGGTTAGAATAATTTTTAGACCTAAAGCCAGTTTTTGCAATATTAGTAAAAGTTTGTATTATTGAAACGAATTGAATGTTATATCCTTATATCTCTGACAAGAATATAAAAATATACAAATTAATTTTTTTTGGCAGGAAAATACTATAAAATACAACTGTAAATTTAGCAGAGTTGGTAATTTATAAAATATTTATAAATTATTTATTTTTATGAAAAATGGATCTTGCAAATTATTAATGTTAATGACGATTTTAAAAGGATGCAATATTTATTTCACTGCCAAATATAAATTTTCTTTCGCACTTAGTATATCATTAATTAAACATTTTAGACATTATTAATGCCTCTATTACCAAATTTGCTCTTTTATAATTTACCATAAATGCAGAGAGTGGTATTTCATTTTTCATAGAGAACTTGCATATTAAAAATGTGTTATAGAAATACCGTGCTTTTATTTGCTTACAGCAACAGTACTAATTGTGGAATAGTTTTTCTGTTTCCATAACAAAGTCGCTTATTACTGATGGAATTTTCTGTTAGTTATATTTGCACAAAGCAAAACGTGCTGCATATTTTATTATGCACATATACAGGTACGAATTTATGAGAATAAATTGAAATAAATAAATGAAATTTTGTTCAGTATTATTATTTGTAATGATATTAGGTTATAGAATAATTGTGATTATATAATTATGAAGTATTTTAAAGTTTTTTTTACTCTCATATTTTAACATCAATCAGAACCTTACGTCCTATAAGCTGTTGGGCTGATGCTGATACTTCTTCTTACGTCGTACTTTTTTAGATGGCACTCCTACGGTTGATCCATCCCTATTTAATTATTTTGTTATTAAAATTTATCTATACAGCTATTCTATACATTAATTTATCTAATAGGGCTGACGCCTGAAGGGCTAGTTTTACTTGGGAACATATTTAAGATCTATATTTCCAAATAAAGATTAATATCACTACTGCTTGATATCGGGGTTGTCCATGACGGTTTTTGAAAATATACGCTTGTTTTTTATGTAGTAAATTATATTATTAATCAATCGTTGAAATTCGTAAAATTATTTTTGTTTGAAAAATACAATTGACCAAATCTTAAATATATTATCACAGAAATAGTTAATAACTTGGATTAATTTTTTTATGTGGCAATTATAGGATTTTTATGAAGTAAAGGAATAATTGAGTGTTGACTTCGAGATTCTGATTAAAAATTTGTTAGCTTTTTATTATTTTGTGAAATTACTTCATTTGATAAATAAATCATACCAAAATTAAAACGTTTACCGGCATTATAAAATATTAATAATAGAGCGATAATCTTCTTCCACAGATGGCAAAAAATATATTTTGTGAAGTGCATTGAAGAATATTTTATAAGGCATTACAACAATAGTTTATTTTAACTCAATTTGTTATAAGCCAAACAACAAACTATTTTGTATTAGCCAAAATATATCCTGAGGATGAATCCTGAAAAAGCTCACTTTGTCTATCTTTTGATAGTGTACCTAAAACTTTTTCTCGAGACAAATTGAGTTCTTTCAGGATTTATCTTCTATCGTCTACAAATGCCTAAATATAACCAAAAGTATTCAATAACTTGCTGTTCACGCTCTTATTATTAACAAACGATATAAATTCATATTGGCATTCGACAGACTTTCCTGATATGTGCTCTGGCAGACTAATATCAAAATATCATTTCCTGCCAGCCCACGTTTGTTCTATCACGTCTTGCAAGGACAATAAAAACATCGTCGTTCAGAGTAAACAGAAAAGGGAAATTTTCTTTTGTGTTTCGTGTTGACAGTGTGGGTAACATATTACCTTGTTGTATCAGTACACTACTAGAAATTCGATTTTCTGTTCAAATACTTGCCATCTGTGGAAGAAGATTCAATGCTTTTGAATAGAACGAACTTTTAACATCTAGAGAATAAATCGGAACAAGGAATGCCATATATCGTGAAAGAAACTTTATGAAGCTTGTTGAAGCGTAAATGCAGTGGGTCCAAAGAAAGGATAGAAAAGTCTGACTAGAAAACTAATAATTTATCGAAGGTAAAAGATTTTTTATGATAGCGTTGACGTTTTATGATTTATCTGAACTACAACTACTTATCAAATAAAATAGTTGAATAGGGTTGTAAAAAACCAGACTGTAGATAAATTGATAGTTCAAATATCTTATTTGAACTCTCGTCAAATCTATATTTAAAAAAACTATACATTGTACTGCTATTCTCTATCTTATACCATATAATTTTACTTTTATGATTTCTTCAACTGAAATGGAAAATTACTTAGTATAATATGTTACAACAGTACTTTTCTTCAATAAATTATAGTAATAAAATGTTATTTTAAATTCCATTCCTTAACATAGAAGGTAATTTGTATTATCGTTAGAAATTGTAGGCAAACCTTCATAGCAGAATGCCCATTTGTGGGATACTGCATAAACCAAATAACACATAAAATTTTATGGGTTATCGTTAACCTATCTACTATCATTTATCATAAAATCTATATATATATATATATATATATATATATATATATAGATCAACAATATATATATATATAGATATAAAGATCAACTAATTGTAAGTACTAATTACTATTTTATTTTTTCCTTTCACTCCAATTCAATTGTTTTAGTTTTTAATTTTAATTTTAGTTTCCACTGAATGAAGGCTAGGATTATAGCCGAAACGTATGGATTTAAAATAAATTTTTGAAAGAAATTTATGTTTTTTATTGATGTTATGCCCGATTATTAGACTTTGT
The DNA here is from genome assembly GCF_003426905.1 of Ctenocephalides felis. Taxonomy (NCBI): domain Eukaryota; kingdom Metazoa; phylum Arthropoda; class Insecta; order Siphonaptera; family Pulicidae; genus Ctenocephalides; species Ctenocephalides felis. The sequence goes on along the minus strand of NW_020537646.1, from coordinate 10,316,881 downwards.
TAATACATATGTCAACATCAAATTCAGAATCATACAAAATATATATATATATATATATATATATATATCTACTATAAAATAACTCTAAATTTTGATTCTAATATCCACAAGTCGCTTTAGAGGTTATAATAATCTTGTTTGTTTTGGGAAATGTTTGATCGAATAGCTTTTTCGATTTGTGAGTTCAATTATCTGATAAAAATCTTATAGGAATTTATATCGCTCAAACATGCTGTACTAATGTGCCATTTCTTCCTTAAGGCGATGTTGTTTCTCCCTGGGGGTTGCTGTCAAGTATTTAGAGGGTCGCAATATCTCTAAAAATAACACAAAACGGCGTATGATAAAATAGCAAATGTTGAGGTGTAATAAAATTTATACGAGTACAGCCTTTGAGGGTTGCACTCGTACTTTCTGTGGGTGATGAAATTTTGTCATCGTTCTTAGTCGTAGATAAATACTTTAATTTCAAATTACACTTTTATATTTAATTTCATTGAATAGTATTATAAAATCAAATATTTATTTATATTTTGCTTAATTGTTAGAAACAACCAGAACTTCTTATTGGCTTTATAGATTGCATCTAAATTATGATCCTATCCATATGTGATAAAATGGTTATTAGAAATACTTTTTTTTATTGATCGGAGAAGGATTATTTTTACTTGAAAATATATTGTTATTTAAATTTTTCTAGTAAAAACGGAAAGCACCTTTTCTTGACATCAGACTGTTGGAAGTGTGCGTCAAACCAAGGACCTCTAAATAGATACCCGGAGCTATAACAACGGTATTTTGATAAATAAGTGTTTGCTTTCCAGTGAATTTGTGTTGTTTAAAAATAAATATACTTTTATAAAATCAAATATTCTGTTATTACAAAAAGTGGATTCCCATTTTCTGCTTTTTTTATCGTATCTCTGTAACATCTTGATCTGCCTTTGTTAACAACTACGTGCTATGTGTTTTTGGCAAAGACAGGTAACCATTAATAGGCATGGAATGTTTTTTAAATTATTGAAATCGGTTGATCCGTTTGTCCGAAATCGTCGACTAAAATTTGTTTCCACGCATAACACATACATTTTTTCTAAGGCGTGCCATTTTTTTTTTCTTTTTTATTGTTTTTATTTTATTTACAAGCTATTACACTTAGGACATTCAGTAACTGTTTTGACTATATGAATCTTGAATCGATGGCAACCCAGTAGTTGTCCAGTCCAGTTATGACTAATTTTTTATACTCGAAGTATTTGCTGACATTTTTATTATATAAGCAACTATACCCACGAGAAGCGATTTTCCCTTGAGGCTATATTTGAGTGGAAATTTGATATCAAAGTTGCCTGATGTCAGGCTTGGCGGTAGCGGGAATCTAACTAGCGAACCCGGGACTAGATGGTGCTAGCCTACGTTCTAACCGATATCGCCACCGCTGGCCCAGGTGTGCCAAAATGCTCAGGAGTAATTAATAATATTTGGAATTCTACTTACATTATTTGATAAATATACTTGTTAGTTCTAACACTAACAGTCTAATTATGTTTTGTACAAAATAATGCATTATTATTAACTCAAAATTTGTATAATTTCACATCACTAACTGTTGCTACCTCCAACTCAGGAAATCTACCTACGCATCAATGTAAATACATGCATAAAAGCTCCGACATACATTAAGCTCCAACCTCTATCATTTAATCTTTCTCTATTTCCGACTTCATATGAAAAATCAATTGGCTCTGAGTGCGAATGTAGAATAGAATGTAGGTTATATTTGCATTGCGGCGAGGATGAGCCGAAGCTCATTTGGTGATAAAGCTCGCAGCTGTTGGGCTTTAGGTTATGTGTGTCGAAGCTCTGTGCCAACATTGTGCTTCCGCAAAGCGCTTACAGCAGGATGTACATAGCTGGATGTAATCTACTACCATTATACGGCTTCGTGGCCCACGGCCGACAGTTGCGGAAGGTCGGGATACGGTGATACGGACAAGAGAGTTCGATTGGGATTCGAGATTCGACAGATGTACGCAATCTTTAGTTAAAATCTGTTTTAATTGGTATAGGGATTTGTTGCTTTATTCGGAATTGTTTCATGCAACTTGAAATAATTACATTAAATAAAAGTATTTCTCTGCTATAACATCTCAGGTAATAAAAATAGAGAGTATCCAAATGATTATCCTATCTATATATGATAAATTGGTTATTAAAAATTTTAATACTGAATTTTTCTTTGGTATGGTGGGAACCAAGAAATACTACACAATATGAAATATAACAGAATTAAAACAAGTACAACAATAGACACAAATCAAGATATACACGAACACTACACTTGACAACAAAACAATTTTCACATCGAACACAATAGAAAGAAGAAATTTAGAGGAAATGTCATATGGAGCACCAGTAAAATATATAATGAATTGCCAAACAATGTTAAGATGACCAATGATGACGATAAATTTAAAAGAAAAATAAAGAAATATTATAAGGAAATTGAAGACAAAGAAGACTGAAGAGTTATAAAAAGATATTTTAATTATAATAGATATTATATTAATGAAATAGATATTATAGTCAAATGAAATGCATATATAAATCATGTAAACTGTCATAATCTTTCATACCAAGCACTTCTGTCTGTCTGAGATATAAAAACAATGTATATATAAATAAATAAAAATAAAAAAAACGTCTCAGCTTGAAAGAAATTGGATGCTTAATTAAAGACACAAGTTTTTTTTTATCTTTCTTATATAGTAATTTTTATACTTGTCTTGAAATGGACAGGCACCCATCAATAAGAATCGAATGTTTATTAAACTATTTAAATCGGTTGATCCATTCGCTCGAAATCGTCGACTAAAATTTGTTTCCTTGCGAAAACTCGTACATTTTTTCAAGGTTGTGTCGGAATGTTTTATAATTGTAAGATAAAGAGAAAACTAATTTCTAACCAGAAGCTCTTTACAGGTTAGGACACGACCGCTTTTGGAAAACAAAAGTTGGCATGCAAGTATTTAACTTTTGAAATAATTTTTATTATGACGTGCACACATTTATATACAACGTCATTTTATTCTATCAAAACTGCACAAAATGTTTAAATTTAATATTTATATTAAGAGGATAAAATATCGATTTTGATAAATAGTCCTTGAAGGATCAATGATGTGTTAATTAGGCTTATGAAGAGTACATTCTGGAGAAAATTCTGGGTAAATTAAAAAAGTTATGGGTCTAACTAAAATTAGGTTGAACTAAAATTTCTACTGATATATCTGTTGTATTATGGAAAATATTTTAAAATTACATTTTATTACTAAAATTTTAATTTATAAAATATTTGCTTTATCATATTGTAGAAAGTAATATTCAATTTCAAATGAAAAAATTGTAAAATTAAAAATATATTAAGAAATCGTTAAAATATAGAAAACCAACCAATATATCGTATATTGTCTCATATAATCATGCATACATTTTAATTTTAATTATTTTATAAAGTGTATGAATTTTTGTTGGAGATTGAGTACTCTACATCACTCCTTCTACTTTTTTACAGGGGCATATATTTTTCAATAAAAATGTTTTTCTGAATTAATATAAATTTATAATGAATCATTTAAGTAATTTGAATCAAAATAAAGAAAATTAGCGTTCTCCTAATTATGTCAGACGTACACTATATAATACTTTATTATTCCGGCTTATCCTCCTACAAATCGATAGCTTGCAATGCGGATATTTTTGATACAAGAATTTGGCGTACTCACTTTGACCTATGTATTACTTTATATATATATATATATATATATATATATATATATATAATTTTCTTTTTTGTTTAAAAATGCATTTTTTTCACTTTACACTGTTTGTTAAAAGAATTAAGCGAGGAATCTCCGACTCGAAGAATGGAAAAAATGGCCATACGATATTAAATAAAATGTCAAAAAATAAAAAGAGATATCTCATAGAAGATAATCTCTCAAATGCATTTACACCCAGCATATTGTCTTAAAAAATGTATATTATTTTGATCGGCAATAAATCTATGCAAATAAAAAAAATAATACTGTTTGTCATTTACATAAATATTGTAAAATTTAAATATTTTATCTATTTTTGGATATTAAATTGGGATACATAAAATAAAATATAATATACATTAATATTCACTTGTTAAAACGTTATGCAAATATCAGCAGTTCATTTATTAAAAACTTTATTTTGATTACTATGTATATGATATAAATATTTTGCTTGACTTATTTTGAATTATTATTTTATGCAATGGTCGATTATATTACGCATTTGCATATTATTTTATAAAGATAATCATATATGTTATAAATATATCGCACCAGTTATTTTGCAATAATCGATAATATCACATATTTGCATGGCCGCTGTTATAAGAAGAATTCACTTTCGTGAATCACATAACTACATGGATCCTGAAATATGTTATATCAATATTTATATAAAATTTATAAATGTCATATTTTTCAATATTTTCATAAATGACTTATATTTACAAATAATATAATTTGCTAACATATTTGTATAAATATGTATTTTTTTTATTTAAAAACTATTTTTCATTAGAATTTTTTTTCATTAATACGTGATTTATATTACCAGACAATTGCAAATTAGAAGACAAATTGAAAGTACTTTTATATTTTATTGCTACCTGAATCAGGTGGCTATGGTTGATAACCCATGGTACCTGTAATGGAATAAGATATAAAGCTATTGAACAGATTAACAGGTATTCGAGTACATCAAGTATTCATTTCGTTGGAGAGGCATTGTATTTTCGGATGTTGCTCTGGGCTTAGAATTTATCTTTGAACGGGTGAATGGGGATGGGCACGAGTGCGGGCGTAAGCACCTACTACAGCACAAAGAGCGGCCATACGATTTTGTCAACGAGATAGGGTATTAATCAATATGCAAACAATGCTGGACGGGTTAATTACTATTTTTGAGGTGAACCACGGGGTCTAGACGAATATTATTGAATTTCGTTCTGTACTTATTAAAATTGCTTATTAAATCAGCAATGGTATTATATATAGAAAATGGGTAGTACTGCACTAGGGCAGATGAGTTGAGTTGACTTCAACTCGATTCAGGAAAAAACAGTGTGAAAGATTTCTATTGCCATTTCACTCCGCAGTGCCCGAAATGGGCTATTTTTAAATGGAGACATGTTTTTGATTTATCATATGGCATTTATATATATATATATATATATATATATATATATATATGATTAATTTCTTGGAGGGCGTAACATCAAGTAAAAAATATAAATAAGGTAAAGATTCTTTTAAAACATCTTTATTTTTCCATACGTTTTGTCGTGAAATGCTACGTCATCATCAGTGGTTTTGAATTTCTTAGATTATCACTTTCACATATTAATACAGCTTGTAAAAAAATAATAATTGAATTTGATCATTATTGTTTGGGTTAGAGCCTCGGATACACGAATATTTACGTGTAATATTTTATTTACTAATTACTTTTTATTTTTTATTATTTATAAAAAAGAAATTATTGACATTTGGTGCTTGTTTCCAATTATTAATTTTTTACAAGCTGTATTAATATGTGAAAGTGATAATCTAAGAAATTTAAAACCACTTATGATGACGTAGAATTTTACGTCGAAACGTATGGAAAAATAAGGATGTTTTAAAAGAATCTTTACCTTATTTATATTTGCTATTTCCATACAAAACTTTGATTGGATTGCGCTCTATCTAAAAGACAATATTAAGAGCTAAAACTTTCAGAAAATTGTTTTTTTATCAATTTGGAACCATTTGAGCCCTTGGGAGCAAGGAAATTTGAAAACGCCCATATTAAGGACCACGCTAATATATATATATATATATATATATATATATATATGTGTGTGTGTGTATTATATATGTTTATGTATGTAAATGTACATGCAATTTGGCGCTCTGCCCAAAGGTTGGTCCGTGAGCTGAGCTAAACTTCTAAAGCAACTATAATATAAACTACATACAGTTTTGAAAATAAATAAAATGACATATAATTAAATGTGTTGCACCTTTAAAGCAGTTTATTTTGGAAAAAAATTGAATATTTGGATGGTTACTTATCAACTTTTGTTACGAATAATTTTAATAGATCTATACGTTTCGAGTCCCAATTTGACTATTCCTGAGTGTAAACAAAACACACAAGTAATTTTAATATTTTTAATATATAAAAGCCAAAACAAAAATATATCAAAGAAAATATTGCTTCACAAACAAGCATAACCAACAATAATTATTTGAACCATCAAGCTTCAAAAGGATTGAACACCAAACATTTTATTATCAAAATGTGAATGCCTGTTTATACATACATTATATAGAACACTTCATACATTCCAATTTCTCTGAATTTATTTTTCAGTAATTGCAATTATTTATTATTAACATCAATATTTTCCATTGAACTCATAAATTATGTTACCGATATCAATTTTCATCATTCCATAATTTTCGGCCTAATTACATGTACCATATCTTGTGCGAATTAATGTTTAACCAGGTGAAAATTCTGATAATAATTTTTGATTGTAAATGTATTATATGTACTTGGCCTTAATATTTGAATACCTAATGTCAACATGAAAGATAAAATTAGTTCTAATTAAAAAAGTAGTATTACATATTACACGAAATTTATAGGCATATAATATACGAATATTTTTAATTATGTAAAAAAATACTGCATAATGTTAAGAGTAATTTTTTTGTCAATTATACGGATTAATTAATAATTTATAAACAAATAAATACTATTTGAAAATATAATGTCTCAATAAAACTATAAAGTTCAAATATTAAAAAAATTGAATTATAAAAAAAATATGAAGATGTAATATATTTTCTTATGAGCTTAAAAAATGCGGAAGTTGTAGTTACAACAAAAATAACAATATGATTACATTATTAAACATTAAAAAAATTTTATTCGAATATTATGAATGTATTACTTTCTAATGCTTTTTAAAAATAAGTAATATGAATATTACACTGAGATCTTTTTCAAAAGCTGTTTTGGTATTCAAGTATTTTTTTAAATTCATAATTTCATTAAATAAACTCTGTGGTATAAATTCAATTGACTAACAGTTTCCACATTTAGCAAATATTCTAATTTCATTTTCTATATCTGAAAATTCATTATATCAAGTGCACCTGAGTGCACTATGTCATTTATAGCTTATGGCATTAATATTTTAATAATGAAAGAGTGGCTTATAATATAAGCTTCTATCAATAGTATCACTAATTAATATTTAATCCATGTACACTCAAACTGATGAAATCATATTAAACTTTGTGAAATTCAGTATTATCACAAACTATGGGGAGTAAATTATAATGCACTTTGTAATTTTGTGTAATATTGTGTGATGTGCATTATAAGCTTAAGAGTTTCAGAAAATCATATTGTTATAATATTATGAATTTGTTATTTAAATATTAAATAATTTTTTAATATTTTAAATATTATTTTAAATATATATATTAAATAATATTTTAAAATGACTTTATTAAATTAAAATATGGATAATTATTTTAAAAAATTATTACTAATTTGATGAACTAGCAACATTCGACAAAATAGATGGTGATCATCCAAATGAATAAAAAGCCTTTGATTTCGTTAAATGTATGTATCATGTATATATAATTTATATATTTATTATTTTCGTACAATATCAAAATATTTTTCCAATATCAATCATTGTGCTGATATTTTTCCATCCCTAGTGAACTCTTTCAATTTCATTTTTTTGCCTTGCAGGTAATTTGATTGCCTACGCATTTATTCCGTCAGTGAAATAACATATTGTGCATTTCCATTTACATAGCAACCAATTTCCCTGAATCGAGTCAATAATGAAATGTATTTGAAATTCTGTTGGACAATGCCATATATTTTGCTTAATATCAGCTGAATTTATTGAAACAAAATAAATCGAATTAATATGTATGAATTGGACTGATTGCAATACGCGTATTCATATGCAATAAAATCCAATTGACTCTTAAAATATATATTACTAAAGCTATTTTGTGTAATTGATCGATGTTTATATAATAATAATACAACTGTGAACGATAATAAATGTAAAATATAAAAAAATACATAAAGGTTCGTTTTTTATAAATATGGTCAAACTTTATAATCTAAACAATGTGTTTTGCACAATTTAAGTACAACAGTTTTCTATTATTGACATAATTATACAGATTTTCTATAACTTGCACTTATTACTAAATAGTAATGTTACTAAGTACTCGTTATATATTCATTATTGTAGCTTTGAATTATTAGTGAATTGCAAATTGTAAATTCTGGGGCACATAAAATTTATTTGAGAATTTGAGTTCTTCTTCATAATTCACATGATAATCACACAGAACACGAGAAAGTTTTAAAACTTTAAATTCGTACTATTCCAGAATATTTTCATGTATAAAACAGTACTCATTATTTATTTATATTATACAACTAAAATCTTTTAATACTTTCAAAGTTGTAGCTTAGAGTTTGTAGTGAATTACAAATTGTAATACGTAGAGTACAAAAATTTTACTTGAAAGCTTGTAAAAATAAAATTTATTAATTATTAATATATTAATATTTATACCTAGAACGCAGATATAAAAGTATAAATGATTTAAAGTTTTATATTTTTAATTATAAAATTTTGAAAATTTGTTAGATGAAAATTGTTTTGAAAATTTATTTTGAGAGTACAGAAATTCATCTAAGATCTCAGTTTTCAATCAATTAATTAAATAGAAAACCCGAATTTGCTTTGGTTAGATTTTTGCGTTTACAAAGAAACGTTATCAATAAATATTTTTAATTAACACATTTATTCTATCATACGTTAAAACAGTTTGATTAAAAATTATTAACGATATTCTCTTCGCCATTACTTAGTGTTATTAACTGTACCTTGAGTAAATATCCTTGTAATAATATTTATGATATATATTGGCATATAGCTAATAACAATTCTTGTAAACTTATATCATTACGTTTTTCTTGAAAGTTCTTGCCCTCATTCATCAAATATCAATATAACCAAGTTGTTCCATGTATCCTTCAAGTCACTAACGATAACTATGATTAACTTGATATACCAAACTTCTCTGATTACAGGATATAGCAAATAGGACACACATTTGATAGTTCCAAAGTAATATATATATACCAGATACTCTGGAGATGACAAACGAGCTTAAATATAATTGAAACTGCGGAACTTATAAATTGCTGCTAATTTGATATCGGATCGGATTAGATTTTACTATTATAATTTATTCATAAAGATCTAATAAAAAAGTATAGCAGAGATATAGTACTCTAAAGTTGTTGAAACATAATACAATTTTTATGTTAGAATAATACATAGGATTAAAATTAAGATTAAGACTTATCCTTCTAATAACAAAAATTAAAAAATCATCATATAAGAAAAAAATATTATGAAAAAAGAGTGCGCGTAAGGTTCACACGCGATTGAAGTAAAACTTATTTGCATTTAACACAAGATAGCATTTAAGTAAAAATAAATACATCATATAACAATTTTGAATAATGTTTATTAGTAATATGGTAACACTCGTGATGCACACATTTAGTGTCAACCATTATACACATTTGTATAATGATAAATTATAAATTATATATTCATAATAGCATTAAAAATATGTATAATATTTAAAAACAATAATGTAATTGAAGTCATACTTCAAATATGACATGATCGGTTTGTCATTGTAATTAGCATTTAGAAACGAACGTTCATTAAAAAGATGAAGAAATTTCGGGTTAATATTTTCTATAGTATTCGTTCACACAGTGGATTATGTTAAACAACGCCTAAACAAGTATTGTTTTCGCAACTTCACTCATCATGTAATTGTGTTTGAAGAGCTTTATGTAATTAAAATTAACATACATTCATCGAATTTATATTTTTTTACTTTTTCGTCGGCAATATAATCTTATTCTTTAAACAACTGTAATATCCGCCTTGTCTAGAAAATGTTTTCCATTATGATAACTTCAAAGATTTTTAAAACTACGAATAATATAGAAATAATTTTTAATCAATAAACTTACGTTTAGTTCACGAAATATATGTTTTATTATTTTCAAGGAACAGGGTAAAATATTCTTCTGATTCAGGCATTTTTCAATAAATCAAAATTTATACTACGATGTAACTTTAAAACGCATATAACGTTGATGCCGATACGCATACAACGACAGTTCTCTATTCACATACGCGAAGTCTAATCACAATCGACCCGTAAAGAAATGATTTCATGGAGAGCCGTAACGCACTTCCGTTGCATTTGTACGGATTTACACCCTAGTCGCGCCTAAAGAAGTTTCACTTAAAAAAGTTTTATAAGTGTTTATTATGCGACGTAGAAATGGCTTGTGTAGGTGAGAAAGATTGCGCTGTTCAAGTTCTCAACTGCTTAATGAATTTAGAACTTAATCTCTATAGCAACAAAGTTCCGATGTTCGTGTTATTTTTAATTAAGAAACTTAATCTAGCATATTTAAATGAGTTTTGCAATTGCTAGATTTGTTATTTCAACACGCTCCTATGTGAATGTTTAATGCTGGGTAAGATACGATTATAATATTAGTAGAGGAAAAGGAACAAAATTTTGGTGTTGAATTTCACTTATTACAATTTGTTGGATTTTTATATTGTATACAGTAAAAAAACATTATTTTAATTACAACGTTAAGATTTTTTATGAAATAAAAAATAATCTCCAGGATCAGTTATTAAGACAAATGTCTCTGTTAGAATCAATCAAGAAACTAATTAAAGAGGGGACAAAATCCTTCAATTAAATATGAAATATAGGAGTCATTTCAAATATCTCCTTACCCAATATTTCATAATGTACTTTACAATGCCGGTATGAACTGGGTGCTGCTAAGTGAGTGAGGTGGAACTTTATCAATTTTCCAAAGTGCGAAATTCGTTCACTTACTACGACAAACTCTGCTTTTACTTTGGATCGTAAATTTTTGATGGAATTCAGATATTTAGACAGGCCTGAAGGAAATTACTTCAAAAACTTTATATTCGATTTACATATTAATTAATTTTCATCTAATATTAATATGCATTATGTATGAGCATAGTTAGCTTTGGGAATATAGTTGAGTTAATCCTGACAAAATGAAAAACATGCTTTTTTATGAGTTTCAAATTTTATTTTAAGAGGCTTTAAACTTTATAGACATCACAAACTTTTCTCGTATACGTGTTATAGGTTTTTTATGAAATGATTTCGGAAAAAGTTTGACTATGCATTAAAGTTTTTAATACAGTTCTGAACATGCGAAATATTTATAGCCCTCTTAATCCACAAGTAAAGCAAACACACACATGCAAATATATTCACATTTGAATATGTAAACATACATGAATTTATATAATATTAGAGATTTACCATATTTTAATATCTTTGATAGAAAATTACACTACCATTAAAAAATCATAATACTCTTATTTTTTCTCAAATCTATTTATTATAATAATACATATATGTATTATTATTATTATATATATACAAAATTATAAATAAAGAATAATTTTGTACAATTAGTACTTTAGTAATAGTTTATTAATGGTTTATATTTTTTAACTAATAGTGCAAAGAATATTGTTAGTCAATGAATACAGGAAAAGAAAAAAAAATGCAAAAAACCTTATATGTGATTATTTTTTCTTAAAGGTATATGTAAAGTTAATTGAAAGTTGAAGTATTCACATTGATCATTAAATCTTTCTTCTAATATTGTTACAGAAAGTTCAAATGGTAGTTATAAATTGTAATTGACTTTTCATAATTTATATGCGCAGAAAAGGGTTTATACAAAAATCTACATCTTAGGAAATAGGTTTTCGAATACCATTTACTCCATCTAAACTGTTTTAACCGGTTTCGAATTTTCATAAAAAAGCTGTTAACTAGAATAGTTATATAAATACAAGAAAAATCGAGGGATTAAAAGCTGTTTTTACTCAAATGACTTTTCTATTCTGAAGATATTTTTTTATGCAATTTATAGTAAAACAAAAAATAATTGACCAGTTTAAATAACTTTGAAAACAATTGATTATCCTTCGTTTATTCTTAATTTTTACATGTAAATATTTAAATATTTTTTAATAGCTAAATAAAAGATGTTTATTGATTTGTATCAGTATTTTCATCAATCTGGTATATTTGAATATGTTCCACAATTTTCTCTTAAAGCGCGATTTTTAAAATTGGTTCTCAAAAACCGACAAACTCAGAACTAATATTATAAGGTGCTTCTTAACGTTTATATGTAAATTGGTATTTTACTAGATATATTCTTTGCATCGATAACATCACTATTGATAGTGTGATTAACAGATAAATAGAATAAGATAATAAGTAATGAATATTACGAATAAATGAATAACAGATCAATATATATTTTTTTAATTAATTTGTATGTAACAATCAGAATAAAGTAAGTAATTCTATAAGCTACAGTGAGAACATAATCTAAACAAATCTTTAATGACAGATCAATATAATGCAAGAGTTTATTTAACTAAAACTGTAAATAAACTTATATGTTAATCCATACGTGCACCAATAAGATATCTCAAACTTTGTCTATTTATTTCAATTTTAAGTAAAATATATTATAGTAGGTTAACCATAAATTTGTTCTTGTTTCAGTGTTAGAAGATGCCCTCCGGAAGGCTCGTGCCGAAGAGATCCGAATTCCTTTCGGGGTCGGAATTGCCGGTTCAGTGGCCCAGACGAAGGAAATCATCAACCTAAAGGACGCCTACAATGACCCAAGGTTCAACGATGCAGTCGACGTGCGAACGGGGTACAAGACTAATCTTATGCTGTCCATGCCCATTTGCAACTACGAGGGAGACGTCATAGGGGTTGCACAGATAATAAATAAAACCAATGGTAAGTAACTAAAGAACCATTGAAATATTTATAGTTTGGTACAGTAAAATAGTGCTAAAGTATAACATTTATCATTTACTTTAAAAATGTGTTACGATGAGGAAGATTAAATGGACGTCTGCGCAGTAGAAACGAGTAAAGTTTTTCCGTTAACAAAAACTCCACACAGATTACTAAATACTACTGGCTCTCGTCGTAAACTATACACTCAATTTTATTACTCTAACGAATATCGATTATTTAACCATTTCATGGCTTCTACAGCCCCATATATGTCAGGAAAACTATCGCTGGGCTAGCATATTTTTGGAGATTTAAGATATTTTGTTGAATATAGTATAACTTACAGTAAAAATTCCTTATATTTACTACTTATGACATTAATTAAATACTTAAAAATTTACGAACTTATTCTAAATTTCACACACAAAATTTAGAAAAACTGTTTTGCAAATATTATTAATTTATTAACTTCCCGTAGGATAAGTTATTGTAATGGGCCGAAAATCGGAATTGAAAATTTTTACATTTCTCGACGTTTTGAAGGTTTCTGAACGTTTTGGCATACCTTAGAAAAAATGGATGTGTGTGTGTGTATGTATGGATACAAATTTCCAGTCACGTTTTAGGGCGCACGGATCAACCGATTTGAATGGTTCAAAAAACATTCGATTCCTATTGATAGGGAAAAGAGCTGATTAGTTTTTGGCAAAGGCAGGTCCAGCCGTTACGGAGATACGGAGCTAAGCGTGCAGAAAATAAAAATCGAGTTTCTGAGAGAACGGAGTATCCGATTTGAATGGTTCAAAAAACATTCAATTAGTAATGATTGGGAGAAGTGTTTATTAGGCCCAGCCATTTCAAAGATACGGAGCTAAATATGTAAGAAATGGCAGTTTTTGAGAGAACTAAGCGTCCGATTTACATGATTCCAAAAACTTTCTGCTTGTCTTAACAAAATAATTGATTTTGAAAAAAAATTTTGTTCAATTTTTTTTTGTATATCGAAATAATTCAGATTTTATAATTTTTTTATTTATTAGACAATGTTACAATATTTATAATAATCTATTTTACGGGAAGTTCCAGCAATTTGCCTGATGATTGACGATGCTATACACCCCACTAGTTTTACTTAATTTTGATAGTTACTTCTACAAAGTTTATTAACAAATAATTTTCCACATTGATGACCCCAACGTGATTTGGACATGCAACATTCTGATAAATTTCCACAAAAAAATAAGAATTTGTTAAACTAACTATGTAGTTAGGGATGTCGTAATCAAAGACAAACTCTATAATTTATTAATTATAAAACAACTAACATTATCTCATGCAAATTTGTTTTGAAAAAAAAATGTGTAAAGTACTCCGATATTTTTTGTTTGAAATTTTTTAAATATTTTTAATATAAAAGAAATTCAGCAAGTTATTATTAAGCTCATATGATTGTACTCACTCCAAATTACCGGGCTTCATATTTCATTTAAAATTAATTTAAATTATGCTACAAAATATGTCCCGTCTCCTGGAAAACCAGTAATAATTGAAATTACTGAATAAAGTAGGTAATTGAAAATATGACGATACATTTTCAAGAATTTATTACCGTGAGCCGGAAAATAAGTTTTCATTTTCTCACTCATAAAGTTGAAAGCATAGGCACCTGAAATAAACTTTTAATTTCAAAATCAAACAGGAATGTCACGAGAAAATATTTTTCAATAAAGAATTCCGCTACCATTCACACAGAAACGAATCTGTACGTACTTCTCTTTGAAATCCAATTAACCGGCATTGCAATATTTCCCTCTGGCATTTCTACAGAATCGATTTGTTGTAATAACATTTCTTTGTTGTGAAAATATTATTTGTTCACATTTTTTTGAAAAGCCGGGCATTTTTCTCGTTATAATTTAATCCACGAGGTATGATTATTATAAAGAACGGTAGACTTGATTTAACAATCATTCGAAATTGACTGACGAAGCAAGTGGATGAGTTTTTATTAAAAGACAAACGGAAAAAGGATCCATTCAGTCGAGTGACATTTTGAGAAATTTATCTTTTTCGTATCCAATTTCAATTCATAAGATTGATTGAGTGTCTTATTTCATTTTAACAACTAATTTTCTCCAGCTTCTTTCAAACCCATGAAATATTATGGATGATATAAATTTCTAAGGGTAATATAAAACAATGGTAGTATAGAGCAAAGTTTGGAAGAAAATTCGGTTGCTTCTATTATAAAAGAAATGAAATAATGTTTTCAATCAATTCTTAATTACCGTATCAATTCAAGTTTGTAATTGATATATATTAATTACTAATTGAGTTGTTACTTGCCATATAATCTTGTATATTTTTAATAATTTATATTATTTAGGTATTTTTATCCGAAATAATAACATATGCTGAATGTATGCTCATTTTCAGTATTTTTTCAGATATGATATCAGCAAAATATTTTAAAATATATTTAATCTAATATTGATTTAAGGGGGTTGTTCTTTTTTATATCTTTTTGTTTCGGTTTTGAGATTTTTTGATATTATGAAAGCTAAAAACTTTAGAATTATTTAAAAAAAAAATCTTCTCAATATCTATTTTTTTGAAGAAGTTATAGATATATCTACCTCTATACGTATGATCCTCTTAAAGCGTTTTTTTATCGTTCCGCGAGCTATTGTATGCCAGCTGCATCTTTTTCATTATAATACCTCATGCACATGACCTTTTTAATGTGTCAGCATCTTTGAACACCAAGGTGTATTTCGTACATTAAATTAAATGATGTATTTAGTACATTATATTAAAAACTTTAAATACGTTTTTCTCAAATTGACTTTTATCAATGCGGTGCCACAAATTAAAAAAAAACTACAAGTCGGATCGACTTGCATTTTTTTTTAATTTGTTCACCACTGCAATACCTAGTCCTAATATCTAATAAGAAGCAGAAATAATTAGTAATTATCATAATTATTGTATAAAGTTAGCAAAAAAATAAAGATTACGCAGGGGTAATCTGTATGATATAAAATATTTTGGCGCAAATATCACTTAAAAAACCGTTACATTTTTACAAAAGATAAAATAAACATCATTATCTATTAGTCCGATTCTATTTATTGTAACACGAAATGAAACCCTTTGGAAAGCAATAAATATTCAGTTTAATGACGAGTTAAGATAATATTTGACATTTGTTTATCTTTTAGAATTACTTGAAGATATAGCTGTTTATGCGATTATGAAATTTAAAGATAAATTTGTTCCTAGAAATTTAAACTTTAGAGTATTATGTATCAAATAGCGCTTATGTAAAAATACCGAAAATACCGGTATTTTTGGAATAAATACCGGTAAAAATACTGCCGAAAAATCGGGCGGTTTACCGGTAATTCGGTATATCGGTATACCGGTATTGCATTCCCTAGTTACTATCATATTTTTTCTCTTTTTTTGCTTTGAATTTCAACGTAAAATGTTTTTGTCGGTCAAAAATAATAAAGTGCCATTCAACTTACAGAAAAAAATTAACTAGCTTTATTATTGTGATTTAAAAATATTTGAAGACATAACTATTGAATTTAAAATTTCGATTTCCATCAATCTCTTGATGTATATCCAGTACTAATATTTATATTATTTAATTTGTCTGGGTATTCAATAATAAAGTAATTAAAACGATTCTTTTATATCATAAGTATCCTTTATATAAATGTTGATTTATAAAAATAAACATAATCAAATCACTAAACATTCTACTAATGATCCAATTCCACTTTCAGGATCTGAAGAGTTCACCGACAGAGATGTCGACGTATTCAGAAGGTACTTGACGTTCTGCGGCATCGGAATACAAAATGCTCAACTGTTCGAAATGTCTGTATTGGAATATCAGAGGAATCAAATCCTGTTAAATCTGGCCAGGAGCATTTTTGCAGAGCAGAACAATCTTGAATGTCTCGTTACGAAAATCATGACAGAGGCAAGGCAACTTCTAAAGTGCGAAAGATGCGCGGTTTTCCTTCTGGATCTGGATTGCTGCGAAGCGGTAGGATAAAAGATCAGTTTTATTAATTTTTAATACCAAAATTTTATACTGCATATTCGTTGATTTTTATATTATTATAAAATTAGACCTTATGATAATCTTAATAATAATCTTTTACGAGCATTCACGTAAACCTGAACAAATTCGGGTTGTTCATTTAATGCTTTCCGAAGGAGCAAGATGTTTTCGCCAGAGAATTGTATATGCTAATTTTGTTTCCTTGATGTTACAAGTGATTCTGAATCGTTTGATGCGAATATTGGAAGAAGTATGTGTATTTGACAAAATTTGATCTTTCATCTTCTGCTCCAATTTTAGAAATTTAAAAAAACAATTGCTAAAACCGTATATAGACTCAAGTATCATTTTTTTTAATTAACAGATAAAAGCAAAATTTTTCATTTAAATTTTTGCAAAATTTATCTAACCGATTTTTCAAGAGAAAATTAATCCAAAGTATCTAAACGATTTTTTTAAAAGAAATATATTTTTTTTGAACGATATTAGAAGGAATTCTCGTTGATTAGTTTTCGGCTAAAATCGGGCGGATTGTTTTCTTGTGACAAATTCAAAATTGGTAATTCTCAATTGATATAGTCGATTATTTATAAATATAGAAAAGGAGTTGTAACTTTTTTTAATGGAAAATGCCATTTACACTTAGTTGTCATTGATTTTTCATTCATACCCACAAATTTGAAATTACTAATTATAAAAAAGCCTGACAGGAGTCTTAGGCCTAAGCGTTCTGGCTTATAAATAAAAATTTAAACAATTTTATGGTTGTTTATTAGAGATAGAGAGATTTACATGGCATCGACATATAATTTCCAAGTCTAGAAGAAAATGAGTCGATTATTTGTAAATATCGAGAAGTTGTTTAAGTTTTTGTCGATTTTTAAAAATTTTTTATCAATCAATCAGTTGGAAATCTTGCTGATAAGTTCTCGGCTAAAATTGGGCGAATTGTTTCCTTGTGACAAATTCAAAAATTGCTAAATCTCAATTGTTAGTCGATTATTTGTAAATTTAGAGAAGGTTTTATAACTTTCCTTGCAAAATACCATTTCAGTCGATGATTTTTCTTTCGTACTCAGAGATTTGTCATTACTATTTATGAATAAGCCTGACCAGAGCCTCAAGCCTAAGATTTCTTGCCTATGAATAAATGAAAAATACATAATTTTATGGATCTGCATTATATATTTGCTACATAATTTTTATATCTAAAAGAAAATGGCGTTTAATATGAAAAATAAAATATTACGGAATTCAATTGGAAAGCGGTATTGTAGTTAATCTGGCTTAGATTACATGCAATTCGTGGCTTTTGTGTAAATTTTCATTTGTTAAATAATTTTTGAAAAAGTGATATTTAAATAGTTGTTTTTACTAAAAATAATCATGGAAAATCGAATTTTAACAAGGACATTGACCAACGACTATGACCAAATTCTAATAAATACCTGTTCCAATATCAATATTATTAACCAAAATATACTCTTTAAAATGCTTAAATTCATTTACATATAAAATATATTTTTTATTACATCAACTTTCCATAATCATAAAATAAAGTTACATCAAACTTTGTTCGCATATTATCCGCGCACACATAATGCACTTTCTATAGACTCTATATAGACCCCCATACATCACGAAGCAAGTTCAAACAAAATCCAAAATGAAAAAATTACACACAATACATCATATTTTAAACTGGTAGAGAAAAGTTTTAATAAATTTACCTCTATAGAGAAATTCTCTACTTTCCTACTTTACGTATGTGAACGTGAACAATTTGCAGCGCGAAAAACAAATAATAATATTTACTAAGAATGACGATGTTGTATACCGCTTCATGAAAATAAATATAATAAAAGTATTGTTTCATAACGAGAATCGAGAGATACTTGCAGAGTTCACTGAAAAGGAATAACAAGGAAATATGAATGAATGTACAGTGCATTTTAAAGCCTTCGTAGATAATGGGATTCTTGCGTCTTAGGAAAATAGATAGAATGTATATTGTAATATAAATTTTATACATGTGTATGAAAAATCAATATGTAGAATGTACAATTTCTAATAGTACTTATCAGCATTATTGATTCGATTTAATCAAAATACAAACTAGTGGTGCATGGCATCGTGCCAAATTGCTGAAACTTTCCATACCAAAAACTTAGCAAAACTTAAAAAAAAAACTTAGCAGAACTTTGAAAATAGTTTTTTGAAAATTTTGAACTTTTTTTAAGCAAACGCACTGCAAACTGATTTTGAGTCGAAATATCAGAGCAATACATCCAATTTTTCTAAGGTATGCCAAATGTACAGAAACCTCTGAAACGTAATGATATATAAAAATTTCTATTTTTGATTTTTTTGCGATTACTATGACTTACACTACGGGAATTTAAAAATACTTTGGTGTACTGCTAGAATATTTTATCAAAGTGGATCCTTATCTAATTATACGAAGTTGGCTTTTAAACTTTTGAAATTGGTGCAACTGTTTTTGATTAAAGTTTACAAAAAATGAATTCTAGTTTCACTTACACACTTCTGCATACATGTGCACTTTTTAGTGTCCAACTTTTCTAAATGACTCACACTGTCGTTCAAACAAAAAATTGAAAATCTGGATAACTGGAGAATGCATCAACCTCTATCTCGGAAAGATTTGTAATTTATTAGTTAAACAATATGTGTGTTTAAATAATTATTGTTAATTTTAATGCAATTATTATTATCTATTATTTTTTATCTTCGTCGTGATAGTTGAATTCGAGTTTTCTTTATCATATTCTTATATTTAATTTATTCTAGCAGCGTAATCTAATCTTAACTCGTAGACATCAAAAGAAGAAAAATGTCTGCTCAATCAATATATGAAATTGACTTGAAACCGTTTCAGAATAATTCCGTCAAGCATAAAATTTACGAATATTAAATCAATACGAAATGTCTACATCATTACAAATGTAAATCTATTTTAGAGTTGAATATCTACTATTATAATTTCATATATGAATGGGTGGAATATTACTCTTTGTGTTCATTTGGACATAAAGGCTGTCTACGTTTAATTAAAATGAAATAAATGAGAAGTTTAATTATTTATATGAATGAATAATATTAGGCATTAGCTTTCATATTTTCCCTTGGATTGTTCATTTACGTGACAGTGCTTTACCAATGTAATTAACTTAATTAAATTTTATGTTATTTCGTTATGACATGAGTTGGCACTTTTGCGTTGCGATTTAATAAAATTTGTTGTAATAAAATTATGAGTACATTTTCATATTTCATGACATAAAAACTAAAAGGTGTAGAGAACTCGATAAAGCGAATTATATATAATTCCTGCAATACTCAAAAAATTTGTTTTACATACACATTTGAATCTTTATCGATTTTAACATTTTATTTTTTTATTGCTTGCAAGTTTGAGTTTTCTCTGTTCTGCAAACTTAGTCAGCATTTTCCTTGATCTACCGAAACCTTCTTTCTATAGTTTTCCTTATGATGTTTTTTGATATTAATAATCTACTCATGATTGCTTCCATTTCTTGCAAAAAAATTCTTGAAACCAAAGTAGTTCATATTATGATATACTAAATTTCGAATAAAATTACAATGTTTTAACTTGAAATGCTTTCTGAATAAAAATATTATGTTTCAGAGTCATTTGGAAAGAATAGTGGAACGTCCTGGAAACACGATACAGCAACATCAAGCTCTTGGTAGAAGACAAAGCCATAATGTCAATGTGGATGATATCTTAGAACAACAGGTAAATTATTATTTTTTTAAGAAATATGACATATCTTCTCCATGAATTGCATTTTGCTATTCGTTATCCAATTGTATATTCTTTAATTATCTAAGGTAAATTAGAAAAAAATACTAGAATTATTAGAAAAAATCAAGTTCAGTTCTTGCTACGGTTAATATGACTACTAAACTGACTCATTAGCAGCTTTTGAGGCATTAGCAAAGAATATAAAAAATATTAAAAAAATTGTTTCTGTTATATAAAAGGCCAAACGTGATTTGCAGATACAATTTCCAATAACAAATATCGTAAGAGTGTCCACAATTTTTCAGATATTCCAGTCATGATTATTTGGTAAATAAAATAAAAATAATAATGTTACAAGTGGATTTAAAAAAAAAACATATTATTTGCATTAAATTTACAGAATTTAATATTTAATACAGATTTTTATTTAGAGTATTTAGTTTATTTTATAATTCAATACTATAAATATTTAATTTGAAAACGAGACATTCTTACATAAGCTGCTAGTCCTATATTGCAATGTGAAACTTATATTGCAATATAAGTTGTCGAAGTATATATTTGAACTTTAATTCTGTTCTCATACCATAATATAATTTTTAATTTTTTGCACGTAAATATTAAGAATGTATTCTATACTTCATAATAAGTTAGCAAAATTATCCCATACTAATTAGCACATAATTTACAATTCAGATTTTCCTCAAATAAATGCTTTTCATCGAAATGTGGCAACGGCTGCAACTTTATTTCAAAGTTGATTACAAATTGCATAGAACTAACTTTTGCATTAAATTTTAGATTTTGAACGATCCTTTGAGAAGTTTCTTGTTCAGCAGTGTAAGTGTTGATTATATCAAGTGCATTATGGGTTTCATGCCACATAGTTATTTGAATTGCTTATAAAGTTATTGTTCAAATTATTCAGAACTACTGAAATAATTTATACTATAGCATTTCTATGCAGCTTATAAATTTATTTATACTATAGCATTTCTATGCAGCTTATAAACAGCACTAATAAATTAGAATGTAGAGAATTTCTCAAGCTAGGAAAGTATATAGGTAATTAGTAGATTTATATTGAATACTTAGGATTTCTGTATTGCAGTTAATATTCATATAGATACTAACAGGTAGTGCGATACATTTCACTTTTTAGATTAACTTCTATAAAATTAATATTTGAAAATTCTGAAAACGCGTTTTATATGTTCATTCCTGTACTTACTTGTTAGTATCCTCTCTTATATAAAATATTTGTAATCTAGAATTTAATACGATGGAATTTAAAATTGGGTCTAAAATTTTACCTCTAGTGAAAAATTTGATTGATTATTGCACCCTTTTTAAATTTGTGATTTTTTATCAGATTTTTTTTATAAACTCATTTTTTATACATTTACCAGCTTGGTGAACCGAATAAACATATCAGCAAATCTGCCATAGTAATGCTTATAAAATTAATAAAATATACCAGCTACAGTTTAGAATTTTGTAGAGTATGAAAAGTTGCTGGAAAACCCATTTTCTATCATACTAATGAGTTTTTTTTGGATTAATTTTGTTGAATAAGTTTGAACTCCTCGATTGATTATATATCTAGAATTTTAAAATTATTCAGGCTAATTTTTTAAAAATAAAGTGCTCTTACATTAGATTCATTTTTGTTACTATAAAGCGTCTTGTGCAGTTAATTTTCAAAGTGCACAATTTAATGCATTTCATAATGCAATTTTAACATAAATTCTCGGTGTAGTTTCAGAATTCCAATTTCAACTTACGTTTATTGAATCAAAACTAAATTATTTTTGCTGAAGACGTATTAAGGCCGCCGGCGGATATCTTCTTGTGGCAGGCGGATATTCATTAACCATAAAAATTCAATTACATAAACTTTATTGATGTAGTAAATTTTCTGATGGCAGCTTCTTCGAACTATGAGAGCTCCATAACTTTATTAATTTGATTATTATCGATATTTTGATATAGTTTATTAGTATCAAATTTATTGTGGTATAGTGCGCAGTAAAGTCATTTAACTAGATTGATATATTAGTTTCTATTTATTGCTGAAATTTATTCATTTCATAATAGAGAAAAATTTCTATATTTTTTTACTTTAATTAAAAATTTCAAAATTAAAATACATTAAAACAATAATTATGCCATGCACAATTTCAATAAACCATGATCAAGTTATAGTTAGTTATAGTTTTTATATGGTGCAATTGTGTACAATTTCTAATAAAATTATTATTATTTTTTTAATATTATTTTTGATTTTATTTTTTCAATATTATCAATAAATGAACAATAATACTACAAACAACACATTTTTAATTTGTCGTTTATATTTATGGAGTTGGATATGCGTGTGATTTACTCTAGAATTTTTATTTTACATCCAAAAAATTAGGAGCACTAACATAAAAACGAACTATATATGCAAGTAGATTCAAAAACATTTTTTTTGTAATGTTAATGTTATTTTACATTGAAAAGATTAGCTAAAGTCAATAAATATTCATTATTGATTACCTTGTAACGTTATAGAATTAAGATTTAGTGGTCATCTCACAAAAAAGTCATAACTCTTTGGTAAGATATCAAAAAATTAAGAATGTGACTTGAAATTTACGTTACGATTATTTTTTTAAACACATAAAATTTTATAAATCGAAATATCATGTTCATCCTTATATATTTTTCATAAGTGATTTTGCTCATAATATATTTTAAATGCGATACACCCATACGATATTTTATTAAAATGAGATCACGTATTTGATGTAATCGTATTTGTATTTGAGATTTTATTTTATATCAGTATTTAATATAATAATTCTAATAAATATTTTTTTACATTATTTATTATGAATAACATAGACAAGATCAGTGTGAATAAAATGACGTTAACATTTTTTCGATATCTTTTATATTTCCAACAAAAAGTGAGTTTGAAAAAAGGGGCCACTTTCACGTGTTTTCACTGATATCTCGGCCAAATGATGAGATAAGGAGTTGAAAATTGGTATATTGTATTTTTTCGAAAGAACCGATGAAATGGCATCAAAATCATTTAAATACCAAAGTGGGGCCGATTCTGTATGGAAAACCCCAAACGCCCATACCCTTTATGTTTATATTTAGTGATGTGTCTAATTTTAACTAACTCACTTTTTGATTTTAGCATAGATATTAACTAAAATAAAAAAATTAGTACAATGGCTTATCCCAGTATTAACTTTAGTTCCTTTTTATGTCAATACTATGTTATGATATTTTTATAAATTTTTATATAGAAATAACACAAATCCAACTAGTAGTAATGTAACCAAAACTTCATGTTTTTCTTAATCTGGGTTTGTGATAGACAAATTAGATTGAATCAAACACATTAGCAAGAGTAAAAATTTAGAAAATAATTTGATATTTCTATCATTTTCATTTACTAACACATTCAGACAACTACTTCGTATCAATCACAAACTACAATTTTTATTTCCTAGGAATCTCGAAGTCATTTCACAATGATTTTCGAGCTTGGTGCATCCAACGATTCAGCTGAAGTATCTCGGCCAACAATCGACGAATTGAAGCAGTCAACTTTGGCCCAAATTGCCCACTATGTTGCCACCAGCGGTCAAATACTGAACATCAGCGACGTATCGGCCTGGTTAAAGGTTGACCAGGCGAACGGACAGCCGGATCTGGCACGGAACATTCTGTGCATGCCGATTTATAATGGACAGAAAAACGTCATAGGGGTTGCTCAATTGATCAACAAGGTAAATGATAATGAAAATTTAATTGTATATATATAAATATATATATAGTAGGGCGAGGCACAAACCAAACCATTTATATTACGACACATATCAAACAAACAACTATCTGACTATGTTCAGTGAAACTCTCAGCTAATTCATCATTGCAAAAATGTGTTGATTTTGCTGGATTCCAACAATTTGTAATCTGGTCTGTTTTACCCCATAGCTGGGGTTAATTAAGATGGTCAGGGGGCAAATAGGTCCAGGGTTTTATTTTAATTTTAAAGGGTTATTAAAAAATAATAGCTACATTGTTGGACCGATGCAGAATATAAATTGCATGAGTGCATTTTTTTACAGAGGTAACACTGTAAATAACCTTGATCTAGTAATTTGTCATGAATATTCATCAGCAAAGTAGGAATAATTATTTATTTAATTTATTTTTTATAACATTGCTTTTTTAACTCAATTTACTTTTCTATCTCGGAGTATCTTTTTTTATTTCAATTAGATTTTTCTCTCCCGAATGCAATAGCTTCTAAATTTGTTAATAATCTCATAATTATTCTAAGCTATTGCAAAGTGTTAATTGCAGATTATAATATTAAACAATATTGTGTGTATGTTGTATGTATATGATGTAATATAAGTAGCATTATTTTACTCAATCGATATAGCTTGTTAATGGCTCTATATTTCACTATTATGATGCTGTAATAAATCATTTTAAAGCACTTAAACATCATATGTGTTTCACTATAGAACACGTTATAAAATAAATCGATTATTCTAAATTCAAACAGATGGTATGTTCTCAAAAATACGATTTACGATTTTGATAAAACTTGACACACATTGTTACTACATTTTACTAAATATTTGATAAAAATTTAAAGTTGGATCATTTAATAGTTTTTGAGATATGCGAGGTCGATGGGTGGCTGGCTCCGCTCTCAATACTAGTATTGAAAGAGATTGTACGTTTTCAAAAATACATAATTCGATTTTGATGAAACTTGACGTACATTATTACTACACTTTACTAAATATTTGACAAACATTTAAAGTTGGATCATTCAATAGTTTCTGAGATATTGGAGATTGATGGGTGGCTGGCTCCGCTCTCAATACTAGTATGGAAAGAGATTGTACGTTTTCAAAAATACATAATTCGATTTTGATAAAACTTGACATACATTGTTACTACACATTGTAAAATTGAGTATATAGTTTTATAAATATTTTACAAAAATTTGAAAATGAAACATTCAATAGTTTCTGAGAAATGCGAGTTGATGGGTGGCTGGCTCCGCGCTCAATA
>NW_020537646.1:10269114-10289840 GCF_003426905.1 Ctenocephalides felis | reverse complement strand
TTCTAGGATTGGTATTTTGACATTTCATAGTTATGTATTGCACAGAAACGAATTAAGAGCTTGATATTATATTTTATTTCTAGATCTTTAAATGAATTTTTAAAACCAAATATTCTTATAATAGCAAAGATTATGGTTTATAATTAGCAGACTAATTTGTACATTCCAAAAATACTTTGCAATATAAACAAATATTTAAATACCTTAAATATACAAACTTGAACTCTGGCCGAAAAGTAAATATTACAACAATATTTTATACTGATTATGAGGATTCACATATCGTTTTTTAAGCACTTCACTAACACTAACATAAATGATTTTAAATACAAAAAATTTGCCATTATTTAATAATATTTATAATAATTTCCCAACGTATATAAATAATCACACGTGACGTTGGACGAAATTCATATGATCTGAATCCGGCCCGCACGATGACAAAAGTCAAACTGAAGATCAAGTGCAACCGACATCGGTTTAGTGAATAACGGCGGCCATACGGTGGCGCTGGCGCATACGTAGCAGAAGCGGAAAAAAACTTTTCTTTAACAATTTAGATTTCAATATGAAAATACATTTTCCAATTATTTTCAACGAAATAATTAATATATAAGAAATATAGGCTGAAGGACAACATTTCTAATTTAATATAAAGTTTAGTTCAAGATTAGCACCAAAACAAATTTGTTTTTAGTATGTTGGCTGTAATGAGTTTTTATGCAAAAGCTTCACTCGTAACTTTTAATAATATATTTAAAAATGGCAAATTGTTTCTTTTTAAATTATGATAGTAGATTTCAAAGAAAACATTTTCCACATTTAGATAAAATATATTTACTTTTTAGTACAACTTTAACTTGCAACTACTATTACTATACATGATTTTGATATTTACAACTTATTATTTCCTCTAAACGCAATAATTTGAGAAATGCAATAAATAAGTCATTTCAAAAACGAGTTTGTGTTTCCTGTTGTTATTTTACTAATAACAGCATAGCCCTCTATACAAATTTCACGTAAGTTTTTTCAGGCGTTATGCAAGTGCATTACTATCTCATGCCATGCGATTTCGACTTCTCTATGGAGCTCACATAACCCTTTGCTAGGGCAAACATTGTCGATATTTGTCATTATATTAATACTAATTTATTGTAGGTAAATAAATAAGTATCCAGACAGATTTATGTAAAAGCGCCTGCAATTTTACTAAAGGTACTATAAGTATATCCTCAGACTCTTATCTTTCAGGATTGATAGATGTTGTAGTTCCTAACTTAAGCTACTGCTTTTATTTTACAGATGGGTAATACGGTTTCTGCAGCCGAGTACGCTGCTACACAGATATTAAAACCCGACGAAAATGCAAAAGCAATACACAATCATCATCAAAGTTTACAAGGAGTCCCTCCACCCGAATGCCCCATGCATCAGAAAACTTTAATGTCAGGCTGTCCTGTGCAACAAGGACAATCAGATGTTAACCCTCTAAATATGATGCCACCTGCTAATCAGCACCTTCACCTTCACCAGGACAACCATTTCCTCTACCAAAAGAAAGGCAAGTAAGCACAATTCCTAAAGTCACAGAAGATGGTTCCGTAGCCTTTTGGGAATACCCAGCCAACAAATGTTTTGGAATGCAATGTTACGCAAAGGCTGAAGTGGGAAAAGGATGATATTAAACAAAAGGATATGTCAGACATCATTAAAATTCATAATGCTAATAATGAGCAAGCATGGCGTGAAGTATTAAAATGGGAAGCTCTGCATTTCAAAGAATGTGAATGTCCCAGATTAAAAAGTTTTGGTGGAAAAGCCACTGATTACAGTCCAAAGCTCGTATTCGATCCTGGATGGGTTATGAATTGCCTTTTGATCGCCATGACTGGATTATTGATAGATGCGGCAAAGAAGTCAGATATATTATAGATTATTATGATGGAGGTATTGTTTGATGATGAATACAAATTTGCTATTTTGGATGTCAGACCTGCAATGATTCTTTTGAAAATATTTGGGACAGAATGAAAGTTGTGTACATGCGGTGGACATGAAGGACGAGTAGACTAGGAGTTTAATGGTAGTAAATATCTTGAATATTAGATATATTTGTATATTATGTAATTTTATTATGTATTTATTGTTAATATAGTTTATAAAAATTTGCACAAGTCATACTGTATGACTGAGTTTCCAAACTTATTAATTATGGTATTTTAAATAGAATATTACATAAATTATTTTTGCTTTTTTGAAAACTTGTTCGGTATCTTTTGTCTAGTCACATTCTTTGCTCGCTTTGTATTTTTATGTTCAGTTCTTATGCTCTGAAATGTAAAGATTGTAATATGAAGGATCTGAATACATTACAATTTTAATATAATAACAGCAGTTTTTATTTTGCCACCTTCTCCTTTAGGGAACAATACTATGTTAGAATGGAAGATAATTATCTTTTAAATTGAAGTGGCATTAATTAGTCACAAAAATAATTAAATGCTTTCAAAAGCTGACTTATTGAAGAAAATTAAATAAGTATCATTTATGAAAATAAATATATTACTTGATCATTGTTGTCACATTTATGATCAGGCAAGCAGCATTTAGAACATAATTCACAATGAGTCCAAGTTGGCTTCACGCATCTGTTGCAATATTACAATGTACATATGTTCGACCATCTTTTGATGTACAAGAATTACATTTTTTGCAGTGTGAATTTTCTTTTGATACCCAATAATCACAATAGTTTGCAGAATTTATAGTCAGTAGATGGTAGAATGACTTTACTGAAAAATATTTTATATTTTGTGAATACTGGTATTCCATTGTGTATGTGAGATCATACCTCAATTCTATATTAGTGAAAAATCGAACAATGCTTCCCTGTTTTGATTTCTTATCATTGAATTTGGAATGATTTATGTATGATACCTAATATAATCATAATTTTTGCAATGAATATTTGTTTATACATTAATCTATTATATGGTTTTTCAACATTATTTTACAAGATTGTACTAAATACCTTATAATCACTCATATTCATTTCAGGCATGTTAGCTTTAATTAAAGATTCCATAAAGTAAGGCATTATTAGAAATACTGGTATTTTTGCCTTCAGATTTTTCTTGCCCATTAAGTGTTAGCCATGTTTCAGACATAATTTTAAGTGTTTGTGATAATGGTTCCAAACGACCACCAAATGGTGGGTCCATAAAGACACAAGTTTTTGTACCTCTGTTGAATCAGATGCAATAAGTATTATCTGCTTTAATAGAATTAGTACATTTGGAGTAATATGCATACTCATACCCATCTATCTTTAAAAAATCTTCAAATACAGTTTTGTCTTCAGGATGGAAAAAGTGATGATTGAAGCTATTATACCAAATAAATTCACTTGGTCCATAAAATGAATGAAATCTGGTATCAATATCAAGCAGCAAAACTTGAATATGCTTTATCATTCTTATTTATTATATATTCGTTATCAAAGGTGTGCCGATGCACAGAAAATTGCTGAAATTTCAAATTGACTAATTTACTTGCATTTTTAATGCTTCGACTAAAGGGCTTGCAGTAAAAAATTATGTTCTTACCTACCAATATCCTAATTTAAAAGCAATGTCTGTAATATCTTTAACAGATTGCTGTGAACAAATACTGTGCTTCCTTTTTATTATTCTGAGAGGCATTAACAAAGACATCGGATGATTTAACTCATTCGTTGATATATTGTATTTAACATTATGTTGTGTATGATCTTTTGAGGGTTTTATAAAAAATTGATTACAAGTGAAACAATAAGCTCGAAGTAAAGGTTGTGCATCCCTTATCTATATTATATAAAAATAAATTAAACTTATCAAACCATAATAAAAATAAAAAATAAACTTCTTGCATACCTTTTTCAGCATAGAAAAATATTCATCATGATTCAGCTCACTCATAATTGTTCTTTTCTGAGGGAATTTTTATCATTTGTCATTTTGTACTCATCAGCCCATTTGAAAAAGGGGCACCCTTTCCTGTCTCTATAGGCTGAACATGCATAAAAATC
This sequence comes from Ctenocephalides felis, assembly GCF_003426905.1. Classification (NCBI taxonomy): domain Eukaryota; kingdom Metazoa; phylum Arthropoda; class Insecta; order Siphonaptera; family Pulicidae; genus Ctenocephalides; species Ctenocephalides felis. The sequence continues at coordinate 10,285,771 of NW_020537646.1, read as the reverse complement.
GCGGGTGGTACCATTTTTATCTATTTTTCTTCGAAATAGTAATGTTGGTCCATGTGCACAAATTGGATGGGTGCTTAAATCTTCTAGTATCACCTGGATGGCATACACCTTTTCAAAATCATTCATCTTGTGATAAATTATAGAAATATAAATAAGATCAGTGATAAAGATATATATTCATTTTGGTGATAATGTTTCTCTTAAGAAATAGTGAGAATTACTTATACAAAACAGTTTTATGATAGTGTCATTTTTTGTTGGTTATGTGATATTGAGCAACAACAACATGAAGTGTGCAACTAACGGTTGCAAGTCTGCAATACTACCAAATATCAAATCTTGCAACCGTTGCCTGTATGCTGCGCAACTTAGAACGGTGTTACTTTAATATCTTTAAGTTAGATAAATAGGTTTCCTAATTAAATTTTAACCCACTTCTTCAGATCAATTTATTTTTGTTCTTACATGTATTTTTTACACTTTTGCAGGCATATACATCCCGACACCTTTCACTATCTATACTGACATATCATTATAATGTATGAAGAATTTGTAACTTTGCATAAACCACAACTGTTGGCATGTGGTGTTCCTGAAATATATTGGCCCACTCTTTATAAAAAGTTAGAAAATGATGATTTAGAATCAAGCAACGTCTTCCAAGTACTGCAGATAGATTATGCGGATGATGTAAAACAACCTGGCGACCCTAATTTCACTGTTCAGGTAACTCATGAGCAGGGTATCAGTAATAATAATCCGCAAGATATATTTTTGATTGATCATGCTTGGACCTTTCGAATCAGTGATAGAAGAAAATTGCTCTCAGAAATTCCATCACTCAGAGATCGCATGGCCAGCATGTTGGGAATAGATAATGTAAATGATGTTAATGAGGTCATAGAATGTATTTGCAATGAAATGTGGAAATATTGTTTATACTATACCATGAGTGGTTTAAGTTCTGACATTGAGCATAGTATGCCTGTTTGGTATATGATGGATGAACTAGGATCTAGAATTCAACATAGTGATAATCCTAATGTTATTGTAACCCCATTTTTATATATTACGAAGCAAATCACTTATAGCATTTTATTTCCACTAAGAAGTATTGCCCAATATGAATATCTTCTGAGAGATTTTGTAGTAGGAATTCCTATTGAAAGTGAATATCGAAAGGCATTGCTTCATCCTTGGCACCCATGTGATTTTACAATGGAGAGTTTTACCCAAACTACACCTTTGAAAGAATATTTTTTAAGTGGTAGGATTGATGAAACATTACCTGTTGTTAAATCTTTTCCCACCTTTTGCTCAAAACCACTTAAGGTTTTTACACAATATAAATATGTACACAAATATCTGACACATTCTAACTTTGAAATATGTGATGATGAATCATCAGCGGATATATTATGGTATACACAACATTTTAAAAACTATGAAGAGTTATCACTTAATAGACCTAATACATTTGTAAACCAGTTTCCATTTGAAAATGTCATAACAATTAAGGATTTATTAAGTGCCATCTGCCGTATTGATAACATTGAACATCATGATGTAAATTCTTTGGAAACTTATCCAGAATGGCTTCCAACTACTTACAATTTAGAAACTGAGCTTATACAGTTTATAAGTTATTTTCAAAATAGACTTAAAAGAAAGCTAGATAATACATGGATTTTGAAGCCTTTTAATTTAGCTAGGGGTTTAGACACCCATATCACAGACAATTTGAATTGTATATTGCAAATTTGTAGATCAGGACCAAAAATTGTTCAAAAATATATAGAAAATCCTGTATTATTTTTAAGACCTGATACAAATATAATGGTCAAGTTTGATATTCGGTATGTAGTGTTATTAAAATCTATCAAGCCATTGCATGTTTATATTTATAACAATTTCTTCTTACGGTTTGCTAATAAATCATTTAGTCTTGATAATTTTGATGAATATGAAAAACATTTCACAGTAATGAATTATGATGAAAAGGCAACATTATTCCATCTCAAATGTGAAGAGTTCAAAATAGAATGGGTTAAACAATATCCAGACCATAATTATACCAATATAGAAAAAATGATTAAGCAAATGCTCAAACAAGTATTTTTATGTGCAACAAGTAAGGATCCACCAATGGGAATTAAAGAAAACCCACAATCAAGAGCTTTATATGCAGTTGATTTAATGTTGAATTGGCATCAAACGCAAATTAGACCAAAACTTCTGGAAGTAAATTGGATGCCAGACTGTAAACGAGCTTGCGAATATTACCCTGACTTTTATAATGACATTTTTGAATTGCTATTCTTAGATAAACAATACAAATTTTCAAAAATTATAGCTTTGATATTTTTAATAGATATATAATAATATTTTTTGAACTAAAAATGGAAGTTTTTATTGCAGCAAATTGAAGAGAATAAGATAAATGAATGAATATAATACATAAAAAAGCTCAAATGTTCATATTTAACATTTAATATTAGTTTAACTCATATTACAATATTACAGTAATCTCTCACCAATTCGACACTGTGATAGATCGATACCTCCTGTAATCCAACACCCTCGCGACCGAACTTTTTTGAAATTTTAACTCTATTTTCTATATCATATGATATGAAAGATATTTATGCATTTACTTACTCATTTATTTGCTGTGTTTTAAAAATTGTTTTGTGAGTTCTTACACTTCTTTCTATATAGTTGCTATAACTAAATCCCATTCAACATCACCAATCACAGGTTTTAAGAAGACTTCCTTTAGAATTTGGCTATCCACAGCGCACAAACTCCTGAGAGCAATAAGCATTTGGCCGCATCTCGTCCACCACTCATTTCTTTTCTCCAAATTGTATTGTTGTAAGGCCAGCAGAGTACTAACAGTTGAAGAATCTGATAAACTATCGGTTTCTGGATTCAAGCTGAATTCTATAAAAATATTGAAAAGCTACTAGAAAGCACTATCTTCGTAATAAAATAAATAGTAGATCAGCATTTATTATAAAAAACAATGTATTTTAAATAATAAGTTATGTACAAACCTTTTCTACAAAGAATTAATGTGACCATAAAATGTAATTCGAAATCATCTGCTTGCAAGTTTGAACAAATCTTTACAGCTTGTTTTAGGCAATTGCCTGTATTTGTATCCAACAGTTCATAAGCTCTGCAAATCATTCCCATATAAATCATTCAGAATATAATGTATATTATAAACTTAATAGTTTCAAACCTCAAATAAAAATTTGTAAGGTCTACAGGCCAGTAGACTGATTTCAATATAAATAATTCATGCCAAACATATGCCAGTAAAGTATCTTGCTGCTTTTTGTCATATTTCATGAATGTGGAATTATTTCGCGCTTGTTTCACAGAAGTAAGGAGAATTTGTGCAATTATGTCCAAAAATACATGGCCTATAAAAAAATTATGATATATTTCAATACAATATTTTTATGTTTCAATATCAACAGAATAATTGAATAAATTAAACTAAGTTATACCTTGCATATCAACAGCACATTTTAAAGTAAATTGAGTTTTGCGGCTGCTTCGAGAAAAATTTGCAATTTTGAATTTGAAACGATTTTGCCTACAATCTTCATGTGGTATCATATTTAATATTTTTTTCTTTGGTTTTCTAGGTCCCCTTTCTTGCTGAACAGCTGTAGTTGACAATATTTTTATTTTTATTTAAATTGTCATATAAGCTGATCTTAGCGATATATCTAGATAAGCTTTTACCTGTTGTATTCATTTTTGCTGATAGGCACCTTTGAAATCGACAATAAGGACACCAGTTTCTTCGTGCTTTATCTATAACGCAATTTTCTTTTCCTGCTAAAAATGAAGAAATATTTGAATTTTGAGTTTTGCTCTAAAAAATTCGAATACTAAAGTTGAAGAACCTATCCAAAAATCAATTTTCTGCCTAAACGTAAATATCCGTGACAATTTTGCAATCCACATATTTTTTGGTGGCATTGGACGTTTTTCTCTAGTTTTTTTTTGACAAACTGATAATTATGCTAATATAATAAATAATAACGCAAGAAGTAACATAATATTTATGAAGATAGTGCTGAAAATAATTGATTTTTTCCAAACAATTTCTATTCGATGCCGACTAAGGTTGTCCAAATTGGATAGATTTGTACTATTATAAATTATTTGTAAGTGAACTTACCTATGCACGTGTAAATAGCTGATCTTCGGACGCTTCTTTTGAAAAAGCAAGAACATCCATCGCAGCAAATAGCTCCATAATGTCTTCCAGAGGCCCTATCACCACAAACGCTGCATAGAAAGATCTGTTGATGATGGGCCAAGTTTATATATAAAAAAAAAAAAACACTTGAATATCCTATATACAAAGTACACGTATTGTGCACATGGTTGCTTTTATATCGCATTAATTGTTTATTTATATTTCTATTGTTTTATTTAAAATTAGTTGTATCATAATTTTTACCCATTTCTCGGAAAATATTGGAACTGCAAAGATTAACAAAACTGGTGTTAGCGGAGCAAAGAAATTGTAAATACTATTTGATGTTGGCGATCAAATGCGATCAAAAAATCAGCTTCGCATATAATTCACCTACAACTAACTATTATAATGACCTGTAAAAGTAAATATTATCGGGGTGCGATATGGTAGCGGCATGTCAATCATCATCTTAACATAAATATATCAGACTTTGAATTACCATTGATGGTAATAAAACACCATTGATTCTAATAAAAACTAACTTAAAAAAGTAACTATTTTTGATAAATTGATTTTAGAAGTACTTTATAATATCTTTGGTAATTATTAAGGTAGTTAACTTGGAAGAAGTAAATCGAACAATACTCTACAAAAACTTATTAATATTAACGTTGCTCTATCTATTATAATATTAACGTTGCTCTATCTATCTGCATTTTTTAACTTCCCGTAAAGTAAGTTATAGTAATGGGCCGATAATCGAAAATTTTTAAATTTCTTTACGTTTTGAAGGTTTCTGAACATTTTAGCATACCTCAGAAAAAATGAATGTGTCTGTGTGTTTTGTATGTCCGAATTTTTTTACCCACGTTTTCTGACGCACGGATCAACCGATTTGAATGGTTTTAAAAACATTCGATTCCTATTGATAGGGAGATGTGCCGATTAGTTTTTGGCAAAGGCCAAATCCAGCCGTTACGGATATATAGAGGATGGAATGATTTGGATTGGAATGATCCAAAAAACATTCTGTTTGTAATGATGGGGAGAGTGGTGCTTAGTTTTTGGCAAAGGCAGGTCCAGCCGTTATGCAGGTACCAAGCAAAATGTGCCAAAAATGGCAGTTTTCGAGAGAACTAAGCATCCGATTTGAATGATTATTTATTAACTTCCAAATATTTTTTTTTTGAATATTGAAAATTATTCCGATTTTAATTTTAATTCTGGCTAGAGTTCTAAAGCTCACTAATTACTTCAAATAAATAATTTGAACTTTGCTATTGAGTTTAAATAATTCTTATAAATATTACACAATGTCCTTCATTTTAAATTTGATTGATCGAGTTTTGTTTATTTACTTTTCTCTAAACATATATAAGTTACAGTATTTATAATAATCGATTTGAACACATTTAATATTTCTTGAATATTTTAATACGGTATAGAAAGTTCCAGCAATTTGCCTTAAGGCACGATGCCATACACCACTAGTTTATATTCAATTTTAGAAAATATTTAAAATATAATATATCATTCGATATTGATTTGTATTTCAAACTCAACTAGTTCATTGAAATTAATTAATCTTAAATATAGTTGTTATAAATTTCCTAGATCCAAATGTCTTGAATTCGAAAATATTGTCAAAAAATACTAATAATGCACATTACATTAGGTAATGTGCATACACCACATGTGTAATTTACCTATGTGGTGTATGTAACCGTAGTTTTTTCATTTGGATAGCCCTGCTCTAAAGCGTGTTGAGGTGTTAATTTATTATGCGAAGAAAGCGCGTAATCAGTGCTCAAGTCTGGGAAAATGTTCAACTTCAACCCTCTTCAACCATTCTAATATGGTTATTTTTATGGACATGACACGATGGCACGCGCCTGACAAGCCGTAATGATTTGTTTGGCAAGTCATTCATGGCATAAAGGGTCGCACAATAAAAAAAACAAGATCAAAAAATTTTACAATTTCAGAGCTAGTGGAGGTATAATGGTTAAGAACGTTGGCTAACACGTGTCACATGTTTGGTACTAAACTCGGCCAGCTCGGTATCAAGCAGTATGATATCGAATTCCACTTAAAATAAAATAAAATTCCGAGTAGAAATCCTTAATTTGAAGAAGCTCAGAATGAAGACATAAAGTCAAGCCTTACAATATCAGTAAGTCCTATTATTATCAATAAGGTGATCATATTTTTTTGAGTCAAAACCGGGACGGTAATTTTGAATTATGCTAATCCGAGAAGGGGGAAGGGGATGAATGCTAGCAAAATTAATATGATTGTAAAATAACAAATACTAATTAAAAAGTTAATACAAATGCGCCTTATTTAAATGAGTTTTTTTTTAAATCAGAATTACTTTATTTTTTTCATAATTATTTAAAAATAATTAGCACTTATTTGCATTATTCCAGGCAGTCAAGACGTTCATTTTCATAATTTTTGTTAATTTTCGTAAAATTGTAAATAAAAGTTCAAAATTATGAATGTGAGAGGCTATTTTAATCCACCTTTTTCATATAAGCATACTAGTTGTACATAACATTTTCAGATATTCGATGCGTAGTTGTAATTTTATTATCAAGTAAGAGCAAAGAATCAATTTAGACTTATAGTTTTTAGAAACACGGGACAATCCGGGTTATCAGAAGTCAATCCGGATTGTCAGAAAATAAACTCTTGAAATACAAGACACTTAGTTATTAAACCAATAGGTACTACGGTCTACATCTATGGAGTGCGGCTAGTAAATCAAACATAGCAATCCTACAGAGGTTCCAGAACAAAAATTTTATACTGATCGTAAACTATGTACCAAACTGATTAATACAACGATACCTGAATGTTCTAACTGTTGAAGAAGAAATTAACCACTTCTGCTCCAGGTACATGATTTGGTTAAGTCAACATCCAAATCTACTGGCGTGTGACCTGTTGAACCGTGTGACCTGCAACTGAAAAAAGAAGCTTTAGTAAAAATTTAATGTTATAATAACAGAAGATGCTATTAAAGAACAGTTATATTTTAAATTTATTGTCAAATGAAACAAAAAAATAGTTCGTACCTGGTTTCGGCGATTGTTATAGAAAGCGCGAGCGATCATATATGTTTATTCTTCGACACCGCAAGTACTTCAGTAATCGCACCCTAAATACACAACCTGACAGAAAACTACGCCTCATTTAATACAGGACCCTCCAAATGGTAATTATTAATTATAGATAAATTATCGGACTTCCACCATATCTCGTCATGATTGGATAATATTCAAATACATATTATATCCATTATTAAAAAAAAATAAATAAAAAAATATTTGAGCGGTTCAACTTTTAAAAGACTTTGTTTAATAAGATCACTTATCAAAAATATTTTGGAAATTTATTTGAACTCCTTACTTTTTAAAATATTGTGTTATTGATCATAATAGCTAGAAATTTTCGTTAGAGATTTAAAGAAAATAATAAATATCATTTATAATCTCCTCTATTATTATTTAATATTTATTTTGAAAATTAAATTAATCCCGTATTTTTAATAGAATTTGGTTTAATAATTATCTTTAACTGGCAACTATGGGTCGCGCTGCCATTTCTAAAACTATATATTTTGATGTGTATATATGTATAGATGTATATTGTTACCCAATAAACAAATTATCTGAAAATATTAATTTCTCTATCTTTTATATTTGTGTGGGGTGAAAACTTGTAATCATAAATGGGGTCGTCAAAAAGCTCGCAATCATAAATGGGGCCGCGAGTGACAAAAGTTTAAAAAGCCCAGCTCTAGATCTGTTTTCGAGTTTTCAAAAATATGCTAAATATCATATATAATCTAAAAATACTTCATTAATCTTTAGTATATTCCGCATAATAATCGATATTAGGTTTTTTGAAGACCTTGATTTTGAAAGATTGTGTTAATATTTAATGAATTACCCCGGTAACAGGTCTATTTTTATGTATAGTCAAAATATATTAGATTAGTATATTTGGCGTGTATGTATAGCAGAAATTTCCCTGCAAGTCCCCTGAAAATTTCATTGAGTTTATATTTGATATCCATAACCGCAAAATTGTTATCATACTGCTTGACATAAAACTGGCCGAGCTTAGGATTAAACCTGGGACTTTGTTTGCGCTATGCACGTTCTTTGCCATTATACTACGATGGGCTCATAACTTCAATTACTTATAATCTAGATAAAATAGAACATAATTATTAACTATTATTATTAATTTATTATTAGTTAATTACTCTTCGAATATAAATTACCTATTATAGCAAGAAGAAATACAAAAATACAATAAAAATTGCTCCTAACGTTTGTTTATTAATAACATTGCATGTGTTTGTAAAAAAATACCTAGTCATTAATAATATTTAAAAATTTGTTTTAACTATTAAAATCAATTACTCGGGAAGCCCTATATATAATCCCTGCCAGTGGCGGATCCAGCTTTGGCCCCAGGGGGGGTCACATAATTAAATTATGGTTTCGCAATACGATTAGAAAATCCTTAAACTTTAGGAGCCTTTAACTCCGCCGTCTATAATAAGTTACATATTGAATTTATAGAATGTGTTTGGTAACAAAATATAAAACTAAAATCATTATGAAGTCATTTTATTGCTGAATTAGTGTTTTATGTAAGTCTTAAGACAAGCTCAGGGGGGGGTCATAACCCCGTGACCTACCCCCTGGATCCGCCACTGATCCCTGCAAGTGCCATGTACAAATTGAATTAACCAACAATCCTATATCGAATGTCTTTGCAACGCCATTTCAAACTCTCAGTTTTGTTTTCATAAATTTTATAATGGACGGTAGTTATAATCAAATAATACTTATTATCGATATTGAAAAAAAATAATTTCAACGAATATTTTAGATACGTTATCCGGCGACGTGGTAAAAACAGGCAGTTATCGTTTTTCTGATGGATCTCGATATTTTGGGGAGTGGAATAAAAGAGGCCAAAAACATGGAGTTGGACATTTGTTATTTAAAAATAGAACAAGATATGATGGCCAATTTGCAAACGGGCTATTTAGTGGATTGGGAGTACTTTGTTTTGCGGATGGATCAAAGTTGGTATAATTTATAAAAAAATTAAGTTGTAAGTTATAATTGTTATTAACTTGTGAGGTTGAAGTAGATTATGGTTGTAAACTAATGTATATATAATATTAAGTGTGATTCCATCATAACTATTAAAAAACATACCTTTACTCTTGTAATCTCAATCAACCACCCCTAAATAAATTTCTTCCTCCACAGGTACGAAGGAGAATTTATGCAAGGCTGGTTCCATGGTCGTGGGGTCTTCTGGAGATCTGATGGAATGAGATATGAGGGCGAGTTTCGTGGGGGGCGTATCTGGGGTCTCGGTCTTGTCACTTTTGCAGATGGTACACACGGTTTTCCAAGATGCGAAGGATACTTCCAAGATTGTAGGTTGATGAGGCGTAGAAAATGCCCTATAATTATATTGCATGCCCAAGCTATTGGCATGTTGGCTAGGGAATTCACAAAACACAATAATTGATCTAAAAAAATAAAACGTATAAGAAAATAAACATATGGTAATTGTAAGGATAGTATTTTTGACTATGGAGTAAAGTAGCAGAACATGTTTATGAAGCAATGATGTTTATATCATTAACTATAAATAAATGTATATTTAATTTACCTTTGAATTTCACAGTTTTCTCATCTATAAAATCATTTATTAATGTGATTTAAAGATGTAAAAAAATCTTGATGCATAAATATGTTGTTCATAAGAACGTTTGATTCAAGTAAAGATAAAATAGCAAACCAAATTTATGTTTGAAGGATAACCACGGAATTCTATAGTTCATTCGATTATGTCCTTTAATACTAACTGTAGTTGCAAATCTAATTTTTCATTTCAATTTTGAAATTATACAAATAATAAAACTTAAGCAAACAGCGTTGCTAATGAATAAATATTTATTAATAACTTTACAAAATGCATCAATAATAAAATTTATAATTGCACATAACGGAATACATTTTGTTATATCCATAACATAATACAATTTATATATTACTCTGAATAGATATTGCTAGCAATGATTTGTTTGACTTATTCACATTCTTATCTAAAGAATTTATTTGCATTTTATTACACTAATATCACTTTAATTGGATTAGTTAACATAACATTAAAATTATAGATTAGGTCGAAATACTGTTACATTTTTAGAAAAATCTCAATAAAAATTAAAAATAAATGTTTTATAGACACTTATTTTACAAACTTCCAGTATTTTCTTTAAATTAATGTCTAGAAAAAGCAATTAAAAATTGCTCTAATTACCATTTCAATCTTAAACTTTTAAAAAATTGTCTTTATAAATCAAGAGGAATGTACTAGATCTAATAATGAAAACTGAAATAAAAAACGACTAGTTTATCTTATGGCAAAAATTGAGAAAAGTTTTAAGATGTTCGTAAATTTATATACACTAATATCTATAAATGAATGAATAATAAACATGTACAAGATCTGAATTCAAATGAAATAACTATTAAAATAAATTGTGGGCAAAAAGAATCACGTAATATTATCTTAACGAAGCTTCATTACCGAATCTTTAATAAAATCACTCAAACACCCATTTATATTATGGTCATTCTCTCTAGAACTAACTATTTAACACTATAATTTAATATATGAGTTGATTAAATTTGTTTTCAACATTAAAATTAATATATTATCAGAAAATAAGTACTAGTAAAGTTTTGCATATCTCTTTATGGCATTTTCAAATCGAAAGCATTTTCATCACTAAAAAATAGCTATAACAAATTTTATACATCACCTATTTTTTACCAAAAAATACTTCTCATTATAATTTTACATTAAATGCTTCATATGGTGATAAATTGGATATATCCAATATCTATGCCATTCACCACGATTTCCAAGAACTTCTTGTAAATACTGCAAAATAAATTTAAATTAAGAGTAAAAATTTTTTAAGATTATGAGTTATATGTTTATATAAATACAAGAACTAATAAGTGTGCTAAACTTACTACTTTAGGCCCTCCACCATGTAGTTATCACCAAATGAAAAAAGTATTTTTGTAAATTAATTCCATATTGGTATAAATTATATTTATATATGGAAAATAACCAAAAACGCCTAAGCTGGTACCACAATTTTTTTTCAATTGCAAAATTATATTTGTATTTTAATTTAAATCGATTTGATATGCCACATGTCACATTTATCTCATTGATCATTATGTTAAAAATACATTGAAAGTTGTCTATTGCCTTATAATTATAAAATTCAATGCTGTGATATTAAATATTCCATTAGGTAATATAAATTTAGAATAATAATGTCAATTTTTGTATTATTATGAAAGCAGACTTATCACCAATTCAGCAAGTCGTATTAGATATAATTCATCATCCAATTTTCTTCGTATTCTAAGACTTGTCCGCATTCTTAGCCCAGGGTATTAAACCTGAATAATAAATTGTTTAAAAATCGTCACTAATCACACATTAAATAATTAACACTTCAAATTTTCAAACACAAAAATTTGTCAATCTTAATTACATATTGTGCACGAATAAGAAAACTTGTGATTGAAAACTATGAAAAACGATTAACTAGACATAAGACAAATAAATTATTATTACATAGCTCAAATTTTAAATATATATTTTCATATTTAAATCAGATAATACTACACAAAGTTCTAAATACGTCTTAAAATCAGAGAAACTATCTTTTGAAGCTATGAAAAAATAATTCATTTTGCTCATGATTTGCGTATTAGTATTATTATATATTTACCTAATAATATTCTATAAAATAAATAGAATTCATAAATATGTAAGTTATAAATTTTCGCAAAGAGATAAATACGACGTTAATCATATCTCCCAATCATTCACTTCCACTAATTAATTCAAATGTTAAAAACGTTTACTTAAACTATATCACACAATCAGATTAAATACCTTCACAACATTAATAATAATTCTATGTACAAATATAAAACAGACAACGTCATAGTATAATAATTAAATTATTATTAAAACTAAGCTACCTATCATTATCACATTCTTTGATTATTTCCTCCCAAACTTTGCAAAATTAAACGCGATTTTAGCACCAATTATTTAAATGAAATTTATTTTTCATACAATCTTTTGAATAATAAATCCAAATTCTTTAGATCATATTTTGCTGTTCTCGCAAAAAAACAAGTGTTTGAGGTGTAATTGTTTAGGGTCTTGATGCAAATCCTTATTTTAAACGTATCAACTTCGTTAATAATAATTTTGAAAAGTACAAAAATTAAATTTTATAGTTTAAGATGGGATAAAAATAAATACTCAACATGAGCATAGTTAAGTGTTAATTGAAATAATTATTTGAAAATTAATTAAAATAATTATTTTACTCTAATGTCAGTTGTGTTAAAATTGTACGCATAACTAATAATTAGCAATTTTCTTCGTTTTATTGAATATACTTGAAAAAGTTTTGAAAATGAACGGACAAGTATTGAAATGAGTTGTATTTATATCCGAAACAAAAATAGCACTATTAGAAAATCCTAAACAACTCTCATCAGTAATTAATTACTAATTAATAACGATAAATCGGATCCAGAAACAACCTGAAATTATGTAGTATAATAAAAACATTTCTGCAATAAGTCCATAATGTTATTCGTGTGTGTTAGTAAAAATATTTTGGTTATTTGATACAAGAAAAAAATATGCATGGCAATTGAAAGTAAATATGAATAATTGCTCAATAAGATATATTATTCAAAAGAAATTTAATGAAAATAAAAATTTAAAAGATTATTAGATAATTTCATGGGCTAGTTATATATAGGTAAAGTTGAGTAAAAATTACTTGCCACTGATAAGTGCTTTCAAACTTTTAGGTATTTTTTAAATATCGTTATATTATCATGTGATTTTCGAGATTCGAACATCAGTTTATAATCTTTAATATGATTCCTGTTCAAGATGAAGAGAAATGATACGTTCAAAATACCATGCATATTATTTAATCACCCATCTTCAAATTTCAATAAACTTATTATCTTTCCTATTCCTACAACGTACTCTGTTTTTCAACGAGTGTCGTTTATTATTCGAGGATAATATTTTTAGTTGTCACAACAGAGTACAAATTTTACTTCTTTGCTTGCCTTTATGTTTTTTAGTGACGTTCGTCTCACTTCCAGCATTTGATGAGGCTTTGATTGTTTGTTGAGAGGCCGATTTTTGATGATCGGCTGCAGTATTGGTTTCAGCATTTTTGCCGCTGCCTGCTGTACTCAAGTTGGATGAACTGTATAAGGATTTTGATAGGCGAGATCTTACAGTTTTAGGCAAAACTTTGGTTTTTCGCAGGCTGTCGAATCTTCGACGGGTCAGTTCCATAGTTGATGGAAACTTTTCCGTTGAGTCGGAATTGTGCGTGCAGTTCAGCGTGGTTACGGTGAATTCTATGTCCTTGACGTCAGAAGATCCTTGAAATTTATATTTTCATCTTAATTAATTTTTTGGTAAAGTTACGATAACTAACAAATAATTTGAAACTACAAACAAGCTACCAATATAAGTTTCAAGCTAATATCAAATTTGAAATTAAAGTTATATGAAAATTAGCAAAAATTTTAAGTTTGAAGATTAAACTGTCTGTACGTTTCCTTTCAGCACTTATTATTTCAGAAGCAATCTAATAAATATACTCTAAAATGTTATTCACTTTACTATATTATATTATTCACTATACTAAGTAATAGTATAATAATAAGCTTAAGAAGAGCCTGAATAAATTACATTTCGCACAGCACCTGCTAACAGTTTTTAGATTTTCAAAATAGGTTCAGGTTATTTTGCTCGTAAAACCGAATTTTTGGGCGAAAACATGAACTTTTTTTTCGGAAAGTTGTTAGAAAATAAAGATAGATTTCTTAAATTCTATTTCTTATTGTAGGTACTAAAAATCACTTTGTCTTCTACATTAATAAGTTATATCATTAGCATGAGATAATATCAGTATACAGATTATCGATTTGGATTTTGAACTTAAATATTTATAATTTTATTCGTCTTAATAATATTCTAAAATTGAGATAGAAAATATTAGAAAAAAATATTATTTATATCATGAATTGATAATGAAAAAGAAAAACTACCATCGTCGAAAAAAATTCTTAAATTAGAAAACGTACAAGAAATTTGGCGATAAATGACTCTTCATAAATGAATTAGGTAGACATTTAAAAAAAACAATAATTAGCCTACCAGTAAATTCTTCGACAGGATTATCAATCGTGTCATGATCTATCCACGTGAGACCCATTTCAACTTTTTCTGCTAAATCTTGCCAATGTTGACGATTTTCTAATGTCCCATTATATAAAGGTCTAATCCAAGGAATGTATCTGATAAAACGCGATATAGAGGAAGGCATATTACGTCTATGAAACCCACTTGCATTTGGGGGAGTTCGTCTTTGCGCTCTCTGAAAAAATAAAAAAAATAAAATAGAAATAGAATAGATAATTTTCTCAACTACATATTACATATTACATACACCATAGGTCAAAAAATGTCGCTTAGGCACATGTGATTTTTGGATTCTAGGGATCAAACTAGGATACTTTGCTGAAGAAACCGTACCTCTAAAATTATTTTACAAGGATGGCCGATCCACCAATGCTCATGGTTCATCCCCTGATACACCCGCCTTGAGCGGTTTTTCAAAATTTAACCCTTATTTTTGGGTCAATGCACGGGACATCAGAATTCATTTTAGAGATATGTTTCCTTCAGCAAAGTATCTTATTTTGATACTTAGTATTCGAAAATCATATGTGCCTAAGTGGCCTTTAAATCGACTGGCCCTCATATATAATATAATATATATATATATATACAATACAATAGCGACTGCGATGCAAAGACAAAGAAAAAAGAGTTACTTGGGGAACCAGTCTAGAACACAGAAAGTTATTAGACTGTAATTAGGTTCTTGTTTATAGTAATCTGCGGGGTTAGTTTCAAATTAGGTAGGATTAAGGTTACATGTATTTCTAGGCCATTAGGCTGGATAAATAAATAAATTATAAAAAACATATGATAAAATATTTTTGGGTATCCATTAATAATTTAATAAAGAAGGTCTTCATTCTTCAATCTGACGAATCTTCAGTGCATCCAAATAAAAAGGATAAATCACAAAAATAATTAACAAAAAAAAAGTTAATATCAAAATGAAGTAAATAAAACAAATAAAAATACTAGTCAAAGTATTTGCGATCACACCATGGTAACTGTAATTCATTCCATGAATTTCATGACAAATGATGGGGCTATCCATTTAAAGACCTACAAACAACTCAATCCTTTATTACCTGTCCATCATGGCGACAGGTTGCTGGTTAAGCTGAAGCCTCTCCAAATCGCCCTGATCGAAGAACTCGTCAGCTACGAGCTTTGCTACGCGGTGTTGGATTTCCCATGGCTTCGCTATTGCACTCACATCGCAGGCTGTCATCATCATGCCGCACAGAACTGGAATCGGGACAGAAGTATTAATAGACATTGAATATAATTTGAAACTATAAAAAATGGAAATTTCGGAACAATTTAAATTTTATTGCATTTTTTTGAACCAGCGGTATTTAAACTTTTGTAACATTTGAACGATTTGATACAGGAGTTTATTATTTAAAATTCGGATATTTTCAAAACTAGGGGCAATAGTGTTAATGTTTTTGATAGCGGTCCTCGAAATGGTATTCAGGATTACGGTTTCAAAGTTTAAATGGAGAAAATTAATGAAAATTAATCACAATAAGAAAAAAAATGGTCATAATTGCACCAAAGTTCTAGGTTGCGCTTAAAAGCTCGTAACATCGAGTGTCATGGTAAATACATAGTTTCGACAACTTGTTAAGTTATCATGGTTATTAGTGTGTTTTACCATTTGTGATGTTAATAAATATATATTTTATCAATGTGCACATACTCATACCATGGATTAATAATGGTTTCATATACAATATTAGGACACAAAATTGTGTTTTATTATTATTATTATTATTGTTATTGTTTTTCTATGAAATTTTTACATATTATTTATTTAAACTTAATTTTTATAGTTAATTACCACTGAATGATGGCTAAGATGCTAGCCGAAACGTATGGATTTTAAATAAATAAATTTTTAAAAAACTCTCATACTATTTTTATTGATGTTACGCCCGAATTTTAAACTCAAATTAAACATTATATATATATATATATATATATATATATATATATAAATATATATCTTGTCAGTAAAATAATATTTAAGTTTTTTATATCATTCCCGAGATATTC
>NW_020537646.1:10248118-10268114 GCF_003426905.1 Ctenocephalides felis | reverse complement strand
AAGGCATTGCTTCATCCTTGGCACCCATGTGATTTTACAATGGAGAGTTTTACCCAAACTACACCTTCGAAAGAATATTTTTTAAGTGGTAGGATTGATGAACATTACTGTTGTTGAATCTTTTCCCACCTTTTGCTCAAAACCACTTAAGGTTTTTACACAATTAAATATGTACACAAATATCTGACTCATCTAATTTTGAAATATGTGATGATGAATCATCAGCGGATATATTATGGTATACACAACATTTTAAAAACTATGAAGAGTTATCACTTAATACCTAATACATTTGTAAACCAGTTTCCATTTGAAAATGTCATAACAATTAAGGATTTATTAAGTGCCATATGCCGTATGATAACATTGAACATCATGATGTAAATTCTTTGGAAACTTATCCAGAATGGCTTCCAACTACTTACAATTTAGAAACTGAGCTTATACAGTTTATAAGTTATTTTCAAAATAGACTTAAAAGAAAGCTAGATAATACATGGATTTTGAAGCCTTTTAATTTAGCTAGGGGTTTAGACACCCATATCACAGACAATTTGAATTGTATATTGCAAATTTGTAGATCAGGACCAAAAATTGTTCAAAAATATATAGAAAATCCTGTATTATTTTTAAGACCCGATACAAATATAATGGTAAAGTTTGATATTCGGTATGTAGTGTTATTAAAATCTATCAAGCCATTACATGTTTATATTTATAACAATTTCTTCTTACGGTTTGCTAATAAATCATTTAGTCTTGATAATTTTGATGAATATGAAAAACATTTCACAGTAATGAATTATGATGAAAATGCAACATTATTCCATCTCAAATGTGAAGAGTTCAAAATAGAATGGGTTAAACAATATCCAGACCATAATTATACCAATATAGAAAAAATGATTAAGCAAATGCTCAAACAAGTATTTTTTTGTGCAACAAGTAGGATCCACCAATGGGAATTAAAGAAAACCCACAATCAAGAGCTTTATATGCAGTTGATTTAATGTTGAATTGGCATCAAACGCAAATTAGACCAAAACTTCTGGAAGTAAATTGGATGCCAGACTGTAAACGAGCTTGCGAATATTACCCTGACTTTTATAATGACATTTTTGAATTGCTATTCTTAGATAAAACCAATACAAATTTTCAAAAATTATAGCTTTGATATTTTTAATAGATATATAATAAACTATTTTTGAACTAAAAATGGAAGTTTTTAATTGCAGCAAATTGAAGAGAATAAGATAAATGAATGAATATAATAAATAAAAAAAGTTCAAATGTTCATATTTAACATTTAATATTAGTTTCACTCATATTACAATATTACAGTAAAATCTCACCAATTCGACACTTTGATAGATCGATACCTCCAGTAATCCAACACCCTCGCGACCGAACTTTTTTGAAATTTTAACTCTATTTTCTATATCATATGATATGAAAGATATTTATGCATTTACTTACTCATTTTTTTGCAGTGTTCTAAAAATTGTTTTGTGAGTTCTTACACTTCTTTCTATATAGTTGCTATAACTAAATCCCATTCAACATCACCAATCACAGGTTTTAAGAAGACTTCCTTTAGAATTTGGCTATCCACAGCGCACAAACTCCTGAGAGCAATAAGCATTTGGCCGCATCTCGTCCACCACTCATTTCTTTTCTCCAAATTGTATTGTTGTAAGGCCAGCAGAGTACTAACAGTTGAAGAATCTGATAAACTATCGGTTTCTGGATTCAAGCTGAATTCTATAAAAATATTGAAAAGCTACTAGAAAGCCCTATCTTCGTATAAAAAACAATGTATTTTAAATAATAAGTTATGTTCAAACCTTTTCTACAAAGAATTAATGTGTCCATAAAATGTAATTCGAAATCATCTGCTTGCAAGTTTGAACAAATCTTTACAGCTTGTTTTAAGCAATTGCCTGTATTTGTATCCAACAGTTCATAAGCTCTGCAAATCATTCCCACATAAAGTCATTCAGAATATAATATTATAATAAAATTATATTATAATATTATTAAAACGTAATAGTTTCAAACCTCAAATAAAAATTTGTAAGGTCTACAGGCCAGTAGACTGATTTCAATATAAATAATTCATGCCAAACATATGCCAGTAAAAGATCTTGCTGTTTTTTGTCATATTTCATGAACGTGGAATTATTTCGCGCTTGTTTCACAGAAGTAAGGAGAATTTGTGCAATTATGTCCAAAAATACATGGCCTATAGAAAAATTTAAGATATATTTAAATACATAGTTTGAGTTTCAATATTAACAGAATAAATTGAATAAGTTATACCTTGCATATCAACAACACATTTCAAAGTAAATTGAGTTTTGCGGCTGCTTCGAGAAAAATTTGCAATTTTGAATTTAAAACGATTTTGCCTACAATCTTCAAGTGGTGTCATATTTAATATTTTTTTCTTTGGTTTTCTAGGTCCCCTTTCTTGCTGAACAGCTGTAGTTGACAATATTTTTATTTTTATTTAAATTGTCATATATGCTGATCTTGGAGCGATATCTTTTACCTGTTGTATTCATTTTTGCTGATAGGCACCTTTGAAATCGACAATAAGGACACCAGTTTCTTCGTGCTTTATCTATAACGCAATTTTCTTTTCCTGCTAAAAATGAAGAAATATTTGAATTTTGAGTTTTGCTCTAAAAAATCGAATACTAAATTGAAGAACCTATCCAAAATCAATTTTCTGCCTAAACGTAAAATCCGTGACAATTTTGCAATCCACATATTTTTTGGTGGCATTGGACGTTTTTCTCTAGTTTTTAGTATAATTATATATACATAATATTTATGAAGATAGTGCTGAAAATAATTGATTTTTTCCAAACAATTTCTATTCGATGCCGACTAAGGTTGTCCAAATTGGATAGATTTGTACTATTATAAATTATTTGTAAGTGAACTTACCTATGCACGTGTAAATAGCTGATCTTCGGACGCTTCTTTTGAAAAAGCAAGAACATCCATCGCAGCAAATAGCTCCATAATGTCTTCCAGAGGCCCTATCACCACAAACGCTGCATAGAAGATCTGTTGATGATGGGCCAAGTTTAATATAAAAAAAAAAAACACTTGAATATCCTATATACAAAGTACACGTATTGTGCACATGGTTGCTTTTATATCGCATTAATTGTTTATTTATATTTCTATTAAAATTAGTTGTATCATAATTTTTACCCATATCTTGGAAAATATTGAAACTGCAAAGATTAACAAAACTGGTGTTAGCGGAGCAAAGCAATTGTGAATACTATTTGATGTTAGCGATCAAATGCGATCAAAAAATCAGCTTCGCATATAATTCACCTACAACTAACTATTATAATGACCTGTAAAAGTAAATATTATCGGGGTGCGATATGGTAGCCACATGTCAATCATCATCTTAACATAAATATATCAGACTTTGAATTATCATTGATGGTAATAAAAGACCGATGATTCTAATAAAAACTAACTTGAAAGAAAGTAATAATTTTTAAAGTAATAATTTAGAAATATTTTATAATATCTTTGGTAATTATTAAGGTAGTTAACTTGGAAGATGTAAATCGAACAATACTCAACAAAAACCCTATTAATATTAACGTTGCTCTATCTATTATAATATTAACGTTGCTCTATCTATCTGCATTTTTTAACTTCCCGTAAAGTAAGTTATAGTAATGGGCCGATAATCGAAAATTTTTACATTTCTTTACGTTTTGAAGGTTTCTGAACATTTTAGCATACCTCAGAAAAAATGAATGTGTCTGTGTGTTTTGTATGTCCGAATTTTTTTACCCACGTTTTCTGACGCACGGATCAACCGATTTGAATGGTTTTAAAAACATTCGATTCCTATTGATAGGGAGATGTGCCGATTAGTTTTTGGCAAAGGCCAAATCCAGCCGTTACGGATATATAGAGGATGGAATGATTTGGATTGGAATGATCCAAAAAACATTCTGTTTGTAATGATGGGGAGAAGTGGTGCTTAGTTTTTGGCAAAGGCAGGTCCAGCCGTTTTGCAGGTACCAAGCAAAATGTGCCAAAAATGGCAGTTTTCGAGAGAACTAAGCATCCGATTTGAATGATTATTTATTAACTTCCAAATATTTTTTTTTTTGAATATTGAAAATTATTCCGATTTTAATTTTAATTCTGGCTAGAGTTCTAAAGCTCACTAATTACTTCAAATAAATAATTTGAACTTTGCTATTGAGTTTAAATAATTCTTATAAATATTACACAATGTCCTTCATTTTAAATTTGATTGATCGAGTTTTGTTTATTTACTTTTCTCTAAACATATATAAGTTACAGTATTTATAATAATCGATTTGAACACATTTAATATTTCTTGAATATTTTAATACGGTATAGAAAGTTCCAGCAATTTGCCTTAAGGCACGATGCCATACACCACTAGTTTATATTCAATTTTAGAAAATATTTAAAATATAATATATCATTCGATATTGATTTGTATTTCAAACTCAACTAGTTCATTGAAATTATTTAATCTTAAATATAGTTGTTATAAATTTCCTAGATCCAAATGTCTTGAATTCGAAAATATTGTCAAAAAATACTAATAATGCACATTACATTAGGTAATGTGCATACACCACATGTGTAATTTACCTATGTGGTGTATGTAACCGTAGTTTTTTCATTTGGATAGCCCTGCTCTAAAGCGTGTTGAGGTGTTAATTTATTATGCGAAGAAAGCGCGTAATCAGTGCTCAAGTCTGGGAAAATGTTCAACTTCAACCCTCTTCAACCATTCTAATATGGTTATTTTTATGGACATGACACGATGGCACGCGCCTGACAAGCCGTAATGATTTGTTTGGCAAGTCATTCATGGCATAAAGGGTCGCATAATAAAAAAAACAAGATCAACATTTCACAATTTCAGGGCCAGTGGAGGTATAATGGATAAAAAGTTAAGAACGTTGGCTAATATGTGTGATAAGTTCCATACTAACCTCGACCAGCTCGATATCCAGCAGTATGATATCAAATTCTTCTTAAAATAGAATAAAATGCCGAGTAGAAATCCTTAATTTGAAGAAGCTCAGAATGAAGACAAAGTCAAGCCTTACAATATCAGTAAGCCATATTATTATCAATAAGGTGATCATATTTTTTGAGTCAAAACCGGGACGGTAATTTTAAATTATGCTAATCCGAGATGAGGGAAGGGGATGAATGCTAGAAAAATTAATATGATTGTAAAATAGCAAATACTATTTAAGAATTTAATAAAAATGCGCCTTCTTTAAATGAGTTATATTTAATCAGAATTACTAATTTTTTTCATAATTATTTAAAAATAATTAGCACTTATTTGCATTATTCCAGGCAGTCAAGACGTTCATTTTCATAAATTTTGTTAATTTTCGTAAAATTGTAAATAAAAGTTCAAAATTATGAATGTGAGAGGCTATTTTAATCCGCCTTTTTCATATAAGCATACTAGTTGTACATAACATTTTCAGATATTCGATGCGTAGTTGTAATTTTATTATCAAGTAAGAGCGAAGAATCAATTTAGACTTATAGTTTTTGGAAACCCGGGACAATCCGGATTATGAAATACAAGACACTTAGTTATTAAACCAATAAGTACTACGGTCTACATCTATGGAGTGCGGCTAGTAAATTAAACATGACAATTCTACAGAGGTTCCAGAACAAAATATTTAAACAGTTTGTAAACTATGTACCAAACTGGCTAATACACAGATACCTGAATATTCTGACAGTCGAAGAAGAATTTAACCACTTCTGCTCCAGATACTAAGTCCAAACTTTTATCGCAAGCCTTTGCCACCTAAAAAAGAAGCTTTAGTGAATTATTTCATACTCCATCATATTAAATTATCTACAATTGTAGCTGATTGTACTTATTGTATAGTTTGCTAAGAAAAATGAAATAAAAAAAGTTCGTACCTGGTTTCGGCGATTGTTATAGAAAGCACGAGCGATCATAAATATATGTTTATTCTTGGACACCGCAAGTACTTCGGTAATCGCACCCTAAATACACAACCTGACAGAAAACTACGCCTCATTTAATACAGGACTCTCTAAATGGTAATTATTAATTATAGATAAATTATCGGACTTGTCATGATTGAATAATATTCGAATATGAATTTATCCATTATTGTAATAAATTTAAATAAAAAAATATTTGAGCGTTTCAACTTCTAGAAGATTTTGTTTAATAATCAACCATATATAAGATCACTTCTCAAAAATTGTTGAAAATTTATTTGAACTCCTTAATTTCTAAAATTTTGTGTTATTAATCATAATAGCTATAGATTTCCGTTAGAGATTTGAAGAATAATAAATATCATATATAATTTTCTCCATTATTTTTTCAATAATCTATAACATTTTCTGCATATTATTCGATATTTATTATGAAAATCAATTTGAATCCCGTATTTTTAATAGAATTTGGTTCAATAATTGTCTTTAACTCTAGATCAAGGCAACTATGGGTCGTGCCGCCATTTTGGGTCACATAGGAAAAATATGGAGTCACGAGAAACTTTAATGTCACATATATATATATATATATATATATATATATATATATATATATGTGTGTATAGATATGTATATATGTATAAATGTATATTGTTACCTAATAAACAAATCATCTAAAAATATTAATTTCCCTATTTTTTATATTTGTGTGGGGTAGCAACTTAATAAATGGGGTCGCGAATTACAAAAGTTTAAAAAGCCCTGCTCTAGATCTGTTTTGGAGTTTTCAAAAATATGCTAAATATCATATATAATCACTTCTAAAAAATACTTTAATAATCCTTAGTATATTCCGCATTATATTTGATATTCGTTTTTTGAACACCTTGATTTTCAAAGATTGTGTTAATAATAATTTTATAGCCTTAGATATATTTAATGAATGACCCCAGTAACGAGTCTTTTTTATGTATAGACAAAATATATTAAATTAGTATATTTGGTGTGAATATATTGCAGAAATTCCCCTGAAAGTTCCCTGAAATTTTCATTGATATTTGAAATCTATAATCGCAAAATTGTTATCGTACTGCTTGACATAGAACTGGCCGAGTTTAGGATAATCTCTGGGGACTTGTGTGCGCTAAGCACGTTCTTTGCCATCATACTACGACAGGCTCATGAATTGAATTTCTTATGATCTAGGTGAAATAGAATATAATTGACTTCAAATATAAATTACCTACTACAGTAAGAAGAAATACAAAAATTCAACAAAAATTGCTCTCAACGTTTGGTTATTAATAACACTGAATGTATTTTTAAAAAATGAGCAGACATTAATAATATTTCAAAATTTGTTTTAACTATCAAAATCAATTACTCGGGAAGCCTTATATATAATCCCTGTAAGTGCCATGTACAAATTGAATTAACCAACAATCCTATATCGAATGTCTTTACGACGCCATTTCAAACTAATGCTCTCAGTTTTGTTTCCACAAATTTTATAATGGATGGTAGTTAAAGTTAAATAATACTTATCATCGGTTTTTAATATTAACAAAAAATTTCAAATAATATTTTAGATACGTTATCCGGTGACGTGGTAAAAACAGGCAGTTACCGATTTTCTGATGGATCTCGGTATTTTGGGGAGTGGAATAAAAGAGGCCAAAAACATGGAGTTGGACATTTGTTATTTAAAAATAGAACAAGATATGATGGCCAATTTGCGAACGGGATATTTAGTGGATTAGGAGTACTTTGTTTTCCGGATGGATCAAAGTTTGTATAATTTATAAAAAAATTAAGTTGTAAATTAATTATTATTAACTTGTGAGGTTGGAGTATATTATGAGTGTGATTCCATCATAACTATTAAAAAACATACCTTTACTCCCGTAATCTCAATCAACTATCTCTAAATAAATTTCTTTCTCCGCAGGTACGAAGGAGAATTTATGCAAGGCTGGTTCCATGGTCGTGGCGTCTTCTGGAGATCTGATGGTATGAGATATGAAGGCGAATTCCGTGGGGGGCGCATCTGGGGCCTCGGTCTTGTTACTTTTGCAGATGGTACACACGGTTTCCCAAGATGCGAAGGATACTTCCAAGATTGTAGGTTGATGAGACGTAGAAAATGTCTTACAATAATATTGCATGCCCAAGCTATTGGCATGTTGGCTAGGGAATTCACAAAACATAATAATTGATCTAAAAAAATAAACATATGGTTTATTATAATAATAGTATTTTTGACTATGGAGTAAAGTAGCAGAACATTTTTATGAAGTAATGAAGTGTATATCATTAACTATAAATAAATGTACATTTAAATTACCTCTGAATTTTAGAATTTTTCTCATCATTCATTAATGTGCTTTTATGATGTAAAAAAAATCTTGATGCTTAAATATTTTATTCATGAGAATTTTTGATCCAAGTGAAGATAAAATGGCAAACTAATTCATATTTGAACAATAAATGTAAATAAATAATAAAACTTAAGCAAACAGCGTTGCTAATGAATAAATATTTATTAATAACTTTACAAAATGGATCAATAATAAAATTTATAATTGCACATAACGGAATACATTTTGTTATATCCATAACATAATACAATTTATATATTACTCTGAATAGATATTGCTAGCAATGATTTGTTTGACTTATTCACATTCTTATCTAAAGAATTTATTTGCATTTTATTACACTAATATCACTTTAATTGGATTTAACATAACATTAAAATTATAGATTAGGTCGAAATACTGTTACATTTTCAGAAAACTCTCAATAAAAATTAAAAATAAATGTTTTATAGACACTTATTTTACAAACTTCCAGTATTTTCTATAAATTATTGTATAGAAAAAGCAATTAAAAATTGCTCTAATTACCATTTCAATCTTAAACGTTTTAAAAATGTCTTTATAAACCGAGAGGAATGTACTAGATCTAATAATGAAAACTGAAATAAAAAACGACTAGTTTATCTTATGGCAAAAATTGAGATAAGTTTTAAGATGTTCGTAAATTTATATACACTAATACCTGTAAATAAATGAATAATAAACATGTACAAGATCTGAATTCAAATGAAATAACTATTAAAATAAATTGTGGACAAAAAGAATCACGTAATATTATCTTAACAAAGCTTCATTACCGAATCTTTAATAAAATCACTCAAACACCCATTTATATTATCGTCATTCTCTCTAGAACTAACTATTTAACACTATAATTTAATATATGAGTTGATTAAATTTGTTTTCAACATTAAAATTAATATATTATCAGAAAATAAGTACTAGCAAAGTTTTTCATATCTGTTTATGGCATTTTCAAATCGAAAGCATTTTCATCACTAAAAGATAGCTATAACAAATTTTATACATCACCTATTTTTTACAAAAAAATACTTATTATAATAAAGAAATGTTCTAGTTTTACATTGAATGCTTCATATGGTGATAGATTGAATATATCCAATATCTATGCTATTCACCACGATTTCCAAGAACTTCTTGTAAATACTGCAAAATAAATTTAAATTAAGAGTAAAAATTTTCTAAGATTATGAGTTATATGTTTATATAAATACAAGAACTAATAAGTGTGCTAAACTTACTACTTTAGGCCCTCCACCATATAGTTATCACCAAATGAAAAAAGTATTTTAGTAAATTAAATTAAATTAAATTTGCTTAAGCGGATACCACAATTTTTTTCGATTAAAAACTTATATTTGTATTTTGATTTAAATCGATTTGATATGCCACATGTCACATTTATCTCATTGATCATTATGTTTTGCATCAGCAAAATAAAGTAAAATACTTTTCATATCATAACTAGTAAAAAGTACATTGTAAATTGTCTATTGATAATAAATATTTCATTAGCTAATAAAAATTTAGAATAATAATGCCAATTTTTGTATTATTATGAAAGCAGACCTATCACCAATTCAGCAAGTCGTATTAGATATAATTCATCATCCAATTTTCTTCGTATTCTAAGACTTGTCCGCATTCTTAGCCCAGGGTATTAAACCTGAATAATAAATTGTTTAAAAATCGTCACTAATCACACATTAAATAATTAACACTTCAAATTTTTAAACACAAAAATTTGTCAATCTTAATTAAATATTGTGCACGAAATAGAACACTTGTGATTGAAAACTATGAAAATCGAAGACGAGATAAGCAAATAAATCTTTTTTACATAGCTTCTTACTGGACAGGTATTTAAACCAAGACGTTTTCAAATTTAAAAAAAATATTTTGATATTTATAATTTAATTATAATTCAGTAGAAATTATTTTTAAAGCTATGAAAAAATAATTCATTTTACTTATGATTTGCGTATTAGTATTATTATATATTTGCCTAATAATATTTTATAAAATAAATTGAATTCATAAATATGTGAGTTATAAATTTTCACAAAGAGATAAATACGATGTTAATCATATCTCGCAACCATTCACTTCAATTAATTAATTCAAATGTTAAAAACGTTTACTTAAACTATATCACACAATCAGATTAAATACTTTCACAACATTAATAATAATTCTATGTACAAATATAAAACAGACAACGTCATAGTATAATAATTAAATTATCATTAAAACTAAGCTACCTATCATTATCACATTCTTTGATTATTTCCTCCCAAACTTTGCAAAATTAAACGCGATTTTAGCACCAATTATTTAAATGAAATTTATTTTTTATGCAATTTTTTGAATAATAAATCCAAAATTCTTAGATCATTTTATTTTGCTGTTCTCTCAAAAACAAGTGTTTGAGGTGTAATTGTTCAGGGTCTCGATGCAAATTCTTATTTTAAACGTATCAACTTCGGAAATAATAATTTTGAAAAGTGTATGAATTTTATTTCATAGTTGGATAAGAATAAATATTCAACAGGAGCATACTTAAGGCAAGATAATTGCAAAAATTATTTTACTTTACTGTCAGTTGTGTAATAAATTGTATGTATAACTAATAATTAGCAATTTTCTTCAGTTTGATGAATATACTATAAAAAGTTTTGAAATGAATGGACAAGTATTGAAAAGAGTTGTATTTATATCCAAAACAAAAATAGCACTATTAAAAAATCCTAATCAACTCTCATCAGTAATTAATTACTAATTAAGGGGGTATTCTAGTGTAGAGCGATGAATTTTAGGTAATTTTTAAAGTGTCGTAAAAGAAAGCAATGAATGTTTTTACTATCCATTTTTTTACCACTTGTTTATTAACATTATTAAAATACAATACAAAAATTGATAAAAAAAGTTGAAAATTGAAGAAACTGGCAGCTGATGAAGTGTGGGGTCTCAAAAAATTAGCACCTAAGGCTTGACATGATTTCAGCCCTCCTAGCCATCCGAAATGAAAGAAATAAAAATAATATTAATCTACAATGATGCCGCAATCGCCCGAGCTAGCGATGAGTAACAAAATTTGTTTTTACAAATTGGCGACTGTTTGAAAAAAAATGTTTTTTTTTAAAAAGTAAAAATTGGAATTTGGGGATGATCCTAGTTCGGGCTATAGATAGGTCTATAAACAAGACTCTCTGAACATTTCAACTGAATCGCTCGAGTACAACTCGAGAAATCGTGTCAACAGTACTGAAAAGTCTGTTCTGAGAAAAAACTCATCAAACCAGTATGAAGACCGAGTCAGCAAAATGCCTATATCTCCGAAAATAATTAAAATTTTCAAAAATCTTTTCATACCCATATTTTTAGATAGTTAAACTTTGAAAATATGAAATAAAAAAAACGATTTTTGTGAATTTTTACACTAGATTACCGCCTTATAACGCTAAATCGGATCCTGAAACAACCTGAAATTATGTAGTATAATAAAAACATTTCTGCAATAAGTCCATAATGTTATTCGTGTGTGTTAGTAAAAATATTTCGGTTATTCGAAACATAAAAAATATGCATGGCAGAATATGAATAATTACTCAATAAGATATATTATTCAATAAAAATTTTCCTGAAAAAATACAGTTAAAAAAATCTTATATAATGTGATATTTGCAAAGTATAGTCGAACCACTGGTAATTGCTTCCAGACTATCCTAATTTCGTACTTTTAAATAAATTTTAAATAATATTACAATATTCTAGGATTTTAGATTGTAATATCAGTTTAATCTACATATGATTGTAGCTCGAGATGAAGAAAAATGATACGTTCAAAACATCATGCATATTTTTTAATCACCCATTTCCAAAAAAATTTCAAATTTCAATTATCTTTTTATCTTTCCTATTCCTATAACGTACTCTGTTTTTCAACGAGTGTCGTTTATTATTCGAGGGTAGTATTTTTAGTTGTCACAACAGAGTACAAATTTTACTTCTTTGCTTGCCTTTATGTTTTTTTGTGACGTTCGTCTCACTTCCAGCATTTGATGAGGCTTTGATTGTTTGTTGAGAAGCGGATTTTTGATTATCAGCTGCAGTATTGGTTTCAGCATTTTTGCCGCTGCCTGCTGTACTCAAGTTGGATGAACTGTATAATGATTTTGATAGGCGAGATCTTACAGTTTTAGGCAAAACTTTGGTTTTCCGCAGACTGTCGAATCTTCGACGGGTCAGTTCCATAGTTGATGGAAACTTTTCCGTCGAGTCGGAATTGTGCGTGCAGTTCAGCGTGGTTACGGTGAATTCTATATCCTTGACGTCTGATGATCCTTGAAATTAATATTACACCTTAACTAAGTAATAATTTGAAGCTACGAGATACTAACAAATAATTTAAAACTACCAGCTGGCAGGAGTTAGATTAAAACAAAAGTAAGGTTTAAGGTAAATAAAATTAAGCCTAGTTTCAAATTTGAAATAGAAGTTATATGAAAATTTAAAAAAAAATAAACTTTGCAGATGAAATTTAGGATTAAGATTGAATATAGTTTAAACCTTATAATTAAAACATATATACATTAGGGTGGTCCTTAATATGGACATTTTCGAATTTCCTTGCTCCCAAGGGCTCAAATGGTTTCAAATTGATAAAAAACTATTTTTTTGAAAGTATTAGCTCTTAATATTAACTTTTAAATAGTGCCCAATTCAATAAAACTTCGTATGGAAATAGCATGGAAAAAAAATTTAAAATTAAAACAAAAATTTTTTAGGTATAAGTTAGCGACGAATTTTGAATAAAACTCATTCATTTGTTCGCTAAATTATATCTAAAACCATCTTTAAAATTTTTGAAATTTTTTTCACGCTATTTCCATACAAAACTTTGATTGAATTGCAGAGAAAGAGACAATATTAAGAGCTAAAACTTTGAGAGAATTGTTTTTTATCAGTTACTATTTAAGAAGCAAACGTCGTACAACTACTTAATATACTATAAAATGCTTTAATTTAAGTTACTTATTATGAATAAGCTTGATATAATAGCCTGAATAAATAATTTTAAGCTACAAAACAATATCCCGATTTCTACTACCTAACGAGCACTATTCCCAAATAATATCCTTCATTATCAGTTTACTGGCCTTATAAGCAAGTACATTAGCCAATGATATCTTTCAAACAGGTTTTAAATGATCAAAATCGGTTTAAAATTTTTGGCATGTTAAATATAAAATTAGCAAGTCAAACTTTTTGCCAGAAATGTAAACTCTACTATCTCAAAGTTAATAAAAAAATATGAACATATTTACTGTATCAAATACAGATTGTTCTTTTACATGTTATAATTCAGCAATAACTGATAAATAAATATCATTATCGTAAAAGATAAGTAGAAAAAATTGATAAATTTTATTCATATTATGATTTTATGTTTTTATATTATTGAGGAAGCGAGGTGTAAAAATGTGAGGAATAAAAATATTGTAAATTATATGAATTAATAAGTAAGTAGCACCTTCGAATAAACACAAAATAGAAAATACATAATCAAGTCATTCGTAAAAATTATTTTCCTACCAGTAAATTCTTCGACAGGATTATCAATCGTGTCATGATCTATCCACGTGAGACCCATTTCAACTTTTTCTGCTAAATCTTGCCAATGTTGACGATTTTCTAATGTCCCATTATATAAAGGTCTAATCCAAGGAAATGTATCTGATAAAACGCGATATAGAGGAAGGCATATTACGTCTATGAAACCCACTTGCATTTGAGGGAGTTCGTCTTTGCGTTCTCTGAGAAAAGAGAAGAAAAAATTCATATTTTTAATTAAATATTACACACTCATATATGTACACATATATATATATATATATATATACACCCAGGCCTCGCTATACGGCCGTTCTTTATACGGCCTTTCGCTATAACGGCCCTCTTTAATTAAGGAACGTTTTCGATATACGGCCTAAAATGTTTTGCTATAACGGCTTTTTTAACTTCCCGTGGGGCAAGTTACTGTAATCGCAAAAAAATCGAAAATGAAAATTTTTATATATCTTTACGTTTCAATGGTTCAAACGTTTTGGAAAAACTATAATATCAAGGATGCTGTTGAGAACATTAGTGAATCCAGGAAGAAATCGAAATCGACAACAATGAACCGTGTTTGGAAAAAAATATGGCCAGAATGTATAAAAACTACCGATGCAGAAGTTAATTTCCTTCCTGAAGTTAGACAAAACATTTTGGATTTAGCACATGATCTCGGTTTTGAAGATTTAAACGAATTTGATGTGCTGGATCTACTTGCAGCTGATAGGGAACCCTTTTCATATGAGGAACTCATTCAGTTGCAAGCAGAGTCGGCAATTGATGAAGATACAGAACCTGTTGTATCCAAACAGCTAACATCAAAAATCATGTCGGGCGCTTTTTCATATTTTGAACAAGGAATAAACATCCTCCTTGAAAACGATCTTGACATCGAACGTAGCGCTTATGTGTATCGAGGAATTAACTCAGCCATTAACTGTTATAAATCACTAAAGGAAAAAATAGACAAGAAGGCAAAACAAACAAGACAAATTTTTCAACCCACCAGCGCAAAATGATGGTGACAGTGATCTGTAGGTTTTAGTTGTTTTATTTTTATTCAAAAATTGTGGAATGTTTTTGAAGTTTTTTATTTTATGCAAAATTTATGTTCTTGTTAAATATGTTTATAATTTAAACAAAATAAAAAATAAAATGCATTTTGAATGATAAACCATATTATATATTTATTAAATTTGGAACCGATCCCATTGAATTTGTATGAATACGTATTAGAATAATTGATTCGTTATACGGCTTTTCGCTTTACGGCCAAGTTTTGCGGAACGTATCTAGGCCGTAAAGCGAGGCCCCAGTGTATATATAATAGGTTGTCAAATATCTCCCTTCCGCCTTTTTGTATTATTGAAACATCAATTAATATATATACATAGTTATTAAACAAAACAAATTTATATTAAAATTTAGTGAATAAAATAATTAAAATTTCCTGTAAAAGTATTTCTGATCACAGTTTAAATCTATTCATTCCACAAATTCCTTGACGAATGTAACCGACTATTTAATCAAAGATCGTACAAACAACTCAATCCTTTATTACCTGTCCATCATGGCGACAGGTTGCTGGTTAAGCTGAAGCCTCTCCAAATCGCCCTGATCGAAGAATTCGTCAGCTACGAGCTTTGCTACGCGGTGTTGGATTTCCCAAGGCTTCGCTATGGCACTCACGTCGCAGGCAGTCATCATCATGCCGCACAGAACTGGAATCGAAACAGAAGTATTAATAGAAATTAAATATAGTATAAAGATAAATCCGTAAAAAATAAAATTCCAGAAAAATTAAGTTTTATTACATTTTTTCGAACATTTTTCGCTTTGACACAGGACTTAACTATTTAAAAAGTCGGATTTTTTAAAACCATGGCAAATTGTGTTAATGTTTTGATAGCGGTCCTAGAAATGGTATTCAGAGTTATAGTTCCAAAGTTAAATGAACAAAATTAATAAAAATCAATCACAATAATACAAAAAATAGTCATAATTGCATCAAAGCTCTAGGTTGCACTTAAAAGCTCGCAACTTTCAAACAACGTGAGATAATTGTTTTTTCTAATTTTTTTTTCAAGATAGTTAAGGTCAATACTATCACCTCGTTTCACATCCTATATATATATTCGTCAATAAAATAATTTTTAAGCTTTTTATATCATTCTCGAGATATTCGTTTTCAAATTTTCACATTTTTTAAATGTATATATCTTTAGCATATCTTTAAAAGTATATATCTTTAGTATATCTTTAAAAGTATTTAAACTGCATTCATAATATTTTCAACACAGATTTGTAACTTCATAGGAAATATACTTTATAAATTTTACCATATAGATCTTTTTTGCGATTCTTTCGTCAGCAGTGAGTACAAAGAATATTTATGGATGTTAAAAAAGAACAGGTGAAAGCAAGCATTAAAAGTTTATACAATTTGTATTGATAAAAAAGCTCGATCATTAGAACTTTACTCAAATTTAGATATTAAAAATTTTAACCATTTCTCCAATTAAATATAAAACGTATTTAAGTACTTAATTATACATATATATTTTTATGAATATAATAAATGAATTGAACGGTTAAAATTTTTATTATTTATCATGTATATTTATATAAATTATTCATATTCGCTAATATTGATTCAATAAAAAAATCTAAAGAAGACCTTCCAAACCTTATGCTTTTCATGTCAAATGGTTAGTTTTTTATATTATTAAATATATATATTTAATATATATTATTAAATATAGATATATATATATATATATATTTTAAATATATATTTAATATATATATTGAATATATATATATTTAATATATATTATTATATTTTTGTCATAAAACTAATGTATTATTATTTTTAACATTTACATAGTATTATAAAGCCATTTACAAAGTTTTCAGCAATAAAGAATAGAAATTTCAAAGCTCGCGAGCGAATTAATCCTTTCCACTCGGATGCCACCCAGTTTGCGAGTGCAAAGTGTTAAACTATTTCAAATTGCAAAAATGACTATTTTATCGAAATTGTGATTTTTTTTAATATTGCAGTATGATGGGAAACTAACCGTAATATAAAATTTTGTTTATAAATGTTCTGAAAGGATAGGTGCCCATAGAGATGTTCCAAA
Organism: Ctenocephalides felis; assembly: GCF_003426905.1. Classification (NCBI taxonomy): domain Eukaryota; kingdom Metazoa; phylum Arthropoda; class Insecta; order Siphonaptera; family Pulicidae; genus Ctenocephalides; species Ctenocephalides felis. The sequence continues at coordinate 10,250,920 of NW_020537646.1, read as the reverse complement.
AGTAAGTCATGCGCATATTGTTTTGACTGAAAATTAAGATCCACGGAATTTGGGGTTGGTAGAATTATATATATATATATATATATATATATATATATATATATATATATATATATATATATATGGGTATTTAGTGCTGTTTAAATACATTTCGCGACCACCCATTAAACATTATAGTCCTATACAACCTCCATATATCATTCCATCGTGACTTACATTCTAATATAATGGTCAGCAGAGTAGAATATTCATATGTAAAGCAGCACATATGTTGTCTTGTTTAATTGAATTTGAATATTCATGAGTTTCTTTATTTTCCTTTGTTTTCTGCGTACAATGTACGAATATAATTTTGTTATTTTATGAATATATTTAACCGCATTTCATTTTTGTTATCTCTTCATATTTTGTTTTCTGTATAGTATGAAAACAATTTTTCATGCGTGAGAGTTTCGAAAACAAAAAATATATACAGATACAGCTTTTATTCACAAACATAAATATTTGGTGAAATGAAATTATTTCTGAACTAACTGTTTGTGGATTTATAAAATAAATAAATAACATGTATAATACATACAAAGTTTGGGTGATACGTGGCATAGAGATTGGATTTTGAGTACGTTGGCAGAAGTTGTTTTTAAAATATGAAAAATATGAACGCATTTCGTATCAAAAAATTCATAGAAAATTACAAAAAAAATTAATAGACAACTATCAATTCAAAGTGTGTGTTATATTATGCTGTTTTGAAAGTTAAAAAGTAATCAATTTTAGCCGATACACAAATAAAAAACTTAAATATACTTAGAAGAATATTAATATATTATTTTGTTGAGCATCGCAAAATTTTAAATTAATTTTTTGTCAATCACATAACAAAATGAAATACTTCAGCAACCGCATTGCAATCTAAAATTGATTTTTCCGTTACTAATGCTGACTGGTAAAAACTGTTTCCCGCAATATAAATAGTCCACATCATCAATTTCCACTTACGTTCTTTTTTGTCTTCACTCTGCCAATCGAATTCGCCATTTTCAATCAGTTCTAAGAAGTTATTTCTCTTCTTAAAATACATTGCTAAATCCGTAGACAATATTGCTGTTTCCACAATTTTCATAACGCTGCGATAATCCTGCGGCGAGAGTGCCTGTCGAAAATAAATTTAGATTTAAAATTTTATGATATTTTATACCTAATATGTGTATTACTATCTCACCTGAAATATATTATTGCTTTCACTATTCAAAATCATAACACATTGATCGAAGTGATGATGTTCCATGGTACTAGTAGAATATAGTATTGCCAACGGACTTTCAATTTTTGTTTGGAAAGCATTGTTTGTCCCTCGGTGATCTAAATCATGGCAAAGACAAGCTACAAGAAGTCCCAGTATTTCTAAATCTGTCATAAACCTTTCCATTTTTCCTGTTTTCAACATTGCGAACATTGTCTGAGCGACATTGAAAGCGTGCCTCCAATTATGATATTTTACTGGACGATAGTTCTTTCTTACACTGAGAATCCAACGACATAGAACCTGGTAATAAATATATTAGATTTACATTATAAAGCCCATAGATCAATATTTAAAATAAAACAGACACTTTTGGATGAATTGTTCGAGCATTTTTAAATTTATCAAGGCCAATAAAAAACATGAAACACTCTGTTTAAAGATCTCTTCTACCATCGGCGGCCGACATGAATATACCAATACAATATATAAATTGTATTAATATTCCATAACAATGAATAATAGTGAATCAAATCAAACTGTTCTTATTCAACAATTGCTTCATATCTATAATATTTTAAATTCCTGATTATTATGAATTTCAATACTTACATCATACGGAACATGAAATTGTTGCACCAGATTACATTGCAAAAACATTCTAATTGTTGCTCTGCACGTATCATCATCTGATAATCCAAAATCTGCAATTAATCAATATTATTTTGATACATGTTGCTAAAAAGGTTTTGCTAGCACATATTATTCTACAATGAGAGATAAACTACTCTTGTAAGAATAAAAAAAAAAAGTATATTTTTATGATTTTAATTTGAATTTGTATAACAGATAGTTGAGATAATTGAAAAAAATTTTAAATATGCAGGAATATTAATAGAAATAATGGATAGGCTGCCCAACTCCTACTCGAGTTAAAGTTTTGCATATTGCTAGAAAAGTTTTCTTTTTGCTCAAATGGTTTATTTTCAATTGCAAAACATGTTTGCATTTGTATTTCAAGTAGCAATGGATACATCAAAGGCGATGTATATGATCGATAGTGCATCGGTTTCAGATGCCAATATATGGAAATTTTTGTGGCTAAGAAATGGATGTTACCTATTTAAATACCGTAACCCGTATTGATAATAATAATATTATTTTCATGTTTGTAGAAATATTTACTGTATGTATGTATATATTCATTTACTTATTCTTACCTATAAATGTAAAATTATATAAATTGTAAGTATCAGCCGACGGAATCGGATCCTTAACCAATTTCATCGTGTCCTCATTGGGCGCCGTCGCATGGTAGGATAAGCATTCAAGGGCCACTTTCTGCTTGGCCATCAATTTGCAGGCGCTCTCGTACATCTGTGTGTTATGAATACCCAAACCACAGAATATCGCAAATGCTTCGAATATGCTGATATCGCAATCACTGAACTGGCTTCCGTTATCCTGTTAAGGAAAGGACAAATAATATGTAGGATTTCAGAGGAAAATCTATAATCCATATATACAAAAAGAATGATCTTATCTCTTGCAAAAAAAAA
>NW_020537646.1:10147265-10247118 GCF_003426905.1 Ctenocephalides felis | reverse complement strand
CGGACATTTAAATTAATTGTGTCGATATTTTTTAATATCCGACGGTTTGAGTGATGATACTATCACTTTCTAATTGATCCTAGTCGAGTAAAATGCAGAAAACCTGAAAATTTTGTAAAAAAAACACGATTATATACCGTTTTATTAAATATCTTGATTAAAATGAAGATATCTTGTTCGAACTTTTCAAAATGTTAATAGCGTCGATTTATATCTGAGACTACCAACAATTTCCCATGCGAAATTTCATTCTTTTTGCCAACTAGAATGATCGTACAAAATTTTGATAATATTGTATAAAGTGTGATACAGATTATCAAATATTTTGCTGATTTTATATTATATTTTTAATATAAAAAATCACAATTTTTCGGTGATTACTTCACAAATCACCAAATATTTTGTCTAAGAAATATGAATCAGTAACAGATAACTGAAGAAAGATAAGTTCATGAAAAATGTAAGTTATCGTATCATATCATTTGTACGTTTTTTTTTATTACACCAGCACATGAATATTTTATTGACTTAGCATATGCGTAGAATATACAATGAAATTAATAATGCAAAATTTGATCAGGCCCTCGGATTTATGACTATTGTAATTTGCACCATGTTCGTGTATAGGCACGTTGTTGCCCATGAATATTAATGGTGAAAAATTACATTTGTTTGGTCTACGTTCTTATTTTTCACAAAATTTGTTCAGAAAGGAACACATCTATCACCCAATATTGAAATATATTATGATGTTATTGAATCCATTGAGAACTACAAAAATTATGATTGCTGATATTTTTTTTATTCAAATGGCGTCGTCCCAAAGAAGTATTTTAGCCATTTCTAGCAATTTATTAATTGTAGAGTAGAGGCAGAAAAAAAGACTCTACTTATTTAGACATTTTTAATATTAGTTTTCAACTTCATTTAAAATATTTACATTTGTTTCCCCAACGTATATCTTACAAAAAACTAATTTTAAATTCATTTTTAAACAAATTATCTGGTTTTGCCAAAATTATAAAGATTTGATTACTGATTAAGTATCATTAAGACATTTACAATGACAATTTCAATTATTTATGAGTATATAAATCATCTAAAAATCGTTAATCCATTTCTCTCACGTGATAATTAACCTTCATACGATATTTTTTCTATTTACCAATAAAGTATTCATAAATGTTTGCTCATATAATGACGCATTTTGGTTCGATATGCGTTCATTATTATTTGTTTAATAAAACAACGAATGAATGAAACTCAAATTTTATAATTTTTATACAAATGTCTTAAAGAGAAGCAGTATTAACCAGTTTTATCTGTCAAATAAGTGCAAACTATCACAATTAGCACTTTTCACGGGTTAAGGATTATTAATCGTGTAAATATTCGTCATAATAGAATGTTATTTTTTAAACTGATTTGTAGATCACAAGGTAATAGAAATTCAAGGAAATACAAATGTGGGATAGACAGACATTAGATTTTTGCATTAAATAAATATACTCTACTATTCTTATATAATAATTTAATCAATATAATATTGGAATATATTAATTTTATAAGACCTTAAAATAAAGCCAAAGCATTAAAATAATTTGAACAATAGAGAACCGTTGAAAATATTATATGTATGATAAGATTTTCTGAAAATTTCAAAACCCTTAAAATATTACTTCTAGTAATATATGAAATTATTTAGGTTCTCGGGAATTTTTAAAAAAATATATTGGGTGCAATACACATACTTGCAGATATGCAATATAATCTTTTCCATTCCTATATAAATAGTAACCAGTTACTGTATATATTTTGAAATATGTGAGACTTTACAAATTTTATTATTTTTAATATCAAAACCAATTAGTATCTTCATTTAAATTAATATTGAAAGAGAATTATTACGTTTTTCCTATGTTCATTCGGCAATTTAAATGGCAAGCCGCTTTTTGTCACTTTCCAATTCCATCCAAAATTTTCGTGTGTCAACTTCAAGTTTACAATGGAGTGGCTCGTGGAAAAATATTTATCTAAATAATAAATCTATTGCACAATACTAGTCAATACCTCGAGTTGACAAACAATTTGTGTGTATTCTAAATATTCGAATCAATATAATGGCTGCGTGCGCCAAATGGACAAACACGAGCGACAAACTTTTCATGTTTGAATAATATTTAAATTTTTTTGGTTACCGAATTATAAATCATAGGTATTTTCAGATTTGATCGAATTTAACAAGATGGCAATTGACTTTGAAAGAATTGAAATTAATATTTTATAATTTATTTAAAAACCTTTGCTGGTTTAAACTACTTTTTTTATATATATTGTTTAAAAACGATTAAACATAGGGATCCATCATTATGTGTATGTCTATGTGTGTTCGGTTACAATATCTCGTCCACGATTTTGGGAGCACGGAGCAACCGATTTGAATGATTCGAAAAACTTTCGGGGAGATATTCTGATTAGTTTTAGGCAAAAGCAGGGAGCAAAAATGCAGAAGATAGCATTTTTTGAGATAATGGAGCATCCGATTAGAATGTTTCAAAAAAACATTTGGTTCGTACTGATGGCAAGGTACCAAAATTCATGAAATTCTTCTTAAGAAGTTTTCTTATATAGTTAAAATAAAGAATTTCAACTTTCTTCAGTTAAACTGATTTATTTTAGTTTTAAAATGTTAATATGACAAAATTAAGAAATATGAGATAAAGTCCCAGTAATTAATTGGAAAAATTGAAGTACCAGCAATTTGCCTTCAGACACAATGCCACGCACCACTAGTTAATATCCTTTGAACACTGCAAAAAGTTGCTTTTCATATAATCTTCGAGATAAAAACAATATAACCCTAAGAGCTCGATTATATTAGAAAGGTTTTGCTACAATGTATTGAATAGATGCTTTATTTCAGTCGTTTATAGGTCACTAGAATGAAGTATACTATATTAGGGACCCATTCTTTACGATTATTGAAAGCAAAAGGCTATGAAATATCGTTTCTATCGAAATAAGTATTGACCTTTTATAAAGCCTGTACATTACTTCATTTTATTACGTCGTTATAAAATGCTTGTGATGTAGATCAGAAGCATTTATCTTCAGCTTTATAAGCACCTGTGATAAAGTATGAAAATAGCGACCATTAATATAAATTTAATAGTAATATCAAATGACTAAGTCAGAAATATATACATAAATACATATATATATATATATATATATATATATATATATCAGACATGAAAATGTTTTCATTATAAATTGGATTTGATTGCGTACTTTATCACATTTTCATTTCACAATAAAATATAAATGCCACATTATGCTGATTTTCTTCCGGTTATGATTTAAAATAATTTAAGGACCTAAAGCCTGTTTTTGCAATACTAGTATAAGTTTATATTATTAAAACGAATTGAATCCTATATCCTTGTATCCCTGACAAAGATATAAAAATACCCAAAATTGTTTTTTTAGCAAAAGATACTGAAAATGATACAACTGTAAATTTAGCACCTTTAGTAATTAATAAAATATTAACAAATTATTTATTTATATAATAAATTTGATTTTGCAAATTATTTTATTAATGAGGAGTTTAGAAGGATGCAATATTTATTTCACCGCCAAATATCAATTTTCTTCCGCACTTATTATATTATTAATTAATCATTTTAGTCATTATTCATGCCTCCATTACCAAATTTGCTCTTTTATAATTTACCATAAATGCAAAGAGTGGTATTTCGTTTTTGAGAGAGAACTTGCATATTAAAAATGTGTTATAGAAATGCCGTGCTTTTATTTGCTTACAGCAACAGTACTAATTGTGGAATAGTTTTTCTGTTTCCATAACAAAGTCACTTATTACTGATGGAATTTTCTGTTAGTTATATTTGCACAAAGCGAAACGTGCTGCATATTTTATTATGCACATATACAGGTACGAATTTATGGAAATAAATTGAAATAAATAAATGAAATTTTGTTCAGTATTATTATTTGTAATGATATTAGGTTAAAGAATAATTGTGATTATATAATTATGAAGTATTTTAAAGTTTTTTTTACTCTCATATTTTAACATCAATCAGAACCTTACGTCCTATAAGCTGTAGGGCTGATGCTGATACTTCTTCTTACGTCGTACTTTTTTAGATGGCACTCCTACGGTTGATCCATCCCTATTTAATTATTTTGTTATTAAAATTTATCTATACAGCTATTCTATACATTAATTTATCTAATAGGGCTGACGCCTGAAGGGCTAGTTTTACTTGGGAACATATTTAAGATCTATATTTCCAAATAAAGATTAATATCACTACTGCTTGATATCGGGGTTGTCCATGACGGTTTTTGAAAATATACGCTTGTTTTTTATGTAGTAAATTATATTATTAATCAATCGTTGAAATTCGTAAAATTATTTTTGTTTGAAAAATACAATTGACCAAATCTTAAATATATTATCACAGAAATAGTTAATAACTTGGATTAATTTTTTTATGTGGCAATTATAGGATTTTTATGAAGTAAAGGAATAATTGAGTGTTGACTTCGAGATTCTGATTAAAAATTTGTTAGCTTTTTATTATTTTGTGAAATTACTTCATTTGATAAATAAGTCATACCAAAATTAAAACGTTTACCGGCATTATAAAATATTAATAATAGAGCGATAATCTTCTTCCACAGATGGCAAAAAATATATTTTGTGAAGTGCATTGAAGAATATTTAATAAGGCATTACAACAATAGTTTATTTTAACTCAATTTGTTATAAGCCAAACAACAAACTATTTTGTATTAGCCAAAATATATCCTGAGGATGAATCCTGAAAAAGCTCACTTTGTCTATCTTTTGATAGTGTACCTAAAACTTTTTCTCGAGACAAAATGAGTTCTTTCAGGATTTATCTTCTATCGTCTACAAATGCCTAAATATAACCAAAAGTATTCAATAACTTGCTGTTCACGCTCTTATTATTAACAAACGATATAAATTCATATTGGCATTCGACAGACTTTCCTGATATGTGCTCTGGCTGACTAATATCAAAATATCATTTCCTGCCAGCCCACGTTTGTTCTATCACGTCTTGCAAGGACAATAAAAACATCGTCGTTCAGAGTAAACAGAAAAGGGAAATTTTCTTTTGTGTTTCGTGTTGACAGTGTGGGTAACATATTACCTTGTTGTATCAGTACACTACTAGAAATTCGATTTTCTGTTCAAATACTTGCCATCTGTGGAAGAAGATTCAATGCTTTTGAATAGAACGAACTTTTAACATCTAGAGAATAAATCGGAACAAGGAATGCCATATATCGTGAAAGAAACTTTATGAAGCTTGTTGAAGCGTAAATGCAGTGGGTCCAAAGAAAGGGCTATGAATTATAGAAAAGACTGACTAGAAAACTAATAATTTATTGAAGGTAAAAGATTTTTTATGATAGATTTTTTTTTTTTTTTTTTTACAATTTAAAAAAAAAAAAAAAAAGATTTAAAAGATTTAAAAGATTTTTATGATTTATCTAAACTACTACTACTTATCAACCAAAATAGTTGAATAGCGTTGTAAAAAAACGGATTCTAGATAAATTGATAGTTCAAATATCTTATTTGAACTCTCATCAAAATTATATTTAAAAAGACTATACATTGCACTGCTATTCTCTATCTTATACAATATAATTTTACTTTTATGATTTCTTCGTCTGAAATGGAAAATTACTTTGTATAGTATGTTACAACAGTAATTTTCTTTTTATAAATTATAGTAATAAAATGTTATTTTAAATTCCATTCCATAACATAGCAGGTAATTTGTATTATCGTTAGAAATTGTAGGCAAACGTTCATAGCAGAATGCCCATTTACGGGATATTGCATAAACCAAATAACACATAAAATTTTATGGGTTATCGTTAACCTATCTACTATCATTTATCATAAAATCTATATATATATATATATATATATATGTACTATAAAATAACTCTAAATTTTGATCCTAATATCCACAACTCGCTTTAGAGGTTATAATAATCTTGTTTGTTTTGGGAAATGTTTGATCGAATAGCTTTTTCGATTTGTGAGTTCAATTATCTGATAAAAATCTTATAGGAATTTATATCGCTCAAACATGCTGTACTAATGTGCCATTTCTTCCTTAAGGCGATGTTGTTTCTCCCTGGGGGTTGCTGTCAAGTATTTAGAGGGTCGCAATATCTCTAAAAATAACACAAAACGGCGTATGATAAAATAGCAAATGTTGAGGTGTAATAAAATTTATACAGCCTTTGAGGGTTGTACTGATACTTTCTGTGGATGATGACATTTTTTCATCGTTCTCAGTCGTATTTGGATACTTTAATTTCAAATTATACTTTTATTTTTGATTTCATTAAATAGTATGATTAAATACTTATTCATACACTAAATATGTGGAAATTTTTGCTATATTTTTAACAGCAACCATAACTTAAGTAATCCTGTTGTGATCACTTATTGATGGCTTTATAGATGGCATCCAAATGATTATCCTATCTATATGCGTTTAATTGGTTATTAGAAATTTTAATACTGATTTATTTTTATTTATATGGAGGATGGTTATTTTCACTTGGAAATATATTGCTATCTAAATTTTATAGTGGAAACAGGAATCACCTTGATATCAGACTGTTGGAAATAAGTATGGTAGGAGCCACGAACCTCTGAATAGATACGCATAGCTATAACAAAGGTATTTTGATAAAGAAGTGCTTATTTTCCAGTTGTTCAAAAATAAATATATTTTTATAAATTCAAATGTTTCGTTCTCGCAAAAAATTGATACCCATTTTCTGCACCTCGTATCTCTAAAACATCTGGATCTGCCTTTGTCAACAACTACGTGCTAATTAGTTTTGGGCGAAGACAGGTCCTCATCAATAGGAATGTTTTTAAACCATTCAAATCATTTGATCGACGAAAATTTGTTCCACGCAAAATACATACATTTTTTCTAAGGTATGCCCATAAATAAACAAGTGTAAACAAGTGGGTATGGCAAAATGCGCAGGAGTAATTAAATGTTTGGAATATTATTTACATTATTTCATCTACTTATTACTATTACGAAGCGCTCGTAAGTCGAGGCGCTCGTATCTTAAAGCGCTCTTTGCCAAATCACTCGATAAAAAAATTTTTAAAAGCTTTGACATGTTTGGGGAACTATGGACTATGAAAAAAATTTTGGAAAATTTTTTTTGAAAAACAAAATATGGTAAAACAAAATTTTGGAAAAAATTTTTGGAAAAAAACTAACAGCCGAATTATGTTTTGTAAAATAATGCATTATTATTCACTCAAAATTTGTGTAACTTCACATCACTAACTGTTGCTACCTCCAACTCAGGAAATCTACCTACGCATCAATGTAAATACGTGCATAAAAGCTCCGACATACATTAAGCTCCAACCTCTATCATTTAATCTTCTTCTATTTCCGACTTCATATGAAAAATCAATTGGCTCTGAGTGCGAATGTAGAATAGAATGTAGGTTATATTTGCATTGCGGCGAGGATGAGCCGAAGCTCATTTGGTGATAAAGCTCGCAGCTGTTGGGCTTTAGGTTATGTGTGTCGAAGCTCTGTGCCAACATTGTGCTTCCGCAAAGCGCTTACAGCAGGATGTACATAGCTGGATGTAATCTACTACCATTATACGGCTTCGTGGCCCACGGCCGACAGTTGCGGAAGGTCGGGATCGGACAAGAGAGTTCGATTGGGATCCGAGATTCGACAGATGTACGCAATCTTTAGTTAAAATCTATTTTATTTGCTCTCGGGATTTGTTGCTTTATTTGGAACTGTATTATGCAATTTAAAATAATTACATTGTGGGAGTAGTAATGATTATGATAATATATAAAATTAGAAACTCCCAACATAATAAAAAAATATAAATTTATTAACTGTAAAAATATTTCGATATCAAAAATATACATGACATGTCCCATTGTTTTTTTACAAATCAAAACCTGCCTGCTTGATATCGCCACACACTCCCTGCCCAGTGTTGATCTCACAGTTTAAAAAAAAAAAACAGGGAAACACGTTATAAAAATGTGGTGGGAAAGCAGATTATAGCAGACCAGTGTTGTAATACTGGTCAATTACAAATTTACATGTTTCGTCAGCAGATCCACCGTATGTGGTGATTTGACCTGCCATCAACTCCATATTCTGCATAATGTTCTCGATCTAATGGGTATTAGTTATATCAGAATAACTTAATGTTTAGAATGCATAATTTATGGGTACAGTTTCCATTTCTGCAAGCGTTGCATTCGCATCTGATGAGTTCCGATCAGAGAAAGAAGTTGGCTCTTTATCCAAATCAGGATCATTGGTTTCTTTGACATAAGAGTCCAGAATTGTGGAATCCAATAAATTATGTCAAATTTTGTTTTGATCCGTCGTTGTCACCGATAATGGGAGGTAACATTATAAGACGATTTGTTGAGTTAACAGAGAAAGAGAGGTTGAATTGCATTTCAATGAAAAGTTCAGGCTCCAAATTATTTTTTCTGTCAGCAATAAACACTGAGATCTGGGTATACCAAATGAGTAACCTCGGAAGTCTGATCCAGATAGTAAGTGCGTTAACTATGATGGATTGGACTGGACATACCTTATAGGTCGTCACTGAAGACCAGTGATTATGGTGCTGCGTCAAAATCAATTTTTCTTAAATCTTCGAAAAATAAAACTCCTTTATCTTCATCTTCATCACGTCGGGGTCACCAATGTGGGAGTAGTAATGATTATGATAATATATAAAATTAGAAACTCCCAACATAATAAAAAAATATAAATTTATTAACTGTAAAAATATTTCGATATCAAAAATATACATGACATGTCCCATTGTTTTTTTACAAATCAAAACCTGTCTGCTTGATATCGCCACAACATATTTAAAAAAATTGATTCCTTGGCTATAACGTCTCAGGCTGAAAGAAATTGGACGCTTCTGGTAAAAAGTGGATAATTAAAGACACAAGTTTTTTTTATCTTTTATATATAGTAATTTTTACACCTTTCCTGAAATCGATAGGTCCCCATCAATTAGAATCGAATGTTTATTAAATCATTTAAATCGGTTAATCCGTTCGCTCGAAATCGATTAAAATTTGTTTTTATTCAAAAAAGAAAAAAACACTGTAACTCATAGAGTCATTCTGACTCTGATTGTTATAATTAATAGAATAAAAAAAATAATAATTCAAAACACGTACATTTTTCATAAGTTGTGCCAAAATGCTTTCTAACAGTAAGATAAAGAGAAAACTAATTTCCAGAAACCAGAAACCCTTTCGTGGTCAGGTCACAATCTGTTTTGGAAAACACTAGCATGCAAATATTTAACTTTTCAACACATTTTTATTAAGATGTACACACATTTAATTACACGTCATTATAATCTATCAAAACTGCACAAGGTATATAAATTTAATATTTATATTATGATGAATAAATTTTGATTTTAATAAATAGTCCTGAAGGGATTAATGATGTGTTAGTTATGCTTATGCAGAAGACATTCTGGGGAAAATTCTCGGATAGAATAGAAATGTTATGGTAATGCTAAGTTATGGGTCTAACTAAAATTAGGTTGAACTTGAATTTTTACTGATAAAACACAAATTACCTGTTGTGTTATAAAAAATATTTTAAAATAATATTTTCTTACTAAAATTTAATTTGTAAATAAATCGCCCTATCATATTGAACAAAGAAAAACGTTCTATTTTGAATGAAATGAATGCAATGAAAGAAATCGTAAAATTAAAAACATATTGTTAAGAAATCGTTAAAATATAGAATACCGTCTTTTGTTCCACATAATTATTGCAAAAATTTTAGTTTTAATTATTTTATAAAGAAATTCATATCTTTTGAAGATAGAATACTCTATAATATAGAGTATTCTATCTTCAAAAGATATGAATTTCTTAAAAAAAAAAAACATTTTTATTGAAAAATATAGACCTCTGTAAAGAACTAGAAAGAGTGATATAGAGTCTATATCACTCTTTCTAGTTCTTTACAGAGGTCTATATTTTTCAATAAAAATGTTTTTTTTTTTAAAAATTAGTATAAATTATTATGATGTCATTGAAAAATTTAAATAAAAATAAAGATAATTAGCATTTTCCTAATTATGTCTGACGTACACTATATAATACTTTATTATTCTGGCTCATCCTCCTACAAATCGATAGCTTGCAATGCGGATATTTTTGATACAAGAATTTGGCGTACTCACTTTGACCTATGTATGATAAAGAGATTAGTATATATATATATATATATATATATATATATATATATATATATATATATATATATATATATATAATTTTCTTTTTTGTTTGGAAATGCGTTTTTTTTTTCACTTTACACTGTTTGTCATTTACATAGATATTGTAAAATTTAAATATTTTAACTATTTTTGGATATTTAATTGGGATACATAAAATAAAATAACATATACATTAATATTCGCTTGTTAAAACGTGATGCAAATGTCAGCAGTTCATTTATTAAAAACATGTATTTTAATTACTATGAATATGATATAAATATATCGCTAGAGTTATTTTAAATTATTATTTTTTGCAATGGTCGATTATATCACGCATTTGCATATTATTTCATGAAGATAGAATCATTGCATATAACGGTTGTTATTTTCATAACCATATGTGTTGTAAATATATCGCATCACTCATTTGCATTTTGCAATAATCGATAATATCACTGATTTGCCTAGCCGCTGTTATAAGAAGAATTCACTTTCGTGAATCGCATAACTACATTGATCCTGAAATATGCTATATCAATATTTATATAAAATTTATAAATATCATATTTTTCAATATTTTCATAAATGACTTATATTTTCAAATAATATAATTTGATAACATATTTTATAAATATGTATATTTTTTTACTTAAAAATTATTTCTCATTAAAATTTATTTTCATGAATACATGGTTTAAATTACAAGACAATTGCAAATTACAAGACAAATTGTAAGTACTTTTATATTTTATTGCTACCTGAATCAGGTGGCAATGGTTGATAACCCATGGTACCAGTAATGGAATAAGATATAAAGCTATTGAACAGATTAACAGGTATTCGAGTACATCAAGTATTCATTTCGTTGGAGTGGCATTGTATTTTCGGATGTTGCTCTGGGCTTAGAATTTATCTTTGAACCGGTGGATGGGGATGGGCACGAGTGCGGGCGTAAGCACCTACTACAGCACAAAGAGCGGCCATACGATTTTGTCAACGAGATAGGGTATTAATCAATATGCAAACAATGCTGGCCGGGTTAATTACTATTTTTGAGGTGAACCACGAGGTCTAGACGAATATTATTGAATTTCGTTCTGTACTTATTAATATTGCTTATTAAATCAGCAATGGAAAATAGGTAGTACTGCACTAGGGCAGGTGAGTTGAGTTAACTCCAACTTGATTCAGGGAAAAACAGTGTGAGAGATTTCCATTGTCATTTTACACCGCAGTGCCTGAAATGGGCTATTTTTAAAGGGAGACATATTTTTGATTTATCATATGGCATATATATATATATATATATATATATATATATATATATATTTCAAAGTAACTAGCAGCCCATTCGTCGAAATAAAAAAGGTATAAAGTATAAAAACTTTTATTTATAAGTTTCGACACAAGATGCGTGTCATCATTCAGCAACTACAACAATTTGAAAATTTTATTAACTAATATGAACAACAATATAGATTATTATAGCATAGAGAAACATTATACACACCACAGGACAAAAATATATAAATATGATTAATTTCTTGGAGGGCGTAACATCAAGTAAAAAATATAAATAAGGTAAAGATTCTTTTAAACCATCTTTATTTTGCCATACGTTTCGATGTAAAATTCTACGTCATCATCAGTGGTTTTAAATTTCCTAGATTATCACTTTCACATATTAATACAGCTTGTAAAAAATTAATAATTGAATTTGATCATTATTGTTTGGCTTCGAGCCTCGGATACACGAATGCTTACGTATAATATTTTATTTACTAATTACTTTTTATTTTTTATTCTTTATAAAAAAGAAATTATTGACATTTGGTGCTTGTTTCCAATTATTAATTTTTTACAAGCTGTATTAATATGTGAAAGTGATAAATAATATTTTCATACAAAACTTTGATTGAATTGCGCTCTATCTAAAAGACAATATTAAGAGCTAAAACTTTCAGAGAATTGTTTTTTTATCAATTTGGAACCATTTGAGCCCTTGGGAGCAAGGAAATTTGAAAATGTCCATATTAAGGACCACCCTAATAGATTTATATGTGTATTATATATTTGTATGTATATATGTATTTGTATATATAATTTGGCGCTCTGCCCAAAAGTTGGTCTGCGAGCTGGACTAAATTTCTAAAACCACTATAATATAAACTACTAAGAGTTTTGAAAGTAAATGAAATGACATACAATTAAATGTGTTGCACCTTTAAAGCAGTTTATTTTAAAAAATAATTAAATATTTTCATGGTAACTTATCAACTTTTGTAAAACTACGAATAAGTTATGATATATAGATCCATACGTTTCAAGTCCCAATTTGACTCTTCTTCAGTGGAAACAAAACACACAAATAATTAATATACAAAGACAAAACAAAAATATGTCAAAGAAAATATCGTATCACAAACAAGCATGTTAAAAGAAATAAACGAAAATAATTATTTCAACCATCAAGCTTCAAAGGATGGAACATTTTATTATCTGAATGGACGCCTCTTAATATACATTAATGTATGTATTATACATACATTAGAAGACTTCATACATTTCAATTGCTCTGAATTTATTTTCTAATAATTGCATTTATTCATTATTGATATATTTTCCACTGAACTCATAAATTATGTTACCGATATCAATTTTCATCATTCCATAATTTTCGGCCTAATTACATGTACCATATCTTGTGCGAATTAATGTTTAACCAGGTGAAAATTCTGATAATATTTTGATTGTAAATGTATTACATGTACTTGGCCTTAATATTTGAATACCTAATGTCAACATGAAAGATAAAATTAGTTCTAATTAAAAAAGCAGTATTACATATTACACTAAATTAATAGGCATATATTATATGAATATTTTTTAATTATGTAAAAAAATACTGCATAATGTTAAGAGTAATTTTTTTGTCAATTATACAGATTAATTAATAATTTATAAACAAATAAATACTATTTGAAAATATAATGTCTTAATAAAACTATAAAGTTCAAATATTAAAAAAATTGAATTATAAAAAAAATATGAAGATGTAATATATTTTCTTATGAGCTTAAAAAATGCGGAAGTTGTAGTTACAACAAAAATAACAATATGATTACATTATTAAACATTAACAAATTTTTATTCGAATATTATGAATGTATTACTTTCTAATGCTTTTTAAAAATAAGTAATATGAATATTACACTGAGATCTTTTTCAAAAGCTGTTTTGGTATTCAAGTATTTTTTTAAATTCATAATTTCATTAAATAAACTCTGTGGTATAAATTCAATTGACTAACAGTTTCCACATTTAGCAAATATTCTAATTTCATTTTCTATATCTGAAAATTCATTATATCAAGTGCACCTGAGTGCACTATGTCATTTATAGCTTATGGCATTAATATTTTAATAATGAAAGAGTGGCTTATAATATAAGCTTCTATCAATAGTATCACTAATTAATATTTAATCCATGTACACTCAAACTGATGAAATCATATTAAACTTTGTGAATTTCAGCATTATTACAAACTATGGGGAGTAAATTATAATGCACTTTGTAATTTTGTGTAATATTGTGTGATGTGCATTATAAGCTTAAGAGTTTCAGAAAATCATATTACTAAAATATTATGAATTTGTTATTTGAATTATTTCAGTAATAATATTAAATTAATGATTTTTGCTTGATTATCAAAATATGGATAATAATTTGAAAAAAATATTACTAATTTGATGAACTAGCAACATTCGACAAAAGATGGTAGTCATCAAAATGATTAAAAAGCCTTTGATTTCGTAAAATGTATGTATCATGTATATATAATTTATATATTTATTATTTTCGTACAATATCAAAATATTTTTCCAATATCAATCATTGTGCTGATATTTTTCCATCCCTAGTGAACTCTTTCAATTCAATTTTTTTTTGCCTTGCAGGTAATTTGATTGCCTACGCATTTATTCCGTCAGTGAAATAACATATTGTGCATTTCGATTTACATAGCAACCAATTTTCCTGAATCGAGTCAATAATAAAATGTATTTGAAATTCTGTTGGACAATGCAATATATTTTGCCTAATATCAGCTGAATTTATTGAAACATAATAAATCGAATTAATATGTATGAATTGGACTGATTGCAATACGCGTGTTCATATGCAATAAAATCAAATTGACTCTTAAAATATATATTACTAAAGCTATTTTGTGTAATTGATCGACGTTTAATAAAACAACTGTGGACGATAATAAATGTAAAATATTCAAAAATACATAAAAGTTTGTTTTTTATAAATATGGTCAAACTTTATAATCTAAACAATGTGTTTTGCACAATTTAAGTACAACAGTATTCTATTATTGACATAATTATACAGATTTTCTATAACTTGCACTTGTTACTTAATAGTAATGTTACTAAGTATTCGTTATATATTTATTATTGTAGCTTTGAGTTATTAGTGAATTGCAAATTGTAAATTCTGGAGCACATAAAATTTATTTGAGAGCTTGAGATCTACTTTATAATTCACATGATAATCACACAGAACGCGAGTAAGTTTTAAAACTTTAAATTCGTACTATTCCAGAATATTTTCATGTATAAAACAGTACTCATTATTTATTTATATTATACAACTAAAATCTTTTAATACTTTCAAAGTTGTAGCTTAGAGTTTGTAGTGAATTACAAATTGTAACACGTAGAGAACAAAAAATTTATTTGAAAGATTGTAAAATTCATTAATTATTGTAATGTTGTAATAATTTTATGATATATATTGGCATATAGCTAATAATAATTCTTGTAAACTTATATCATTACGTTTTTCTTGAAAGTTCTTGCCCTCATTCATCAAATATCAATATAACCAAGTTGTCCCATGTATCCTTCAAGTCACTAACGATAACTATGATTAACTTGATATACCAAACTTCTCTGATTACAGGATATAGCAAATAGGACACACATTTGATAGTTCCAAAGTAATATATTATATATACCAGATACTCTGGAGATGACAAACGAGCTTAAATATAATTGAAACTGCGGAACTTATAAATTGCAGCTAATTTGGTTTCAGATAGTATTCGATTTTGCTAGTCTAATTTATACATAAAGATCTAATAATAAGTATAGCAGGGGTATAGAGAAATTACTATAAAGTTGTTAAAACATAATACAATTTTTATGTTAGAATATTATATATAAATTGAGATTATGATTTATCCTCAGAATAGCAAAAATTAAAAATTCATCATATAAAAAAAAAATATTATGAAGAAAGAGTGCGCGTAAGGTTCACACGCGATTGAGGTAAAACTTATTTGCTACTGTACAAGATGGCATTTAAGTAAAAATAAAGACATCATATAACAATTTTGAATAATGTTTATTAGTAATATGGTAACACACATGATGCACTCATTTATTAGTGTCAACCATTATACACATTTATATAATGCTAAATTATAAATTATATATTTATAATAGCATTAAAAATATGTATAATATTTAAAAACAGTAATGTTATTAAAGTCATACTTCAAATATGACATGATCGGTTTGTCATTGTAATTAGCATTTAGAAATGAACCTTCGTTAGAGAAATGAAGTAATTGCTGATTAATAACGCAACTTCACTCATAATGCAGTTGTGTTTAAAGAACTTCATGTAATTAAAATTAACATACATTCATTGACTGCTTGTATTTTTTTTAGTTCTTCGTGGGCTATATAATCTCATTCTTTGAACAGCTATAGTATCTGTCTTGCCTAAAAATATTTTCCATTTTAATAACTTCAAAGATTTATAAAAACTACGAATAATATGGAAATAATTTCTAATCAATACTTACGTTTAGTTCACGAAACACATGTTTAATTTGTTTTAATATTTTTAAGGATCAGAGTAAAATATTCTTCTGATTCAGGCATTTTTCAATATTTGTACTACGATGTCGCTTTAAAGTGTTTATTTAGCTATGCTAATTTTCTTGTTGATATCGGAACGCATACAACGTTGATGGCGGTACGCGTACAACGACAGATCTCTAGTCACATACACGACATCTAATCATAATCGCGCCGTATAGAAATGATTGCATCGAGAGCCGTAACGCACTTCCGTTGCATTTGTACGGATTTATACCCTAGTCGCGCCTAAAGAAGTTTTACTTCAGAAAGTTGTATAAGTATTTATTATGCGACGTAGAAATGGCTTGTGTAGGTGAGAAAGATTGCGCTGTTCAAGTTCTCAACTGCTTAATGAATTTAGAACTTAATCTCTATAGCAACAAAGTTCCGATGTTCGTGTTATTTTTAATTAAGAAACTTAATCTAGCATATTTAAATGAGTTTTGCAATTACTAGATTTGTTATTTCAACACGCTGCTATGTGAATGTTTAATGCTGGGTAAGATACGATTATAATATTAGTAAAGGAAAACAAACAAAACTTTAGGTTGCAAATTGGTGTTGAATTCCACTTATTACAATTTATTGGATTTTTATATTGTGTACTGTAAAAAAACCATTATTTTTTGGCTACATTTGGACTTATTACCAGAAGATAATTACAACGTTAAGATTTTTTATAAAATAAATACAATCTCCCAGATCAGTTATTAAGACAAATGTCTCTGTTAGAATCAATCAAGAAACTAATTAAAGAGGGACCGAATTCCTTCAATTAAATATGAAATATAGGAGTCATTTCAAATATCTCTTTACCCAATATTTCATAATGTACTTTACAATGCCGGTATGAACTGGGTGCTGCTAAGTGAGTGAGGTGGAACTTTATCAATTTTCCAAAGTGCGAAATTCGTTCACTTACTACGACAAACTCTGCTTTTACTTTGGATCGTAAATTTTTGATGGAATTCAGATATTTAGACAGGGCCGAAGGAAATTACTTCAAAAACTTTATATTCGATTTACATATTAATTAATTTTCATCTAATATTAATATGCATTATGTATGAGCATAGTTCGGTTTGGGAATATAGTTGAGTTAATCTTGACAAAATGAAAAACATGCTTTTTTATGAGTTTGAAATTTTATTTTAAGAGGCTTTAAACTTTATAGACATCACAAACTTTTCTCGTATACGTGTTATAGGTTTTTTATGAAATGATTTCGGAAAAAGTTTGACTATGCATTAAAGTTTTTAATACAGTTCTGAACATGCGAAATATTTATAGCCCTCTTAATCCACAAGTAAAGCAAACACACACATGCAAATATATTCACATTTGAATATGTAAACATACATGAATTTATATAATATTAGAGATTTACCATATTTTAATATCTTTGATAGAAAATTACACTACCATTAAAAAATCATAATACTCTTATTTTTTCTCAAATCTATTTATAATAATGATACATATATGTATTATTATTATTATATATATACAAAATTATAAATAAAGAATAATTTTGTACAATTAGTACTTTAGTAATAGTTTATTAATGGTTTATATTTTTTAACTAATAGTGCAAAGAATATTGTTAGTCAATGAATACAGGAAAAGAAAAAAAAATGCAAAAAACCTTATATGTGATTATTTTTTCTTAAAGGTATATGTAAAGTTAATTGAAAGTTGAAGTATTCACATTGATCATTAAATCTTTCTTCTAATATTGTTACAGAAAGTTCAAATGGTAGTTATAAATTGTAATTGACTTTTCATAATTTATATGCGCAGAAAAGGGTTTATACAAAAATCTACATCTTAGGAAATAGGTTTTCGAATACCATTTACTCCATTAAACTGTTTTAACCGGTTTCGAATTTTCATACAAAAAAGCTGTTAACTAGAATAGTTCAAGTAAAATCCAGGGATTAAAAGCTGTTTTTACTCAAATGACTTTTCTATTCTGAAGATATTTTTTATGCAATTTATAGTAAAACAAAAAATAATTGACCAGGTTTAAATAACTTTGAAAACAATTGATTATCCTTCGTTTATTCTTAATTTTTACATGTAAATATTTAAATATTTTTATAATAGCTAAATAAAAGATGTTTATTGATTTGTATCAGTATTTTCATCAATCTGGTATATTTGAATATGTTCCACAATTTTCTCTTAAAGCGCGATTTTTAAAATTGGTTCTCAAAAACCGACAAACTCAGAACTAATATTATAAGGTGCTTCTTAACGTTTATATGTAAATTGGTATTTTACTAGATATATTCTTTGCATCGATAACATCACTATTGATAGTGTGATTAACAGATAAATAGAATAAGAAAATAAGTAATGAATATTACGAATAAATGAATAACAGATCAATATATATTTTTTTAATTAATTTGTATGTAACAATCAGAATAAAGTAAGTAATTCTATAAGCTACAGTGAGAACATAATCTAAACAAATCTTTCATGACAGATCAGTATAATGCAAGAGTTTATTTAACTAAAACTGTAAATAAACTTATATGTTAATCCATACGTGCACCAATAAGATATCTCAAACTTTGTCTATTTATTTCAATTTTAAGTAAAATATATTATAGTAGGTTAACCATAAATTTGTTCTTGTTTCAGTATTGGAAGATGCCCTCCGGAAGGCTCGTGCCGAAGAGATCCGAATTCCTTTCGGGGTCGGAATTGCCGGTTCAGTGGCCCAGACGAAGGAAATCATCAACCTTAAGGACGCCTACAATGACCCAAGGTTCAACGATGCAGTCGACGTGCGAACGGGGTACAAGACTAATCTTATGCTGTCCATGCCCATTTGCAACTACGAGGGAGACGTCATAGGAGTTGCACAGATAATAAATAAAACCAATGGTGAGTAGATAACCATAATAATTTAAAGGATCAATACAAAAGTTAGAGACTTGTTTACTGAAAGAATGCTACAAATGTTGAAGTATCGTTTACTCTAAAAATTCGTTACATATGAGGAAGATTAAAAGTACGTCTGCGCAGTAGAAACGAGTAAAGTTTTTCCGTTAACAAAAACTCCACACAGATTACTAAATACTGCTGGCTCTCGTCGTAAACTATACACTCAATTTTATTACTCTAACGAATATCGATTATTTAACCATTTCATGGCTTCTACAGTCCCATACATATCAGGAGGAAACTATCGCTGGGCTAGCATATTTTTGGGAGATTTAAGATATTTCGTTGAACATAGTATAACGGAAAAATTTCTTATTTTTACTACTTATGACATAAAATATAAACTTAACTAGTGGGGTGTATGGCAGCATTGCCTTAAGGCAAATTGCTGGAACTTCCCGAAACGTGACAAAATGTACGAGGAATACTGAATGTTTTCAAATAAATCATTATTAATATTGTAATATTGTCTAATATTTATAAGAATTATATAAACTGTAAAGTTAAAATTATTTGTTTAAAGTATATTAGAACTATAGTCAGAATTAAAAAATAAAATTTGAATTATATTCGATATACAAAAAAAAATTTTTTTTGAAAAAAAAGTTGAAACAATTTTTT
The DNA here is from genome assembly GCF_003426905.1 of Ctenocephalides felis. Classification (NCBI taxonomy): domain Eukaryota; kingdom Metazoa; phylum Arthropoda; class Insecta; order Siphonaptera; family Pulicidae; genus Ctenocephalides; species Ctenocephalides felis. The sequence continues at coordinate 10,227,229 of NW_020537646.1, read as the reverse complement.
TTTTCCAAAATCAATTATTTTGTTAAGATAAGCAGAAAGTTCTTTGAATCATTTAAATCAGACGCTTAGTTCTCTCAAAAACTGGCTTTCTTTACACATTTAGCTCTGTATCTTTGAAACCGCTGGGCCTACCTTTGCCCAAAACTAATAAACACTTCTCCCTCCTTACTAATTGAATGTTTTTTAGATCATTTAAATCGGATGCTCCGTTCTCTCAAAAACTCGGTTTCTATTTTCTGCACTCTTTGCTCTTTATCTCCGTAACTGCTGGACCTGCCTTTGCCAAAAACTAATCAGCTCATCTCCCTATCAATAGGAATCGAATGTTTTTTGAACCATTCAAATCGGTTGATCCGTGCGTCCGAAAACGTGACTGGAAATTTGTAACCATACATACATACGAACGAAGTTAAAAATTTACGAACATATTCTAAATTTTACAAGCAAAATTCAGCAAGTTCTTATTAAGGTCTTATGATTATGCTCACTCCAAATTACCGGGCTTCATATTTCATTTAAAATTAATATAAATCATGCTACAAAATATATCTTCTCCTGGAAAACCAGTAATAATTGAAATTACTGAATAAAGTAGTTATTTGAAAATATGACAAAACATTTTCAAGAATTTATTACCGAGAGCCGGAAAATAAGTTTTCATTTTCTCACTCATAAAGTTGAAAGCATAGGCACCTGAAATAAACTTTTAATTTCAAAATCAAACAAGAATGTCACAAGAAAATATTTTTCAATAAAGAATTCCGCTACCATACACACAGAAACGAATCTGTACGTACTTCTCTTTGAAATCCAATTAACCGGCATTGCAATATTTCCCTCTGGCATTTCTACAGAATCGATTTGTTGTAATAACATTTCTTTGTTGTGAAAATATTATTTGTTCACATTTTTTTGAAAAGCCGGGCATTTTTCTCGTTATAATTTAATCCACGAGGTATGATTATTATAAAGAACGGTAGACTTGATTTAACAATCATTCGAAATTGACTGACGAAGCAAGTGGATGAGTTTTTATTAAAAGACAAACGGAAAAAGGATCCATTCAGTCGAGTGACATTTTGAGAAATTTATCTTTTTCGTATCCAATTTCAATTCATAAGATTGATTGAGTGTCTTGTTTCATTTTAACAACTAATTTTCTCCAGCTTCTTTCAAACCCATGAAATATTATGGATGATATAAATTTCTAAGGGTAATATAAAACAATGGTAATATAGAGCAACTTTTCGAAGAAAATTCGGCTGCTTCTGTTATAAAAGAGATAAAATAATGTCTTAAATCAATTCTTAATTACCGTATCAATTCAGGTTTTTAATTGATATTTATTAATGACTATTTGAGTTATACTTTTAATTTTTTCACTTGTCACATAAGTAAATATTTCGGCCAGTATCAGTACTTTTTAGATGTGAGACTAGCAAAATATTTTTTTATATCTTTAAATATCATATCTAATCTAATATTGATTTAATTGATGATTGTTGATTCAAATAATTACTATCATGTTTTTTCTCATTTTTTGCTTTGAATGTCATCGTGAAATGTTCTTTTTTGTAGGTCAAAAATCATGCAGTGTCATTGAACTTGCAAAATAAATTTATCTGGCTTGATTATTGTGATTAAAAAATATTTGAGAATATAACTATTGAATTCAAAATTCCCAGTATAGTTCTCTTAATGTATATGGAATTCAATTGGTAAGCGGTATTGTAATTTAATTCGTGAATTTTATGTCCATTGACATTTAATAAATCATTCTTGAAGAATTTAGTTTTTTTACGTAAGTATATCCAGTACTAAAACTTATCATTATATTTAATTTGTCTGGGTATTCAATAATAAGTATCCTTTATATAAATGTTGATTTATAAAAATAAACATAATCAAATCACTAAACATTCTACTAATGATCCAATTCCACTTTCAGGATCTGAAGAGTTCACCGACAGAGATGTCGACGTATTCAGAAGGTACTTGACGTTCTGCGGCATCGGAATACAAAATGCTCAACTGTTCGAAATGTCTGTATTGGAATATCAGAGGAATCAAATCCTGTTAAATCTGGCCAGGAGCATTTTTGCAGAGCAGAACAATCTTGAATGTCTCGTTACGAAGATCATGACAGAGGCAAGGCAACTTTTAAAGTGCGAAAGATGCGCGGTTTTCCTTCTGGATCTGGATTGCTGCGAAGCGGTAGGATAAAAGATCAGTTTTATTAATTTTTAATACCAAAATTTTATACTGCATATTCGTTGATTTTTATATTATTATAAAATTAGACCTTATGATAATCTTAATAATAATCTTTTACGAGCATTCACGTAAACCTGAACAAATTCGGGTTGTTCATTTAATGCTTTCCGAAGGAGCAAGATGTTTTCGCCAGAGAATTGTATATGCTAATTTTGTTTCCTTGATGTTACAAGTGATTCTGAATCGTTTGATGCGAATATTGGAAGAAGTATGTGTATTTGACAAAATTTGATCTTTCATCTTCTGCTCCAATTTTAGAAATTTAAAAAAACAATTGCTAAAAATTTTTTTTAATTAACAGATAAAAGCAAAATTTTTCATTTAAATTTTTGCAAAATTTATCTAACCGATTTTTCAAGAGAAAATTAATCCAAAGTATCTAAACGATTTTTTTAAAAGAAATATATTTTTTTTGAACGATATTAGAAGGAATTCTCGTTGATTAGTTTTCGGCTAAAATCGGGCGGATTGTTTTCTTGTGACAAATTCAAAAATTGGTAATTCTCAATTGATATAGTCGATTATTTATAAATATAGAAAAGGAGTTGTAACTTTTTTTAATGGAAAATGCCATTTACACTTAGTTGTCATTGATTTTTCATTCATACCCACAAATTTGAAATTACTAATTATAAAAAAGCCTGACAGGAGTCTTAGGCCTAAGCGTTCTGGCTTATAAATAAAAATTTAAACAATTTTATGGTTGTTTATTAGAGATAGAGAGATTTACATGGCATCGACATATAATTTCCAAGTCTAGAAGAAAATGAGTCGATTATTTGTAAATATCGAGAAGTTGTTTAAGTTTTTGTCGATTTTTAAAAAATTTTTATCAATCAATCAGTTGGAAATCTTGCTGATAAGTTCTCGGCTAAAATTGGGCGAATTGTTTCCTTGTGACAAATTCAAAAATTGCTAAATCTCAATTGATTTAGTCGATTATTTGTAAATTTAGAGAAGGTTTTATAACTTTCCTTGCAAAATACCATTTCAGTCGATGATTTTTCTTTCGTACTCAGAGATTTGTCATTACTATTTATGAATAAGCCTGACCAGAGCTTCAAGCCTAAGATTTCTTGCCTATGAATAAATGAAAAATACATAATTTTATGGATCTGCATTATATATTTGCTACATAATTTTTATATCTAAAAGAAAATGGCGTTTAATATGAAAAATAAAATATTACGGAATTCAATTGGAAAGCGGTATTGTAGTTAATCTGGCTTAGATTACATGCAATTCGTGGCTTTTGTGTAAATTTTCATTTGTTAAATAATTTTTGAAAAAGTGATATTTAAATAGTTGTTTTTACTAAAAATAATCATGGAAAATCGAATTTTAACAAGGACATTGACCAACGACTATGACCAAATTCTAATAAATACCTGTTCCAATATCAATATTATTAACCAAAATATACTCTTTAAAATGCTTAAATTCATTTACATATAAAATATATTTTTTATTACATCAACTTTCCATAATCATAAAATAAAGTTACATCAAACTTTGTTCGCATATTATCCGCGCACACATAATGCACTTTCTATAGACTCTATATAGACCCCCATACATCACGAAGCAAGTTCAAACAAAATCCAAAATGAAAAAATTACACACAATACATCATATTTTAAACTGGTAGAGAAAAGTTTCAATAAATTTCCTTCTATATAGAAATTCTCTACTTTTCTACTTTACGTATGTGAACGTGAACAATTTGCAGCGCGAAAAACAAATAATAATATTTACTAAGAATGACGATGCTGTATACCGCTTCATAAAAATAAATATAATAAAAGTATTGTTTCATAACGAGAATCGAGAAATACTTGCAGAGTTCACTGAAAAGGAATAACAAGGAAATATGAATGAATGTACAGTGCATTTTAAAGCCTTCGTAGATAATGGGATTCTTGCGTCTTTGTAGAAAAATAGATAGAATGTATATTGTAATATAAAATTTGTACATGTGTATGAAAAATCAATATGCAGAATGTACAATTTTTAATAGTACTTTGCAGCATTATTGATTCGATTTAAACAAAAAACAAACTAGTGGTGCATGGCATCGTGCCAAATTGCTGAAACTTCCCGTACCAAAAAACTTAGCAGATCTCCGAAAGAATAGTATTTTAAAAATTTTGAAAAAAATTTTAAGCAAACGTGTTGCATAGCTGATTTGGAGTCTAAATATCAAAGCAATGCATCCAATTTTTCTAAGGTATGCCAAAATCTTCAGAAACCTTTGAAACGTAAAGATATATAAAAAATTCGATTTTTGTTTTTTTGCGATTACTATGACTTGCCCAACGGGAAAAAAACTCTGGTGTACTACTAGAATATTATATCAAAGTGGATCCTTATCTAATTATACGAAGTTGGCTTTTAAACTTTTGAAATTGGTGCCACTGTTGATTAAAGTTTACGAAAAATTAATTCTAGTTCTGCAGACATGTGCACTTTTTAGTGTCCAACTTTTCTAAATGACTCACACTGTCGTTCAAACAAAAAATTGAAAATCTGCATAACTGGAGAAAGCATCAACCTCTATCTCGGAAAGATTTGTAATTTATTAGTTAAACAATATGTGTATTTAAATAATTATTGTTATTTTAATGCAATTATTAGTATCTATTATTTTTTATATTCGTCGTAATAGTTGAATTCGAGTTCTCTTTATTATATTCCTATATTTAATTTAATCCATAAGCGTAATCTAATCTAAACCCGTAGACATCAAAAGAAGAAAAAAGTCTGCTCAATCAATATATGAAATTGACTTGAAACCGTTTCAGAATAATTCCGTCAAGCATAAAATTTACGAATATTAAATCAATACCAAATGTCTACATCATTACAAATGTAAATCTATTTTGGAGCTGAATATCTACTATTATAATTTCATATATGAAAAGGTGGAATATTACTCTTTATGTTCATTCGGACATAAAGGCTGTCTACGTTTAATTAAAATGAAATAAATGAGAAGTTTAATTATTTATATGAATGAATAATATTAGGCATTAGCTTTCATATTTTCCCTAGGATTGTTCATTTACGTGACAGTGCTTTACCAATGTAATTAACTTAATTAAATTTTATGTTATTTCGTTATGACATGAGTTGGCACTTTTGCGTTGCGATTTAATAACATTTGTTGTAATAAAATTATGAGTTTCCAGGACATAAAAACTAAAAGGTGTAGAGAACTCAATAAAACGGATGATATATAATTTCTGCAATACTTTAAAAAAAATTTTTTACATACTCATTTGCATCTTTATTTCAACATTTTATTTTTTTATTGCTTGCAAGTTTGAGTTTTCTCTATTCTATAAACTATGTCATTTATTATGCTTTCTGATATTTGGAGCAATCTTCTCATCATTGTTTCCATTTGTAGCAAAAAATTTCTTGATACCGAAGTAGTTCATATTATGATATACTAAATTTCGAATAAAATTATAATGTTTTAACTTGAAACGCTTTCTGAATAAAAATATTATGTTTCAGAGTCATTTGGAAAGAATAGTGGAACGTCCTGGAAACACGATACAGCAACATCAAGCTCTTGGTAGAAGACAAAGCCATAATGTCAATGTGGATGATATCTTAGAACAACAGGTAAATTATTAAATTTGTTAAAAGGAATGTGACATACTTTTTTCATGAATTGCATTTTACTATTTATTATCCAATTGAGTATTCTTTAATTATCCAAGGTAAATTAGAAAAAGTATTAGAATTATTAGAAAAAATCAAGTTCAGTTACTTGCTACGGTTAATATGATTACTAAACGGACTTATTAGCAGCTTTTGAGGCATTAGCAAAGAATATAAAAAATATTAAAAAAATTGTTTCTGTTATATAAGAGGCCAAACGTGATTTGCAGATACAATTCCCAATAACAAATATCGTAAGAGTGTCCATAATTTTTCAGATATTCCAGTCATGATTATTTTATAAATAAAATAAAAATAATAATGTTACAAGTGGATTTAAAAAAAACATATTATTTGCATTAAATTTACAGAATTTAATATTTAATACAGATTTGTATTTAGAGTATTTAGTTTATTTTATAATTCAATACTATAAATATTTAATTTGAAAACGAGACATTCTTACATAAGCTGCTAATCCTATATTGCAATGTGAAACTTATATTGCAATATAAGTTGTCGAAGTATATATTTGAACTTTAATTCTTGTTCTCATACCATAATATAATTTTTAATTTTTTGAAAATATTAAGAATGTATTCTATGCTTCATAATAAGTTAGCAAAATTAACTCAGACTAATTACTACATAATTTACAATTCAGATTTCCTTCAAATAAATGCTTTTCATCGAAATGTGGCAACGGATGCAACTTTATTTCAAAGTTGATTACAAATTGCATAGACTAACTTTTGCATTAAATTTTAGATTTTGAACGATCCTTTGAGAAGTTTCTTGTTCAGCAGTGTAAGTGTTGATTATATCAAGTGCATTATGGGTTTCATGCCACATAGTTATTTGAATTGCTTATAAAGTTATTGTTCAAATTATTCAGAACTACTGTAATAATTTATACTCTGGCATTTCTATGTAACTTCACTAATAAATTAGAATGTAGAGAATTTCTCAAGTTAGGAAAGTAGATAGGTAATTAGTAGATTTTTATTAAAAACGTAGGATATTTATACTGAATTTAATATTCATAAGGTAATGCGATACATTTCATTTTTACATCAACTTTATAGAATTAATATTTGAAAATTTTGTAGGTTCAGGCCTTGTACTTATTTTTTGGTATATAAAGTATTTGTAATCTAGAATTTAATTCATAAAAATTGGATTGATTATTGCACTGTTTTTATATTTGTGATTTTTTATGTAATTTTTTTTTGTAAACTCATATTTCATATATAACCAGATTGGTAATCTGGATAATTCTGTTCTAAGCGAATCTGCCAGAGCAATACTTATAAAATTAAGAAGCAATTTTAATATATTACAACTATAATTATGAATTGGGGTAAAGTATAAAAAGTTGCTGGAATACTCATTTTCTATCATACTCAATGTAATAATTTTTTTGTTTTTTTTATTTTTTTTAATAATGAGTTTGAACTTCTCGATTGATTTTATATCTAGAATTTTAAAATAATTCAGACTAATCTTGTTAAAATTAAAGTGCTCTTACATAAGACCATTTTTGTTACCATAAAGCGTCTAGTGCAGTTAATTTTCAAAGTGCAATTTTCAAAATTTCAAAAAATTTAATACATTTCATAATGCAATTTTAACATAAATTCTCGGTGTAGTTCCATAATTCCAATTTCAACTTACGTCTATTGAATCAAAACTAAATTATTTTTGCTGAAGACGTATTAAGGCCGCCGGCGGATATCTTCTTGTGGCAGGCGGATATTCATTAACCATAAAAATTCAATTACATAAACTTTATTGATGTAGTAAATTTTCTGATGGCAGCTTCTTCGAACTATGAGAGCTCCATAACTTTATTAATTTGATTATTATCGATATTTTGATATAGTTTATTAGTATCAAATTTATTGTGGTATAGTGTGCAGTAAACTCATTTAAGTACATTGATATTTCAGTTTCTATTTTTTTGCTAAAATTTATGCATTTACGTAATAGAGAAAAATTAAAATTTACTTCAATGTTTATCATTAAACATTAAAAATTGCAAAATTGAAAAACATTTAAAAAATTAATAACGCCATGCACAATTTCAATACACCATGGAGCGCATTCCATAAATAACTAAATGTATATTTAATTAAAAATAAATACTAAGTAATTTTACGATGATTTATTAGATATCGATCTATAATGATATTTTTATACATTCTTTTGTTTCTATATTGCTAATATCATGGTACACTAAAATCTAACTTGGAGCAAATTTGCTCCACACTATTATCAAGTTATAATTAGTTAATTATTTGTTTGGTAGAATTGTGTACAATTTCTATTATTATTATAATATTTTTCAACAAATAAACAATAATACTACAGGAAACACATTTGTTATTGATTGCTATATTCAATAACTTTGTGATTGATTTTATATTTATGGAGCTGAATATGCATGTTATATACCATCGAATTTTTATTTTACATTCAAAAAATTAGAAGCACTAGAACAAAAACAAACCTAATATGCAAATAGTTTCAAAAATTTTCATCAAACATTTCTTTGTTATTTCTAATGTTAATTTATATTGAAAGGATTAACAACAGTCATAAATATTAATTATTGGTTATATTCTAATATTAATTATTGGTTGGTTATATTCTAAATATTAATTATTGGTTATATTATATTGGTTATATATATTATTATATTGGTCAGGCTCACAAAAAAGCCTTAATATTTGGTACAATATCCTAAAATTAGGAATGTGACCTGAAAGTTATATTAGGGTTATTTTTTTGAATTCGTGTAATTTCATAAATTGAAATTCATGCTTATATATTTTTCATAACTGATTTTGCCATGATATGTTTTTAATACGATACATCCATACGATATTTTATTAAAATGAGATCACGTATTTATGAAACACGAATTAGATATAATCGTATTTGTATTAGAGGTTTTATTGTATATCAGTATTTAATATTGAATTCATGTTTATATTTAGTGATGTATCTCATTTTAACTAACCCACGCAATGTAATTTTAGCATATAAAGGTGTTAACTAATATAAAGAGTTGAATAAAACGGTAGAAAATAAACATCCCAGTATTAACCTAAGTTCATTTTTATGTCAATACTATGATATGATATAAATATTAATATAATAATAAATAAATTTTTATATAGAATTAACGCTAATCCAACTATTAGTAATGTAACCAAAGCTTCATGTTTTCCTCAATCAGGGTTCATTAGATTAAATTAAACAAATTAGAAAGAGTAAAAATTTAGATGCTAATTAAATAAATTTAAACTTACTATTTAATATTTTTATCATTTTCATTTACTAACACATTCAGACAACTACTTCGTATCAATCACAAACTACCATTATTTTTTCCTAGGAATCTCGAAGTCATTTCACGATGATTTTCGAGCTCGGTGCCTCCAACGATTCAGCTGAAGTATCTCGGCCAACAATCGATGAATTGAAGCAGTCAACTTTGGCCCAAATTGCCCACTACGTTGCCACCAGCGGTCAGATACTGAACATCAGCGACGTTTCGGCCTGGTTAAAGGTCGACCAGGCGAATGGACAACCGGATCTGGCACGAAACATTCTGTGCATGCCGATTTATAATGGACAGAAAAACGTCATAGGGGTTGCACAATTGATCAACAAGGTAAATGATAATGAAAATGTAATTGTAAGTATATATATATGTATATATATATATATATATATATATAAATTTTGGGGCGGGGCACAAAAGTCCAATTTGACTTTGAGCAAATTATTTTGTAAAAATAAAAATAGCACATCAAACAAATATTTATCTGAATATGTTCAGTAAAACTCTCAGCTAATTCCTCATTGCAAAAATGTGTTGTTTTTGCAGATTTTCAAAAATTTGTAATCTGGTCTTTTTTACCCCACAGCTGGGGTTAATTGAGATGATCAGGGCAAATAGGTCCAGGGACTTATTTTAATTTTAAAGGTACTTTACAACATAATAGCTATATTATTTAACCAATGCAAAATATAAATTTCATGAGTGCATTTTTTACAGAGGTAACACTGTAAATAACCTTGATCTAGTAGTTTGTCAGATATATTCAACTGCATAGTTGGAATAATTATATATTTAATTTATTTTTTATAACATTGCTTTTTTAACTTAATTTACTTTTTTATTTCAGAGTATCTTTTTTATTTCAATTAGATTTTTTTGTCTCGAATTGGGAATGCAATAGCTTCTAATTTCGTTAATAATCTCATTATCATTCAAAGCTATTGCAAAATTTTATTTGCAGATTATAATATTGAACAATATTATGATTAGATTTTATCATATATATGATGTAACATAAGTGGCATTATTTTACTCAATCGATATAGCTTTTTAATGGCTCTATATTTCACTATTATGATGCTGTAATAAATCATTTTAAAGCACTTAAATATCATATATATTTCACTATAGAGCATGCCATAAAATTAATCGATTATTCTAAATTTAAACAGATGGTATGTTCTCAAAAATACGATTTGCGATTTTGAACAAACTCGACATACCTTGTTATTGTACTTTACCAAAAATGTGACCAAAATTTAAAGTTGGAACATTTAACAGTTTTTGAAATATGCGAGGTTGATGGGTGGCTGGCTCCGCTCTCAATACTAGTATTGAAACAGATTGTACGTTTTCAAAAATACATAATTTTATTTTGATAAAACTTGACATACATTGTTAGTACACTTTACTAAATATTTGACAAAAATTTAAAATTGGAACATTCAATAGTTTCTGAGATATGGGAGATTGATGGGTGGCTGTTTCCGCTCTCAATACTAACATTGAAAGAGATTGTACGTTTTCAAAAATACATAATTCGATTTTGATAAAACTTGACATACATTGTTAATACACTTTACTGAATATTTGACAAAAAATTCAAGTTGGAACATTCAATAGTTTCTGAGATATGCGAGGTTGATGGGTGGCTGGCTCCGCGCTCAATACTAACATTTAAATTCTAAACTAATATCAACAATATGGTCAATGCGAGAATTTAACTATTATCTGAAATTGTCTAAATTTTATTACCTTTTGAGACATATTTTATGAGAAGACATAATGTCTGTAATTAAAATGACAATAATAATTACAGATGTATCTGTAATTCCACCTTCATTCCAAATACTGATATCAGTATTTGAAATAAGGGTGGTGTATTGTTTTAAATATAGTATTTGCAAACAAATTTAACAAGTTTATGAATATTTAAGATAATTAATTTAAATCAATCATCTGCGTTCAGTTAAGTTTTTAAATGATACATTATTATCAATCTTATATCATGAAAATTTTTACAAGACAAATATTTACCTACAATTTATGCAGTACTTTGTTTTTACAAAAAAAATGTCCTGAAATTCTACGTATTATTTTCTTCTTGTTCATAAATGAAATCAACAACCAAAAATATTCACATAGAAGACACATACATTATGATTTTCATTGTATTTAATATTTGTTCATAAATAGTGCATAGTAATTTTTCTTCCATAAACAAATCAAATTGCTCACGAATTTACGAAAGACTCAAAATATTTTTACAAAAGATAAATATATAATGAATATATGTTTTTGTTAGTTTTCCTGTTCAATTTGCCTCTCGTTAATTCAGTAGGTACATAAAATTGCTCACACATATAATGTACAATTAAAAATATTTTTGCAAGAACCACATACATTACGAGTAGAGATTTTCGTTCTGGAATTCTTACCAAATTATTTCGTAAAACATCTAAAATTATGCATAAATTCTATGAATTCATCAAATTATTTCTTCAAGAGACACATATATATGGATTATAGATTTTTCTCTGAAATCCTACACATTATTTGTCCTTTCCTTAACAGGATAACGGAAGCCAGTTCAGTGATTGCGATATCAGCATATTCGAAGCATTTGCGATATTCTGTGGTTTGGGTATTCATAACACACAGATGTACGAGAGCGCCTGCAAATTGATGGCCAAGCAGAAAGTGGCCCTTGAATGCTTATCCTACCACGCGACGGCACCCAATGAGGACACTATGAAACTGGTTAAGGATCCGATTCCGTCGGCCGATACTTACAATTTATATAATTTTACATTTATCGGTAAGAATAAGTAAATGAAATATATACATACATACATGTACATATTTCTACAAGAACTTGAAATAATCATTATTATTATCAATACGGGTTACGGTTATTCATAAATAGGTACATATCCATTTCTTAGCCACAAAATTTCCATATATTGGCATCTGAACCGATGCACTATCGATCATATACATCGCCTTTGATGTATCCATTGCTACTTGAAAATACAAATGCAAACATGTTTGCAATTGAAAATAAACCATTTGAGCAAAAAGAAAAACTTTTCTAGCAATATGCAAAACTTTAATTCGAGTTGGAGTTGGGCAGCCTATTCAATATTTCAATTAATATTCCTATATTTAAAGTTATTATCTACTATCTTGTAATACAAATTCATTGTTTTAAAATCATTAAAATATACTATATTTTTTTGTTTTACAAGAGTAGTTTATCTCTCATTGTAGAATAATATGTGCTAGCAATAACTTTTTAGTAAAATATATCAAAATAATATTAATTGCAGATTTCGGATTATCGGATGATGATACGTGCAGAGCAACAATTAGAATGTTTTTGCAATGTAATCTAGTGCAACAATTTCATGTTCCGTATGATGTAAGTATTGAAATTCATAATAATCAGGAATTTAAAATATTATAGATATGAAGCAATTGTTGAATAAGTGCAGTTTGATTTTATTCACTATTATTTATTGTTATGGAACATTGATACAATTTGTATATTATATTGGTATATTTATGTCGGCCGCCGATGATAGAAGAGATCTTTAAACAGAGTGTTTTATATGTTTTCTATATTGGCCTCGATAAATTTAAAAAATTTCGAACTATTGATTGAAAAATGTCTGTTTTATCTAAAATATTGATCTATAGGCTTTAGAATGTAAATTTAATATATCTATTACCAGGTTCTATGTCGTTGGATTCTCAGTGTCAGAAAGAACTATCGTCCAGTAAAATATCATAATTGGAGGCACGCTTTTAATGTGGCTCAGACAATGTTCGCAATGTTAAAAACAGGAAAAATGGAAAGATTTATGACAGATTTAGAAATTCTGGGACTTCTTGTCGCTTGTCTTTGCCATGATTTAGATCACCGAGGGACAAATAACGCATTTCAAACGAAAATTGAAAGTCCGTTGGCAATACTATATTCTACTAGTACCATGGAACATCATCACTTCGATCAATGTGTTATGATATTGAATAGTGAAAGCAATAATATATTTCAGGTGAGATAGTAATATACATATTAGGTATAAAATATCATAAAATTTTAAATCTAAATTTATTTTCGACAGGCACTCTCGCCGCAGGATTATCGCAGCGTTATGAAAATTGTGGAAACAGCAATATTGTCTACGGATTTAGCAATGTATTTTAAGAAGAGAAATAACTTTTTAGAACTGATTGAAAATGGCGAATTCGATTGGCAGAGTGAAGACAAAAAAGAACGTAAGTGGAAATTGATGATGTGGACTATTTATATTGCGGAAAACAGTTTTTACCAGTCAGCATTAGTAACGGAAAAATCAATTTTAGATTGCGATGCGGTTGCTGAAGTATTTCATTTTGTTTGGTGATTGATAAAAAAAATAATCTAAAATTTCTCCATATCGGTTCTAATCTTCACTGATTGAATCAATTTTATTCCAAAAGTATTTAGTTAAGTATTAAATTATATTATTAGTCTAGTTTTGAAAGCGTGTTCTAATTCCGAATGTTATTACGATGCTGGGCAAAGTAGTTTATTAATATTCTTCTACGTATAATGAATTTTTTTTATTTATGTATCCGCTAAAATTGATCACTTTTTATCTTCCAAAATAGCATAATTTAACATAAAATTTGAATTGATACTATTCTATTAATTTTTTTTTGTGCATATTTTTCTGACAACTTCTACTAACAAAATCCAATCTCTATGCCACGTATCACCCAAACTTTGTATGTATTATACATGTTATTTATTTATTTTATAAATCCACAAACAGTTAGTTCAGAAATAATTTCATTTCACCAAATATTTATGTTTGTGAATAAAAGCTGTATCTGTATATATTTTTTGTTTTCGAAACTCTCACGCATGAAAAATTGTTTTCATACTATACTGAAAACAAAATATGAAGAGATAACAAAAATGAAATGCGGTTAAATATATTCATAAAATAACAAAATTATATTCGTACATTGTACGCAGAAAACAAAGGAAAATAAAGAAACTCATGAATATTCAAATTCAATTAAACAAGACAACATATGTGCTGCTTTACATATGAATATTCTACTCTGCTGACCATTATATTAGAATGTAAGTCACGATGGAATGATATATGGAGGTTGTATAGGACTATAATGTTTAATGGGTGGTCGCGAAATGTATTTAAACAGCACTAAATACCCATAATATATATATATATATATATATATATATATATATATATATATATATATATTATACCAACCCCAAATTCCGAGGATCTTCATTTTCGGACGAAACAATTTGCGCATGACTTACTTTTGGAACATCTTCATGGGCATCTATCCTTTCACAACATTTATAAACAAAATTCTATATTTCGGTTAGTTTTTATCAACGGTTAGTTTTCGGTTAGTTTCGGTTAGTTTTTACTATAATATTTAAAAAATCACAATTTCGATAAAATAGTCATTTTTCCAATATGAAATAGTTTAACCCTTTCCACTCCACTTCCCACGCGGCATCCGAGTGGAAAGAATTAATTCGCGTCACGAGCTTTGAAATTTCGATTCTTTATTGCTGAAAACTTCGCAAATGGCACAGACAAACTTTATAATACTATGTAAATGTTAAAAATGATAATAAATTAGTTTTAAAACTAACAATATAAAATTTAATTATAAAAAACTAAGAAATTGAAAATAAAACAAAAGGGCGAGAACGTGCCTTCTTTAGATGTTTTAATCGAATCAATATTAGCGATTATGAATAATTTATTTAAATATAAATGTATAAGTAAAGAGTATTTCTTATAATGATTAATAAATAATAAGAACAAATATATATTAAAATTTTTCACATTAAACATTCATGTATTAAATATAGGCCTGTATGCATAGTTCTAAATTACTTAAATATGTCTTTTATTAAATTGGAGGAATGCTTAAAAATTTTAATATATAAATGCGAGTTAAGTTCTAATGATCGAGCTTTTTTATCAATACAAATTGTTTGTTTTTTATAAATTTACTAAATGCTTTCACCTGTTTTTTTTAACATTCATAAATATCATGTGTATTCCAAGCTGATAAAGGAATCGCAAACAAATCTATATATTGAAATTTATATAATATATTTATGCTCTAAGAATTTAAAATCTGCTATGAAAATGTTACGAATGTAATTTAAATACTTTTCAAGATGTATGCATTTAAATATACGTGAAAATTTGAAAACGATTTTAAGCGAATATTTCGAAAATGATTAAAAAAGCTTAAAAATTATTTTACTGACTGATTTATGTATATATATATATATATATATATATATATATATATAGGGTGTGGAATAAGGTGATAGTATTGACCTTAACTATGCTGAAAAAAAATTAGGAAAAACAATTATCTCACGTTGTTTGAAAATTACAAGCTTTTAAGTGCAGCCTAGAGCTTTGATGCAATTATGACTATTTTTTTTATTATTGTGATTGATTTTTATTAATTTTGTTCATTTAAACTTTAGAACCATAACTCTGAATACCATTTCTAGGACCGCTATCAAAACATTAACACAATTTGCCATGGTTTTAAAAAAATCCGACTTTTAAATAGTTAAGTCCTGTGTCAAAGCGAAAAATGTTCGAAAAAATGTAATAAAACTTAATTTTTTCTGGAATTTTTATTCTTTACGGATTTATCTTTATACTATATTCAATTTCTATTAATACTTCTGTTTCGATTCCAGTACTGTGCGGCATGATGATGACAGCCTGCGACGTGAGTGCCATAGCGAAGCCATGGGAAATCCAACACCGCGTAGCAAAGCTAGTAGCTGACGAGTTCTTCGATCAGGGCGATTTGGAGAGGCTTCAGCTTAACCAGCAACCTGTCGCCATGATGGACAGGTAATAAAGGATTGAGTTGTTTGTACGGTCTTTGAATGGATAGTCTCATACAAGGAATTTGTGGAATGAATGTATTCATTCGCATTGAAACAATTACCATGGTGTGATCGCAAATACTTTGACTGGTATTTTTATTTGTTTTATTTACTTCATTTTGATATTAACTTTTTACTTGTTAATTATTTTTTCATTTATCCTTTTTATTTGGATGCACTGAAGATTAGTCAGATTGAAGAATGAAGACCTTCTTTATTAAATTAATTAATGGATACCCAAAAATATTTTATCATATTTTTTTAAATTCATTTATTTATTCCAGCCTAATGGCCTAGAAATACATCGTAACCTTAATCCTACCTTAATTTGAAACTAACCCCGCAGATTACTATAAACACGAACCTAATTACAGTCTAATAACTTTCTGTGTTCTAGACAGGTTCCCCAAGTAACTCTTTTTTCTTTGTTCTTTGCATGCAATCGCCATTTTATTGTATATATATATATATATATATATATATATATATATATATGAGGGCGAGTCGATTTAAAGGTCACTTAGGCACATATGATTCTCGAATACTAAGGATCAAAATAAGACACTTAGCTGAAGAAACCATATCTCTAAAATGAATTCTGATGCCCCGTGCATTGAGCCAAAATAAGGGATAAATTAAAAAAAAAACGCTCAGGGAGGTGTATCAGGTGTTGAACCATGGGCATGGGTGGATCGGCCATCCTTGTAAAATAATTTTATAGGTACGGTTTCTTCAGCAAAGTATCCTAGTTTGATCCCTAGAATCCAAAAATCACATGTGCCTAAGCGACATTTTTTGACCTATGGTGTGTGTAATATGTAATATGTAGTTGAGAAAATTATCTATTCTATTTCTATTCTATTTTTTTTATTTTTTCAGAGAGCGCAAAGACGAACTCCCCCAAATGCAAGTGGGTTTCATAGACGTAATATGCCTTCCTCTATATCGCGTTTTATCAGATACATTTCCTTGGATTAGACCTTTATATAATGGGACATTAGAAAATCGTCAACATTGGCAAGATTTAGCAGAAAAAGTTGAAATGGGTCTCACGTGGATAGATCATGACACGATTGATAATCCTGTCGAAGAATTTACTGGTAGGAAAATGATTTTTACAAATGACTTGATTGTCTATTTTCTATTTTGTGTTTAATGGAAGATGCTACTTACTTATTAATTTATAAAATTTACAATATTTTCATTATTTACATTTTCACACCTCACTTTATGAAAAATATAAAAACAAAAAATATATAAAATCATAAATTTTTAAATTTAAAAAATATTAGAATCTATCAATTTCTCTACTTATATGATGATAATGATATTTATTTATCATTTATTGCTGAAATATAACATGTGAAAGAACAAGCTGTATTCGATACAGTAAAGAGCACAAAATTTGACTTGATAATTTTATATTTAACATGCCAAAAATTTTGAACCGGTTTTGATTATTTAAAAGCTTTTGAAAGATATCATTGACTAATGTACTTGCTTATAATAAACTGATCATGAAAGATATTACTTGGGAATAGTGCTTGTTAGGGAGTAGAGATCGGTCTAATTTTTTGTAACTTAATATTATTTATTCGGGTTCTTATCAAGCTTATTCATAATGAGTAACTTAAAGTATTTTATAGTATATTAAGTAGTTGTACGACATTGCTTCTTAAATAATAAGACCTGAAAGTAAACGTTTAGACAATAAGTATAATATGTATATTAGGGTGGTCCTTAATATGGACATTTTCGAATTTCCTTGCTCCCAAAAGCTCAAATGGTTCCAAATTGATAAAAAACAATTCTCTCAAAGTTTTAGCTCTTAATATTGTCTTTTAGATAGTGCGAAATTCAATCAAAGTTTTGTATGGAAATAGCATAAAAAAAAATTCAAAAATTTTAAAGATATTTTTAGATGTAATTTAGCGAGCAAATGAATGAGTTTTATTCAAAATGTGTCGCTAAGTTATACCTAAAAAATTTTTTTTTTAATTTTCAAAATTTTTTCTATGTTATTTCCATACGAAGTTTGATTGAATTGCGCACTATCTAAAAGTTAATATTAGGAGCTTTCAAAAAATTGTTTTTCATCAATTTGGAACCATTTGAGCCCTTGGGAGCAAGGAAATTCGAAAATGTCCATATTAAGGACCACCTTAATGAATATAATTTTTAATTATAAGGTTTAAACAATCTTTAATCTCAATTCTAAATTTTATCTGCAAAGTTTAAATTTTTTTCAATTTTCATATAACTTCCATTTAAAACTTGAAAATAGGCTAAATTTAGCTTAAAAGTTACTTTTGTTTTGAACTAATTCGTAGTCAGCTGGTAGTTTTAAATTATTTGCTAGTTATCTCGTAGCTTCAAATTATTACCAAGTTAAGGTGTAATATAAATTTTAAGGATCATCAGACGTCAAGGATATAGAATTCACCGTAACCACGCTGAACTGCACGCACAATTCCGACTCGACGGAAAAGTTTCCATCAACTATGGAACTGACCCGTCGAAGATTCGACAGTCTGCGGAAAACCAAAGTTTTGCCTAAAACTGTAAGATCTCGCCTATCAAAATCATTATACAGTTCATCCAATTTGAGTACAGCAGGCAGCGGCAAAAATGCTGAAACCAATACTGCAACCGATCATCAAAAATCGGCCTCTCAACAAACAATCAAAGCCTCATCAAATGCTGGAAGTGAGACGAACGTCACAAAAAAACATAAAGGCAAGCAAAGAAGTAAAATTTGTACTCTGTTGTGACAACTAAAAATACTATCCTCGAATAATAAACGACACTCGTTGAAAAACAGAGTACGTTGTAGGAATAGGAAAGATAATAAGTTTATTGAAATTTGAAGATGGGTGATTAAATAATATGCATGGTATTTTGAACGTATCATTTCTCTTCATTTTAAGCAGAATCATATAAAAATTAAACTCATGTTTCAATTTCTAAAATCACAGGATATTATAACAATATTTAAAAAATACCTAAAAGTTTGAAAGCACTTATCAGTGGCAAGTAAATTTTTACTCAACTTTACCTATATATAACTAGCCCATGAAATTATCTAATTATCTTTTAAATTTTTATTTTCATTTAAATTTCTTTTGAATAATATATCTTATTGAGCAATTATTCATATTTACTTTCAATTGCCATGCATATTTTTTTCTTGTTTCGAATAACCAAAATATTTTTACTAACACACACGAATAACATCATGGACTTATTGTAGAAATGTTTTTATTTTACTACAAATTTTCAGGTTGTTTCTGGATCCGATTCATCGTTATTAATTGGTAATTAATTATTGATGAGAGTTGATTAGGATTCTCTAATAGTGCTATTTTTGTTTCGGATATAAATACAACTCATTTCAATACTTCTCCGTTCATTTTCAAAACTTTTTCAAGTATATTCATTAAACTGAAGAAAATTGATAATTATTACATTAGAGTAAAATAATTATTTTAATTGTGTTGACTTAACCATGCCCATAGTGAATATTTTTTTATCCAAACTTAAACTATAAAATTTAATTTTTGTACTTTTCAAAATTATTATTACCGAAGTTGATACGTTTAAAATAAGGATTTGCATCAAGACCCTAAACAATTACACCTCAAACAATTTTTTTGAGAAAACAGAAAAATAAAATGATCTAAGAATTTTGGATTTATTATTCAAAAAATTCTATAAAAAATAAATTTCATTTAAATAATTGGTGCTAAAATCACGTTTAATTTTGCAAAGTTTGGGAGGAAATAATCAAAGAATGTGATAATGATAGGTAGCTTAGTTTTAATAATAATTTAATTATTATACTATGACGTTGTCTGTTTTATATTTGTACATAGAATTATTATTAATGTTGTGAAAGTATTTAATCTGATTGTGTGATATAGTTTAAGAAAACGTTTTTAACATTTGAATTAATTAATTGAGGTGAATGATTGCGAGATATGATTAACGTCGTATTTATCTCTTTGTGAAAATTTATAACTTTCATATTTATGAATTCTATTTATTTTATAAAATATTATTAGGCAAATATATAATAATAATAATACGCAAATCATAAGTAAAATGAATTATTTTTTCATAGCTTTAAAAATAATTTCTACTGAATTATAATTAAATTATAAATATCAAAATATTTTTTTTAAATTTGAAAACGTCTTGGTTTAAATACCTGTCCAGCAAGAAGCTATGTAAAAAAGATTTATTTGCTTATCTCTACGATTTTCATAGTTTTCAATCACAAGTTTTCTTATTCGTGCACAATATGTAATTAAGATTGACAAATTTTTGTGTTTGAAAATTTGAAGTGTTAATTATTTAATGTGTGATTAGTGACGATTTTTAAACAATTTATTATTCAGGTTTAATACCCTGGGCTAAGAATGCGGACAAGTCTTAGAATACGAAGAAAATTGGATGATGAATTATATCTAATACGACTTGCTGAATTGGTGATAAGTCTGCTTTCATAATAATACAAAAATTGACATTATTATTCTAAATTTTTATTAGCTAATGAAATATTTATTATCATTAGACAATTTACAATGTATTTTTAACTTGTTATGATATGAGAAGTATTTTACATGGTTTTGCTAATGCAAAACATAATGATCAATGAGATAAATGTGACTTGTGGCATATCAAATCGATTTAAATCAAAATACAAATATAAGTTTTCAATCGAAAAACATTGTGGTATCCGCTTAAGCAAATTTAATTTAATTTAATTTACTAAAATACTTTTTTCATTTGGTGATAACTATATGGTGGAGGGCCTAAAGTAGTAAGTTTAGCACACATATTAGTTCTTGTATTTATATAAACATATAACTCATAATCTTAGAAAATTTTTACTCTTAATTTAAATTTATTTTGCAGTATTTACAAGAAGTTCTTGGAAATCGTGGTGAATGGCATAGATATTGGATATATCCAATCTATCACCATATGAAGCATTTAATGTAAAACTAGAACATTTCTTTATTATAATGAAAAGTATTTTTTGGTAAAAAATAGGTGATGTATAAAATTTGTTATAGCTATTTTTTAGTGATGAAAATGCTTTCGATTTGAAAATGCCATAAACAGATATGAAAAACTTTACTAGTACTTATTTTCTGATAAAATATTAATTTTAATGTTGAAAACAAATTTAATCAACTCATATATTAAATTATAGTGTTAAATAGTTAGTTCTAGAGAGAATGACGATAATATAAATGGGTGTTTGAGTGATTTTATTAAAGATTCGGTAATGAAGCTTTGTTAAGATAATATTACGTGATTCTTTTTGTCCACAATTTATTTTAATAGTTATTTCATTTGAATTCAGATCTTGTACATGTTTATTATTCATTTATTTATAGATATTAGTGTATATAAATTTACGAACATCTTAAAACTTATCTCAATTTTTGCCATAAGATAAACTAGTCGTTTTTTATTTCAGTTTTCATTATTAGATCTAGTACATTCCTCTCGGTTTATAAAGACATTTTTTAAACGTTTAAGATTGAAATGGTAATTAGAGCAATTTTTAATTGCTTTTTCTATACATTAATTTATAGAAAATACTGGAAGTTTGTAAAATAAGTGTCTATAAAACATTTATTTTTAATTTTAATTGAGAGTTTTCTGAAAATGTAACAGTATTTCGACCTAATCTATAATTTTAATGTTATGTTAACTAATCCAATTCAAGTGATATTAGTGTAATAAAATGCAAATAAATTCTTTAGATAAGAATGTGAATAAGTCAAACAAATCATTGCTAGCAATATCTATTCAGAGTAATATATAAATTGTATTATGTTATGGATATAACAAAATGTATTCCGTTATGTGCAATTATAAATTTTATTATTGATGCATTTTGTAAAGTTATTAATAAATATTTATTCATTAGCAACGCTGTTTGCTTAAGTTTTATTATTTGTATAATTTCAAAATTGAAATGAAAAATTAGATTTGCAACTACAGTTAGTATTAAAGGACATAATCGAATGAACTATAGAATTCCGTGGTTATCCTTCAAACATAAATTTGGTTTGCTATTTTATCTTTACTTGAATCAAACGTTCTTATGAACAACATATTTATGCATCAAGATTTTTTTACATCTTTAAATCACATTAATAAATGATTTTATAGATGAGAAAACTGTGAAATTCAAAGGTAAATTAAATATACATTTATTTATAGTTAATGATATAAACATCATTGCTTCATAAACATGTTCTGCTACTTTACTCCATAGTCAAAAATACTATCCTTACAATTACCATATGTTTATTTTCTTATACGTTTTATTTTTTTAGATCAATTATTGTGTTTTGTGAATTCCCTAGCCAACATGCCAATAGCTTGGGCATGCAATATAATTATAGGGCATTTTCTACGCCTCATCAACCTACAATCTTTGAAGTATCCTTCGCATCTTGGAAAACCGTGTGTACCATCTGCAAAAGTGACAAGACCGAGACCCCAGATACGCCCCCCACGAAACTCGCCCTCATATCTCATTCCATCAGATGATTTTAATTAGTTATGATGATACATCACACTTAATATTATATATACATTAGTTTACAACCATAATCTACTTCAACCTCACAAGTTAATAACAATTAACTTACAACTTAATTTTTTTATAAATTATACCAACTTTGATCCATCCGCAAAACAAAGTACTCCCAATCCACTAAATAGCCCGTTTGCAAATTGGCCATCATATCTTGTTCTATTTTTAAATAACAAATGTCCAACTCCATGTTTTTGGCCTCTTTTATTCCACTCCCCAAAATATCGAGATCCATCAGAAAAACGATAACTGCCTGTTTTTACTACGTCGCCGGATAACGTATCTAAAATATTAGTTGAAATTATTTTTTAATGTCATGAACCGATAAGTATTATTTAATTATAACTACCGTCCATTATAAAATTTTTGAAAACAAAACTGGGAGCATTAGTTTGAAATGGCGTTGCAAAGACATTCGATATAGGATTGTTGGTTAATTCAATTTGTACATGGCACTTGCAGGGATCAGTGGCGGATCCAGGGGGTAGGTCACGGGGTTATGACCCCCCCCTGAGCTTGTCTTAAGACTTACATAAAACACTAATTCAGCAATAAAATGACTTCATAATGATTTTAGTTTTATATTTTGTTACCAAACACATTCTATAAATTCAATATGTAACTTATTATAGACGGCGGAGTTAAAGGCTCCTAAAGTTTAAGGATTTTCTAATCGTATTGCGAAACCATAATTTAATTATGTGACCCCCCCTGGGGCCAAAGCTGGATCCGCCACTGGCAGGGATTATATATAGGGCTTCCCGAGTAATTGATTTTAATAGTTAAAACAAATTTTTAAATATTATTAATGACTAGGTATTTTTTTACAAACACATGCAATGTTATTAATAAACAAACGTTAGGAGCAATTTTTATTGTATTTTTGTATTTCTTCTTGCTATAATAGGTAATTTATATTCGAAGAGTAATTAACTAATAATAAATTAATAATAATAGTTAATAATTATGTTCTATTTTATCTAGATTATAAGTAATTGAAGTTATGAGCCCATCGTAGTATAATGGCAAAGAACGTGCATAGCGCAAACAAAGTCCCAGGTTTAATCCTAAGCTCGGCCAGTTTTATGTCAAGCAGTATGATAACAATTTTGCGGTTATGGATATCAAATATAAACTCAATGAAATTTTCAGGGGACTTGCAGGGAAATTTCTGCTATACATACACGCCAAATATACTAATCTAATATATTTTGACTATACATAAAAATAGACCTGTTACCGGGGTAATTCATTAAATATTAACACAATCTTTCAAAATCAAGGTCTTCAAAAAACCTAATATCGATTATTATGCGGAATATACTAAAGATTAATGAAGTATTTTTAGATTATATATGATATTTAGCATATTTTTGAAAACTCGAAAACAGATCTAGAGCTGGGCTTTTTAAACTTTTGTCACTCGCGGCCCCATTTATGATTGCGAGCTTTTTGACGACCCCATTTATGATTACAAGTTTTCACCCCACACAAATATAAAAGATAGAGAAATTAATATTTTCAGATAATTTGTTTATTGGGTAACAATATACATCTATACATATATACACATCAAAATATATAGTTTTAGAAATGGCGGCGCGACCCATAGTTGCCAGTTAAAGATAATTATTAAACCAAATTCTATTAAAAATACGGGATTAAATTAATTTTCAAAATAAATATTAAATAATAATAGAGGAGATTATAAATGATATTTATTATTTTCTTTAAATCTCTAACGAAAATTTCTAGCTATTATGATCAATAACACAATATTTTAAAAAGTAAGGAGTTCAAATAAATTTCCAAAATATTTTTGATAAGTGATCTTATTAAACAAAGTCTTTTAAAAGTTGAAACGCTCAAATATTTTTTCATTTAATTTTTTTTAATAATGGATGTAATACGTATTTGAATATTATCCAATCATGACAAGATATGGTAGAAGTCCGATAATTTATCTATAATTAATAATTACCATTTGGAGGGTCATGTATTAAATGAGGCGTAGTTTTCTGTCAGGTTGTGTATTTAGGGTGCGATTACTGAAGTACTTGCGGTGTCGAAGAATAAACATATATGATCGCTCGCGCTTTCTATAACAATCGCCGAAACCAGGTACGAACTATTTTTTTGTTTCATTTGACAATAAAATTTAAAATATAACTGTTCTTTAATAGCATCTTCTGTTATTAAATTTTTACTAAAGCTTCTTTTTTCAGTTGCAGGTCACACGCCAGTAGATTTGAATGTTGACTTAACCAAATCATGTACCTGGAGCAGAAGTGGTTAATTTCTTCTTCAACAGTTAGAATATACAGGTATCGGTGTATTAATCAGTTTGGTACATAGTTTACGATCAGTATAAAATTTTTGTTCTGGAACCTCTGTAGAATTGCTATGTTTGATTTACTAGCCGCACTCCATAGATGTAGACCGTAGTACCTATTGGTTTAATAACTAAGTGTCTTGTATTTCAAGAGTTTATTTTCTGACAATCCGGATTGATTTCTGATAACCCGGATTGTCCCGGGTTTCTAAAAACTATAAGTCTAAATTGATTCTTGGCTCTTACTTGATAATGAAATTACAACTAATTATCGAATATCTGAGAATGTTATGTACAACTAGTATGCTTATATGAAAAAAACGGATTAAAATAGCCTCTCACATTCATATTTTTGAACTTTTATTTACAATTTTACGAAAATTAACAAAAATTATGAAAATGAACGTCTTGACTATCTGGAATAAAGCAAATCAGTGCTAATTATTTTTAAATAATTATGAAAAAAATAAAGTAAATCTGATTTAAAAAAAAACTCATTTAAAGAAGGCCCATTTGTCTTAACTTCTTAAATAGTATTTGTTATTTTACAATCATATTAATTTTTCTAGCATTCATTCCCTTCCCCTATCTCGGATTAGCATAATTTAAAATTACCGTCCCGGTTTTGACTCAAAAAAATATGATCACCTTATTGATAATAATATGACTTACTGATATTGTAAGGCTTGACTTTATGTCTTCATTTTGAGCTGCTTTAAATTAAGAATTTCCACTCGACATTTTATTTTGTTTAAGTAGAATTTGATATCACACTGCTTGATATCGGGCTGGCCGAGTTTAGTACCAAACTTGTAGCAAGTGTTTGCCAACGTTCTTAACCATTACACCTCCACTGGCTCTGAAATTGTAAAATGTTGATCTTGTTTTTTTTATTATGCGACCCTTTGTGCCCTGACTTGCCAAACAAATCATTACGGCTTGTCAGGCGCGTGCCATCGTGTCATGTCCATAAAAATAACCATATTAGAATGGTTGAAGAGGGTTGAAGTTGAACATTTTCCCAGACTTGAGCACTGATTACGCGTTTTCTTCGCATAATAAATTAACACCTCAACACGCTTTAGAGCAGGGCTATCCAAATGGAAAAACTACGGTTACATACGTACGTAATATGCATTTTTAGTAAGGTGACCATATTTTTTCAAGTAAAAACCGGGGCGGTGAAAAAATTATTTTATTTAACAATAACAAATACTATTTAGGAATCCAAAAAAATCAGACCTTTTTAAATGAATCAATTTATTTAATCAAAATTAGCAGTCAAAAAATTCATTTTCATGATTTTTGTTAATTTTCGTAAAATTGAAAATAAAAATTCAAAATTATTAATGTGAGAGGCTATTTTAACTCGTCTTGAGAATTTTCATACGGCAATTTTCTCATTTATAACATATTGTTTCATATAAGCATACTATTTGTACATAACATTTTCAGATATTTGATGGTAGTTAAAATATCAAGTTAAAATGGCAAATTGCTGGAACTTTCTGCACCATAATGAAATATTCGAAGAATATTAAATGTTTTCTAATCGATTATTATAAATACTGAAACTCTTATATATGTTTACAGAGATCTAATAACTTATATAATATATGTTTACAGAGAAGTAAATAAACAAAACTCGATCAATCAAATTTAAAATGAAGAATATTGTATAATATTTATAAGAATTATTAACTGAATAGCAGTTAAAATTATTCATTTGAAGTATATTAGTGAACTTTAGAACTGTAGCTAGAATTAAAATTAAAATCGGAATTATTTTGGATATTCAAAAAAAATTTTTTTGGAAGTTAAAAAAATTCTTTTTCCAAAAGCAATCGTTTTATCAAAACCAGCAGAAAGTTTTTTGAATCGAATGCTTAGTTCTCTCGAAAACTTATATTTTTGCACATTTTGCTCGGTATCTCCTAAACGTCTGGGCCTGGCTTTGCCAAAAACTAATCACCACTCCTCCCCATCATTACAAACTGAATGTTTTTTAGATCATTCAAATCGGATGATTCGTACTATCAAAAACTCGATTTCTGTTTTCTGCACTTTTTGCTTTGTATATCCGTAACGTCTGGACCTACCTTTGCCAAAAACTAATCAGCACATCTCCTTATCAATTGGAATTGAATGTTTTTAGTACCATTCAAGTCGGTTGATCCGTGCGCCCGAAAACTTGGACGAAGAAATGCGGACACACAAAACTTACACACACACATCCATTTTTTCAAGGTATACCAAAATATTCAAAAATCTTCAAAACTTGAATGAATACAAAAAAAATCATTTTCGATTTTTGGCCTCTTACTATAACTTACTATAAGGGAAGTTAAAAAATGCAGATAGAGCAACGTTAATATTAATAGGTTTTTGTAGAGTATTGTTCGATTAACATCTTCCAAGTTCCTTACCTTAATATATAATTACCATCAAAGATATTATAAAATATTTCTAAAATTAATATGCCAAGAATTGTTAGTTTTTTTAAGTTTATTTTTATTAGAATCATCGGTGTTTTATTACCATCAATGATAATTCAAAGTCTGATATATTTATGTTAAGATGATGATTGACATGCCTCTACAATATCGCACCACGATAATATTTACTTTTACAGGTCATTATAATAGTTAGTTGTAGGTGAATTATATGCGAAGCTGATTTTTTGATCGCATTTGATCGCCAACATCAAATAGTATTCACAATTGCTTTGCTCCGCTAACACCAGTTGTGTTAATCTTTGCAGTTCCAATATTTTCCGAGAAATGGGTAAAAATTATGATTTTAATGGAAATATAAATAAACAAATAATGCAATATATAAACAACCACGTCAATATTAGATATTCAAGTGTTATTTTTGTATACCCAATTGAATGTATTAAACTTGGCCCATCATCAACAGATCTTCTATGCAGCGTTTGTGGCGATAGGGCCTCTGGAAGACATTATGGAGCTATTTGCTGCGATGGATGTTCCTGCTTTTTCAAAAGAAGCGTCAGAAGATCAGCTATTTACACGTGCATAGGTAAGTTGACTTACAAATAATTTATAATAGTACAAATCAATCCAATTTGGACAATCTCAGTCGGCATAGAATAGAAATTGGTTGGAAGAAATCAATTATTTTCACCACTATCTTCATAAATATTATGTTACTAAAAACTAGAGAAAAACGTCCAATGCCACCAAAAAATATGTGGATTGCAAAATTGTCACGGATATTTACGTTTAGGCAGAAAATTGATTTTTGGATAGGTTCTTCAACTTTAGTATTCGAATTTTTTAGAGCAAAACTCAAAATTCAAATATTTCTTCATTTTTAGCAGGAAAAGAAAATTGCGTTATAGATAAAGCACGAAGAAACTGGTGTCCTTATTGTCGATTTCAAAGGTGCCTATCAGCAAAAATGAATACAACAGGTAAAAGCTTATCTAGATATATCGCTAAGATCAGCTTATATGACAATTTAAATAAAAATAAAAATATTGTCAACTACAGCTGTTCAGCAAGAAAGGGGACCTAGAAAACCAAAGAAAAAAATATTAAATATGATACCACATGAAGATTGTAGGCAAAATCGTTTCAAATTCAAAATTGCAAATTTTTCTCGAAGCAGCCGCAAAACTCAATTTACTTTAAAATGTGCTGTTGATATGCAAGGTATAACTTAAGTTATAAATTTATTCAATTTATTCTGTTGATATTGAAACATAAAATATTGTATTTGAAATATATCATAATTTTTTTATAGGCCATGTATTTTTGGACATAATTGCACAAATTCTCCTTACTTCTGTGAAACAAGCGCGAAATAATTCCACATTCATGAAATATGACAAAAAGCAGCAAGATACTTTACTGGCATATGTTTGGCATGAATTATTTATATTGAAATCAGTCTACTGGCCTGTAGACCTTACAAATTTTTATTTGAGGTTTGAAACTATTAAGTTTATAATAACATTATATTCTGAATGATTTTATATGGGAATGATTTGCAGAGCTTATGAACTGTTGGATACAAATACAGGCAATTGCCTAAAACAAGCTGTAAAGATTTGTTCAAACTTGCAAGCAGATGATTTCGAATTACATTTTATGGTCACATTAATTCTTTGTAGAAAAGGTTTGTACATAACTTATTATTTAAAATACATTGTTTTTTTATAATAAATGCTGATCTACTATTTATTTTATTACGAAGATAGTGCTTTCGAGTAGCTTTTCAATATTTTTATAGAATTCAGCTTGAATCCAGAAACCGATAGTTTATCAGATTCTTCAACTGTTAGTACTCTGCTGGCCTTACAACAATACAATTTGGAGAAAAGAAATGAGTGGTGGACGAGATGCGGCCAAATGCTTATTGCTCTCAGGAGTTTGTGCGCTGTGGATAGCCAAATTCTAAAGGAAGTCTTCTTAAAACCTGTGATTGGTGATGTTGAATGGGATTTAGTTATAGCAACTATATAGAAAGAAGTGTAAGAACTCACAAAACAATTTTTAAAACACAGCAAATAAATGAGTAAGTAAATGCATAAATATCTTTCATATCATATGATATAGAAAATAGAGTTAAAATTTCAAAAAAGTTCGGTCGCGAGGGTGTTGGATTACAGGAGGTATCGATCTATCACAGTGTCGAATTGGTGAGAGATTACAGTAATATTGTAATATGAGTGAAACTAATATTAAATGTTAAATATGAACATTTGAACTTTTTTTATTTATTATATTCATTCATTTATCTTATTCTCTTCAATTTGCTGCAATTAAAAACTTCCATTTTTAGTTCAAAAATAGTTTATTATATATCTATTAAAAATATCAAAGCTATAATTTTTGAAAATTTGTATTGGTTTTATCTAAGAATAGCAATTCAAAAATGTCATTATAAAAGTCAGGGTAATATTCGCAAGCTCGTTTACAGTCTGGCATCCAATTTACTTCCAGAAGTTTTGGTCTAATTTGCGTTTGGTGCCAATTCAACATTAAATCAACTGCATATAAAGCTCTTGATTGTGGGTTTTCTTTAATTCCCATTGGTGGATCCTTACTTGTTGCACATAAAAATACTTGTTTGAGCATTTGCTTAATCATTTTTTCTATATTGGTATAATTATGGTCTGGATATTGTTTAACCCATTCTGTTTTGAACTCTTCACATTTGAGATGGAATAATGTTGCATTTTCATCATAATTCATTACTGTGAAATGTTTTTCATATTCATCAAAATTATCAAGACTAAATGATTTATTAGCAAAACGTAAGAAGAAATTGTTATAAATATAAACATCTAATGGCTTTATAGATTTTAATAACACTACATACCGAATATCAAACTTTACCATTATATTTGTATCGGGTCTTAAAAATAATACAGGATTTTCTATATATTTTTGTACAATTTTTGGTCCTGATCTACAAATTTGCAATATACAATTCAAATTGTTTGTGATATGGGTGTCTAAACCCCTAGCTAAATTAAAAGGCTTCAAAATCCATGTATTATCTAGCTTTTTTTTAAGTCTATTTTGAAAATAACTTACAAACTGTATAAGCTCAGTTTCTAAATTGTAAGTAGTTGGAAGCCATTCTGGATAAGTGTCCAAAGAATTTATATCATGATGTTCAATGTTATCAATACGGCATATGGCACTTAATAAATCCTTAATTGTTATGACATTTTCAAATGGAAACTGGTTTACAAATGTATTAGGTCTATTAAGTGATAACTCTTCATAGTTTTTAAAATGTTGTGTATACCATAATATATCCGCTGATGATTCATCATCACATATTTCAAAATTAGGATGAGTCAGATATTTGTGTACATATTTATATTGTGTAAAAACCTTAAGTGCTCTTGAGCAAAAGGTGGGAAAAGATTCAACAACAGGTAATGTTTCATCAATCCTACCACTTAAAAAATATTCTTTCGAAGGTGTAGTTTGGGTAAAACTTTCCATTGTAAAATCACATGGGTGCCAAGGATGAAGCAATGCCTTTCGATATTCACTTTCAATAGGAATTCCTACTACATAATCTCTCAGAAGATATTCATTTTGGGCAATACTTCTTAGTGGAAATAAAATGCTATAAGTGATTTGCTTCGTAATATATAAAAATGGTGTTACAATAACATTAGGATTATCACTATGTTGAATCCTAGATCCTAGTTCATCCATCATATACCAAACAGGCATACTATGCTCAATGTCAGAACTTAAACCACTCATGGTATAGTATAAACAATATTTCCACATTTCATTGCAAATACATTCTATGACCTCATTTATATCATTTACATTATCTATTCCCAACATGCTGGCCATGCGATCTCTGAGTGATGGAATTTCTGAGAGCAATTTTCTTCTATCACTGATTCGAAAGGTCCAAGCATGATCAATCAAAAATATATCTTGCGGATCATTATTACTGATACCCTGCTCATGAGTTACCTGAACGGTGAAATTAGGATCTCCAGGTTGTTTTACATCATCCGCATAATCTATCTGCAGTACTTGGAAGACGTTGCTTGATTCTAAATCATCACTTTCTAACTTTTTATAAAGAGTGGGCCAATATATTTCAGGAACACCACATGCCAACAGTTGTGGTTTATGCAAAGTTACAAATTCTTCATACATTATAATGATATGATGTCAGTATAGATAGTGAAAGGTGTCGGGATGTATATGACTGCAAAAGTGTAAAAAATACATGTAAGAACAAACATAAATTGATGTGAAGAAATGGGTTAGAATTTAATTGGGAAACCTATTTATCTAACCTTAAACGACATAAAACAACGTTCTAAGTTGCGCAGCACACAGGCAACGCAACATGAAGTGTGCAACTAACGGTTGCAAGTCTGCAATACTACTAGAATATCATGAGTTCGTTCCATCCATAGATAAAAGAAGAGTATATAGATCGCTCTCTCGGGCCATATTTCGTTGCCACATTCCTGTGTTAGTTGAAGCCCCCCGCTACAGATGGCACTAGTCGCCTGAACGGGTGCGTATAAAAAATACTATAGAAATGAACCAAAATTATATGGACCGTTTTAATTCAAAATTTAAAAAAAGAAAAATTGAAAAAAAAAAAAAATTTAAAAGCATTTATTTTTCACAAAAACATTCTACATTATATCTACATAGTTCTCTTTATAAACAATGCACACATAGCATAGAAATGTACATAAATATACACATTATCCACAATGTGTATATATATATATATATATATATATATATATATATAACATTATATATGATTATAATAGATGGTAGTAAGCTGTATAAACTATGTGCGAAAAGCATAAAAATGTACATAAATGTACACGCTATCCACAATGTATATATATATATATATATATATATATATATAATGCAATACATACATATTGCATATGTATGTATATATATATATGTATATATATATATATATATATATGTGTATATATATGTATGTATGTATATGTGTATACGTGTATGTGTATGTATGTATATATGTGTATATATACATATGTACATGTCCGTATGTATATGTTTATATATATGTATTGTTCGTATGTATATATGCATATGTGTACGTGTTTTTACATGTATATCATATATACACGTTTGTTTGTGTGTATATTTATGTATATATATTACGCTTTTGTATGTTTGTATATATTTCTTTTTACTTTTCATTTCTCTTGTTTATCTATCTGTTAAGTATAATTGTTATTGTTATAATTATATTACTTATATCTATAGTTCTTTTTCCAATTTCTGTCATTTTTTCCTAGTTTATATTAATTTTTCAATATTCATTCTGTAGATCCACTGATGATGACATAAAATACTATGTCGAAACATTTGGAAAAATTAAAGATTAACTTCTAAATCTTTGCCTTTTATTTGATGTATGCCCTTGAAGAACTTACTCATATTTCTCAACATCAAAATTAACTACTTTAACATATATATATATATATATATATATATATATATATATATATATATACATATATATATGTGTGTGTAATATCATTTTAGCATATCAGCCTTTCAAGCTGAGCACAAAAAGAATAGAAATGTACATGAAAGTAGATATTATTTATATATATACATATACATATATAACCACAATTCATACCTGGATGCATAGATAAGGCCTGCATGTGTATATATATATATATATATATATATATATATATATATATTTTACATATATATTTATTTTGATTTACATTAAGTTACATAATATCTATGATGTACAGTCTCTATTTGGGAATCTTTTCTGCGCTATTGTTAATGTGCATTCAAATGTTTGTTCAAAATGTCATTATTATCATTGTCTTAAAGAAATACAACAATCATTGATATTATCATAACAGTACTTAATAGTTTTCTTATAGCATCTACAATAAGACATTTTAGAGTAAAGCTATTGACAACTCTTTCAGAATAGTCAAATGCAATAAGCAGTGCACATTAAGGGTGTTTTATCCCTTTGCACTAGGTAGAATTTTATCATTAATCATGATTATACTTTGCCTGTCATTTGACAGTTCCTGAAAATCTATACAATGTGATTCCCTTTATCATCATTAAACAACACAGATAATAATATTTCTTGTAATATCAATGAATCAATAAAATTATTAATACTTAAAAACTTTTCTTGTGACATAGCCAAACCTAAATTAACCTTTGCACTAGCTAGAATTTCACCATTAATTGAGAATTTCCTTCCACTTACGATTATATCATTAGTGTTTTTAGTATGTTCTCCAAACTGACTTAATATATAATTACGAGTCCTACTGTTCAATATTAGTGGGAGATCAGCAAAGATTTCAGCACATTTCAGACTTCATTCTTATTGTTTTTTCCTGTGTATTCATTCATCTCGTATCAATACCTGTATACTTGTGAATGTGTTTAGTAAACCGTCTAAACATTTTACATTTAAACGTATTTTCCTTTTATACTGCTGAAAAAATGTAGAATTATTAGTTATGATCCTACATTATTAGAACAAGAATAATTTATATTTAGTTATTTAATAACATACCTTTCAGAAAGCTGACAGGAATTCTCTCTATCTATTTATAACCTTAAAATTTCTAGTATTGATATAGTTAAATGTCTCAATTATTTCTGAATTATTAAACTGTAATGAAAAATCATATCAGAATAGTACAATCAAATGAAAGTAATTCGAAGTATGCATATTAATAAAAGTACTCACTTAGATTGAAAGCCGGCAAATATTATTAACTATTTTACTTTTACTTCGTCGTTTCTCGCTGGAACTACATAATACATGCATTTTTCTTGGTATTTCTTCATCGTTAAACAATGCACTTCGACAGCTTATTTGTTTTTTACTTTAACAAGCATTTATTATATTGTCTAGGTTATCTCTTCATGAAAAATTTATTACAATGGACGCCATGTTTGATTTACGTATCTGTCATATGTCAAATTCGATTTCAAAGTGAAAAAAAAAAAAAAAAAAAAAAAAAGACAAGCGCGACCGGCGGCAGGGGCTCTAACTAAACTCGGGTTACAGACGTTTGTTCCGAGATTACCGGCCATGGTTCCATCCGAGCCAATCTGACAGTCCGGAACTGTCCGCGCATGCGCAGAACACTTTTTTCTGTTCCATCCAAAATTTCGGATTTCAAACTGTTGCGGACTGTCAGTAATGCGTTCCATCAAGCAGTCCGATGAGTTTGAAACCAAACTATCATCCTAGACAATGTACCCGGCACAAACAGAAACTCCGTAATTTAATACGATTAAAATATAATGTTATTTAATCTCAAATAGAACAATAAAAATTTAATGAATTTACAGGAGTGCAAATATTGTAGAATATTATATTAAAGCGACATAACGATATATAACTAGGAAATATTAAAAAGCAAATTCATTGATATAATTAAGTTATATTTTATTTGAATGTGTTTAATATATATATATATATATATATATATATATATATTAAACTTATATTTATGTATTAAAATAATAATTATTATTATATAAAATAATAATTATTATTATATATAATAATTATTATTATTATTATTAGAATATGATCTGTAAAATGTTACAAGTTAATGCTGAAAATTATTCAAATTAAAGAAAATAGTTGTTGGAATTTAATGCAATAAAAAACGGTAAAAGGGAAAATTATGTGAAAGTGGAAATGATTAATCTTTAGGTAAAGAAAAACATTTTTTTGTACAAAACGAGTTTTTTATTATTTAAGGTGGTATTTCTCATTATTATAGTGTACAAGATAGTTGATGAAAACGTTCATAAATTTATTTTTATTCTATATATTTTAAATATAGATTTAGTTGACTATAAAAATGGAGAGAGGTATTTATAAATTAAATTAAAAATTATAAACATTTTTAATATCTAAGTTTGAATAAATTTGCTATTATTTTGAAGAATTGGAAGAATTTTTGATAATGCCAGATGTACAGGTACGTGAGCCGCAGGATACGGTCTGGACCATAGAACGGACCAAATCCTTGATAAATTATTATAAATTATACGTACCTCAATTGCGTTCGCTGAATGTACGAAACAAGAAAGAGATGTGGAAGAAAATCAGCGAAAATATTAATGAGGAATTTGGCACAAGCTTTAAAGAAAATAACGTGGAAAATAGATGGAGGGTTCTACTAAGAAGTTATAAATTAGTCATTGATAGAAATGAATCCGGTAATAAGCATGTTTGGCAGTGAACATCTTAGTGTTTTTTCCACATATTAATAATTATTTTAACAGATCCACGGCGGTCAACCTTTGAATATTTAGAAGATTTCAATGAAATTTTCAATAGGGCGCAAAGCACAAACCCTATCTGCCTATTGAATTCAGAAAATGAAAATAACGTTTCGGATGTGATGCTACAAACTGGGCCTTCACGATCTGCTATTGAAACAGCAGCAGATGATGACTCGTCAGAATCAGATTTTGATATTGAGCCATCAACTGTTGCTAGAGAAAGGCGGATCAGAAGAAGAAGGACTACGTTACAAGAAATCAGAGACGATAAGAGAAAATTTTATAGAGAAATATTAGAAATAGAAAGAGAGAAATTAGCAATTTTAAGAAATAAATATGGAGATGTATAAATTAATTATTTTTATATTAATTATTATACCATGATATGTTTTTTTGAATATATTATTAATTATTAAGTACAAATTATTTCATTATATAACACATTAAACTAGTGAAATACCAAATGTCTAATATGAAAGAACATTTTGAATATTTTTAAAATGTTATTTTCAATTTCTTCTGTATTCATTACGACTATTTATGAAATGATGAATCCTCTTGATATTTTATAATTATTTATAGTAAAGCAGCTGCTATCTGATCGCGAAGCAATCGGGCATTTATTTCTTCGGCATTAACTTCATCTTCAACCGAAGACTCAATGTTCAAGCGAGAAAGATTTTGGTTTCTCTGCAAACATTCAAAATTTTCTTTTATGCTGCAATTGTGTAAAACACAGCAAGCTCTTATAAAATGGCAAATAAAATGGATGTTTTTTATTTTTAAATGATAGAGTTGCCTAAAATTTTGTTTTAATAACCCAAATGTATGTTCAATAGTACTTCGAGCACTGTTAAGTTTTTTATTAAAATGTTTCTGGGTTTGCGTTAGAGAATTAATATTTCGAAATGGTGTCATTAAATTTGTTTTCAGCGGGTTAGCTGCGTCTCCTAATAAAAAATATCGACCACATTTTCGATTTAAATTTAAACCCAAATTCGATCTTCTGAATACTCTAGCATCATGTACTGAACCAGGACATCCAATGAAAACATCGATAATTTTGTTCTGATCATTACAAACAGCTTGCATCTGAAAAAAATAAATTAGAACATGTTTCGAAATTTTAGTATATAAACAAAGTTACCGCACATTTATAGAACAGTATCCTTTTCGGTTTAAAAAAGATCTTGAATCCTTTGCAGGTTTGTTTATTCGTATGTGGCACCCATCGATTACTCCAATTACATTAGGAAATCCTTTTTGTAAAAATCCTTCAGCAATCAATAACTTTTCTTCATGATTTGGCCACTTTATAAATTCAGAACTGATACAACTTAGAAAAGAAGTAACTCTTCGAATTATTCTATGCAAAGAACTTAAAGTGATATCAAAACGATCACTGACATCCCTGTAGCTGGCACTTTCATGTCCCGCAAACCACAAAAAAATCTGCACCTAAAATTTTATTTCATTATAATTTTTTTTAGAACAACCACAAATTTAT
Source organism: Ctenocephalides felis (assembly GCF_003426905.1). NCBI lineage: Eukaryota > Metazoa > Arthropoda > Insecta > Siphonaptera > Pulicidae > Ctenocephalides > Ctenocephalides felis. Next base: position 10,189,692 of record NW_020537646.1, on the reverse strand, counting down.
GCCGCACCTGATGTAAAGCACTTATTTTTTCATATATTCCATATGTATTTAAATTGTAGATTGCACTTGCTTTATATCGGTCAGATATTTGTTTACAAACATTTCTGCTAACTCTAAAGTGTTCCATAAACTGTGCCTCGTCATACAATGGAACCACTTTGTCTGCCAAAATAAGATTATTGTCTATAGCCACATTGAACAAATTATTGAATAATCACTTAACATATTTATGATAGTGATCGATTTATTAATAGTTAAAAATAATATTACAAAATAATATAAAATAAAAATAATATTACAATAATATATTATTGTAATATTATTTTTATTTTATAATATTATTTTGTAATATTATAATTAATTTTGTAATGTTATAATAAATATAATAAAATATTTTAGTAACAGATTGCATTTTACTTACCAAGATAACCCTTATTTCTTTCAACTTCCACAAACTTTAATAAATCTAAATCATCGTCGTCCTCGTACTTTTTAAAATCGTAAAAAAAATTCATCATCACTCATTTTAAATAAAAATTGCACTATACTAACTAAATTAAAAAACTGAAAACTGTTCTAAAGTTCTGAATTTGACTAAACACTATTTTAATATTATAAAAAAACTTATAATATTTTAATATTATAAAAACTTTTTAAAAACTTATTCCTTATCTGCGATCAAACATCGAACGATAAACGGCCGTAAATAACCCGCAAACGAATTCCGATTTGTACCGAAAACCACCGAATACAATCGAGTGAGCTCCGAGTTCGAACGCGTTGGATGTATTCAAACCAAACCATTGCCAACTGCCATGAAAAAATCAGAAAGAGTTTGATCTAGTTTGAAACTGTTTGAAACAGTTTCGGACTGTCAGATTTGCTCGGATGGAACGAACCCCATATCTTGCAACCCTTTGCAACCACAAAACTCTCTCTCTCTCTTCCTTCTGCTTTCGCCGAGTGAACATATCTAAGAAAAATTATTATTTTGTTATAAATTAAATATTTTGTATTTTAAGTAATCAATAAATTAGTGTATTTTCAAAATGTTAATACTTTTTTCCACACAAAAGGGTTGCAAGATTTGATATTTTAATAGCATTGCAGACTTGCAACCGTTAGTTGCACACTTCATGTTGCGTTGCCTGTGTGCTGCGCAACTTAGAATTTTGTTGCTCAAGTTACCGCTATATCACATAACCAACAAAAAATGACACTAATATAAAACTGTTTTACTGTTTTGTATAAGTAATTTTCACTATTTTTTAAGAGAAACATTATCACCAAAATGAATATATATCTTTATCACTGATCTTATTTATATTTCTATAATTTATCACAAGATGAATGATTTTGAAAAGGTGTATGCCATCCAGGTGATACTAGAAGATTTAAGCACCCATCCCTTTTGTGCACATGGACCTACATTACTATTTCGAAGAAAAATAGATAAAAATGGTACCACCCGCGATTTTTTTGCATGTTCAGCCTATAGAGACAGGAAAGGGTGCCCCTTTTTCAAATGGGCTGATGAGTACAAAATGATAAATGATAAAAGTTCCCTCAGAAAAGAACAATTATTGAGTGAGCTGAATCATGATGAATATTTTTCTATGCTGAAAAAGGTATGCAAGAAGTAATTTTTTATTTTATTATGGTATTGATAAGTTTAATTTATTTTTATATAATATAGATAAGGGATGCACAACCTTTACTTCGAGCTTATTGTTTCACTTGTAATCAATTTTTTATAAAACCCTCAAAAGATCATACACAACATAATGTTAAATACAATATATCAACGAATGAGTTAAATCATCCGATGTCTTTGTTAATGCCTCTCAGTAATAATAAGAAGGAAGCACAGTATTTGTTCACTCAGCAATCTGTTAAAGATATTACAGACATTGCTTTTAAATTAGGATATTGGTAGGTAAGAACATAATTTTTTACTGCAAGCCCTTTAGTCGAAGCATTAAAAATGCAAGTAAATTAGTCAATTTGAAATTTCAGCAATTTTCTGTGCATCGGCACACCTTTGATTAACGAATATATAATAAATAAGAATGATAAAGCATATTCAAGTTTGCTGCTTGATATTGATACCAGATTTCATTCATTTTATGGACCAAGTGAATTTATTTGGTATAATAGCTTCAATCATCACTTTTTCCATCCTGAAGACAAAACTGTATTTGAAGATTTTTTAAAGATAGATGGGTATGAGTATGCATATTACTCCAAATGTACTAATTCTATTAAAGCAGATTAATACTTATTGCATCTGATTCAACAGAGGTACAAAAACTTGTGTCTTTATGGACCCACCATTTGGTGGTCGTTTGGAACCATTATCACAAACACTTAAAATTATGTCTGAAACATGGCTAACACTTAATGGGCAAGAAAAATCTGAAGGCATAAAAATACCAGTATTTCTAATAATGCCTTACTTTATGGAATCTTTAATTAAAGCTAACATGCCTGAAATGAATATGAGTGATTATAAGGTATTTAGTACAATCTTGTAAAATAATGTTGAAAAACCATATAATAGATTAATGTATAAACAAATATTCATTGCAAAAATTATGATTATATTAGGTATCATACATAAATCATTCCAAATTCAATGATAAGAAATCAAAACAGGGAAGCATTGTTCGATTTTTCACTAATATAGAATTGAGGTATGATCTCACATACACAATGGAATACCAGTATTCACAAAATATAAAATATTTTTCAGTAAAGTCATTCTACCATCTACTGACTATAAATTCTGCAAACTTTGTGATTATTGGGTATCAAAAGAAAATTCACACTGCAAAAAATGTAATTCTTGTACATCAAAAGATGGTCGAACATATGTACATTGTAATATTTGCAACAAATGCGTGAAGCCAACTTGGACTCATTGTGAATTATGTTCTAAATGCTGCTTGCCTGATCATAAATGTGACAACAATGATCAAGTAATATAATTTATTTTCATAAATGATACTTATTTAATTTTCTTCAATAAGTCAGCTTTTGAAAGCATTTAATTATTTTTGTGACTAATATAATGCCACTTCAATTTAAAAGATAATTATCTTCCATTCTAACATAGTATTGTTCCCTAAAGGAGAAGGTGGCAATAAAAACTGCTTGTTATTAATATTAAAATTGTAATGTATTCAGATCCTTCATATTACAATCTTTACATTTCAGAGCATAAGAACTGAACATAAAAATACAAAGCGAGCAAAGAATGTGACTAGACAAAAGATACCGAACAAGTTTTCAAAAAAGCAAAAATAATTTATGTACATATTCTATTTAAAAATACCATAATTAATAAGTTTGGAAACTCAGTCATACAGTATGACTTGTGCAAATTTTTATAAACTATATTAACAATAAATACATAATAAATTTACATAATATACAATATATCTAATATTCAAGATATTTTACTACCATTAAACTCCTAGTCTACTCGTCCTTCATTGTCCACCGCATGTACACAACTTTCATTCTGTCCCAAATATTTTCAAAAGAATCCATTGCAGGTCTGACATCCAAAATAGCAAATTTGTATTCATCATCAACAATGCCTCCATCATAATAATCTATAATATATCTGACTTCTTTGCCGCATCTATCAATAATCCAGTCATGACGATCAAAAGGCAATTCATAACCCATCCAGGATCGAATACGAGCTCTTGGACTGTAATCAGTGGCTTTTCCACCAAAACTTTTTAATCTGGGACATTCACATTCTTTGAAATGCAGAGCTTCCCATTTTAATACTTCACGCCATGCTTGCTCATTATTAGCATTATGAATTTTAATGATGTCTGACATATCCTTTTGTTTAATATCATCCTTTTCCCACTTCCAGCCTTTGCGTAACATTGCATTCCAAAACATTTGTTGGCTGGGGTATTCCCAAAAGGCTACGGAACCATCTTCTGTGACTTTAGGAATTGTGCTTACTTGCCTTTCTTTTGGTAGAGGAAATGGTTGTCCTGGTGAAGGTTGCTGATTTGCAGGTGGCATCATATTTAGAGGGTTAACATCTGATTGTCCTTGTTGCACAGGACAGCCTGACATTAAAGTTTTCTGATGCATGGGGCATTCGGGTGGAGGGACTCCTTGTAAACTTTGATGATGATTGTGCATTGCTTTTGCATTTTCGTCGGGTTTTAATATCTGTGTAGCAGCGTACTCGGCTGCAGAAACCGTATTACCCATCTGTAAAATAAAAAGCAGTAGCTTAAGTTAGGAACTACAACATCTATCAATCCTGAAAGAAAAGAGTCTGAGGATATACTTATAGTACCTTTAGTAAAACTGCAGACGCTTTTACATAAATCTGTCTGGATACTTATTTATTTACCTACAATAAATTAGTATTAATATAATGACAAATATCGACAATGTTTGCCCTAGCAAAGGGTTATGTGAGCTCCATAGAGAAGTCGAAATCGCATGGCATGAGATAGTAATGCACTTGCATAACGCCTAAAAAACTTACGTGAAATTTGTATAGAGGGCTATGCTGTTATTAGTAAAGTAACAACAGGAAACACAAACTCGTTTTTGAAATGACTTATTTATTGCATTTCTCAAATTATTGCGTTTAGAGGAAATAATAAGTTGTAAATATCAAAATCATGTATAGTAATAGTAGTTGCAAGTTAAAGTTGTACTAAAAAGTAAATATATTTTTATCTAAATGTGGAAAATGTCTTTGAAATACTATTTAATTCTACAAAAGAACAATTTGCCATTTTTAAATATATTATTAAAAAGTTACGAGTGAAGCTTTTGCATTAAAAAACTCATTACAGCCAACATACTAAAAACAAATTTGTTTTGGTGCTAATCTTGAACTAAACTTTATATTAAATTAGAAATGTTGTCCTTCAGCCTATATTTCTTATATATCAATTATTTTATTAAAAATAATTGAAAAATGTATTTTCATATTGAAATCTAAATTGTTAAAAAAAAGTTTTTTTCCGCTCCTGCTACGTATGCGCCAGCGCCACCGTATGGCCACCGTTATTCACTAAACCGATGTCGGTTGCACTTGATCTTCAGTTTGACTTTTGTCATCGTGCGGGTCGGATTCAGATCATATGAATTTCGTCCAACGTCACGTGTGATTATTTATATACGTTGGATAATTATTATAAATATTATTAAATAATGGCAAATTTTTTATATTTAAAATCATTTATGTTAGTGTTAGTGAAGTGCTTAAAAAACGATATGTGAATCCTCATAATCAGTATAAAATATTGTTGTAATATTTACTTTTCGGCAGAGTTCAAGTTTGTATATTTAAGGTATTTAAATATTTGTTTATATTGCAAAGTATTTTTGGAATGTACAAATTAGTCTGCTAATTATAAACCATAATCTTTGCTATTATAAGAATATTTGGTTTTAAAAATTCATTTAAAGATCTAGAAATAAAATTATAATATCAAGGAGCTTCAATTCGTTTCTGTGCAATACATAACTATGAAATGTCAAAATACCAATCCTAGAAGATTTTACTCTAAAATTAATTTTTGCAACTTCAATTAAATTAATTATATATAGTTATCATTCACTTACATCGCTTTTCTGATAACAATTTTTACATTTCTTCTTTTCCAACTCATTATCAAAATCTTTTTTTTGGTTTGAGGATAAAGCACAACATATAAATCCTAATTTGGAATGCAACTGAATAGTCCTAAACATTTTTATTCCTAAGATTCAATATGTCGCATCGAAATTACCCTCAAATTTATTATTTTTTATTACAAAAATTTTGACTTATAAATTTACATAAAAATTGATGTTCATGTTTTGTTTTTCTAGCCATAATGAATGAGGAACAGGCTCAGGCTGAAAGAGAGGAGCAGTGTCTTCTGCAATTGTCCCAGGCTAATACAACAATTGACGGTAAGATTTTTATAATAAAATTAACTTATTTCATCTTATGGAAATATAATTTTTCATTCATTTTGAAACTGGTCGTATTTTTATGTCTTGACAAAAATTCTGAGCTATCTATATTAGGTACAGAATCTTATTTCCAAAGTTTGTTGCCAATGAGCGAAACGTAAACACAAAAATCTAGTTGCACAGAGAATTTTTTTTACATAGATATCTACATACCTTTAATATATTCTTTTTATAATTTGGTTGTGATAATGAAGTTAAAATTTGTTGGATGCATTAAAGTGCAGCTCAAAAGAATCCTTTTAAATGAAGCTTTTACTAACTTGAGTGCTACTCACATCGTTAATGGGCATATAATACCCTGAGATCAGAAATATATTAATTTATTCTCTAAAAATCTAAACTTGGGTAAAGCTTGAGATTTACTTAATGTTTTCCAATTATTGTTTATTTTTACCCCAATATTTTTTCTAAACTAAACGTTTAATGTAAAATTGTGGTATGATCTTGAGATATAAAACTGGTTGTTTCAATTCCAATGTGAAAAAAACGATATTTTTTGTTCCCATCTCAAAGAGTTTTTCATACTAAGACTTCTTTCTTTTTAATGTAATAAATTGAAGTATGGCTAGCATATTTATAAAACGCCATTTTTTCTGAAGTCTCTATAATATTAAAATTGCAACAATAGATAGTTTTCCGAAGTATCTTAAAAATTCAAACAAAAATTAAGTTTTTTGAAGCATCCGCGAGTGAAAAATTCTAATGAGCATTAGTAATAGATTTCTAAGATCGTCATACTACATTACCTTGTCTACGATATTGTGATTTCTTTGATGAAGTATTCCACGTAAAATCAGATTTGTGAAAGTAATACTTAGGAATCGATTCTGCCGCATAACAAACAAATATAATGGCAAGGCTATGTTACGCTCCAATTTCCATACATTATGCTACTGAATCATACTGAATACTGCCAAAATGCCATGTATTTGCTATGAATTCAGGCGTTCTACACATAAACTACAACGTCACGCGTATGTTACAAAGCTGTGTTAGAAAGTTCCTGTTATCTAACATCGTATTTTTGTCATTTGTGCGGTTATGTTTTCTATCTGACAACCTGAGAAAATCGCCTGACTGTACAACAACCACATGGCCTTTGACAATATTTAGAACGGATTTGTATGGAAAGTTCTTCATAACATGGCCTTGCCATAACATTTGTCTGTTATGCGGCAGAATCGGTCCCTTAGTAAAAATTTCGTAGATGTTACGATTTTGTGTTCATTGGGTATTAGTTTTAGTTGTGAAATATTTAGTTGTTGGAAAAACACTACGTGTTGCATTTAAGAAATGACTATCCAAGGAAATAAAGATATTTCTTAATCGGGTTCTTTGATAAGCCAGACGCATATAAAAAATTTTCAAGTTCACCACAGATAAACTTAATCACTCAGATTCCGATAGGATTAAATATATGGCTCATCGTCCTTGTTTAATTCCAAATACCTTTATAAATAAAAAACGACATTTTGTAATATATGATATGTCGTTTCATAAGTAAATAATACAGTTTGAGACGTAGTTCTTAGTTCAATATCAGATATATTACAAAACTGCACTTGAGCATCGATATGCGATCAGAGTAATGCATTCTATCCGCAAACCAATATACAGTTGAATCCGATTTTCTAGTACAAGGAGGACGAATCTATCCTTGATTTATTGGACAAGGAATCTTTTTAAGAGCCATTTTTATACCGCCCGACCATGAATCACGTCACCGATAAATTCTTTCTGGCTTCAAAATATTATTTACCGATTTTTCAACGATTCAATTTAATTATAAATTGCTGTTTACTCAAGACAACGGCTAAAGGTTATGACAATTTGATGAGGTATTTTGAGGAAACTCAAATAGACTGATAAGGGGTGAATAATCGAGAAGGATTTGGAAGAACGAAATTTATTTTTGTATGTTAAGTAATAAATATCATCTTAATATAGACATTTTTGTCAACACAACCAGTATGTTGTTGATTTATATCTGCTTGCATTTGTTAGAATAATAATGAACTATTTTAAAAGCTAATAAAAACGTAAATTGAATGATGAAATTCTAGACTGCCAAATAATTTTTTTTATATATCTTTACGTTTCAGAGATTTCTGAACATTTTGGCATACCTTAGAAAAAAATGATGTATGTGTGTGTGTGCGGATAAAAATTTTTGTCGACGATTTCGGGAACACCGATCAGCCGATTTGAATAATTCAAAAAACATTCGATTCGTATTGATAAGGATACATGCTGATTAGTTTCGGGCGAAGGCAGGTCTTGCCGTTCCAAAGATACGAGGCAAAAAGTGCCAAAAATGGTAACTTAGTTTTTAAGAGTACTGAGCGTCCGATTTTAATAATTCAAAAAACATTTTACTTGTATTGACAAGGTGAAAAACTGATTAAATTTTTGGGAAGGCAGGTGCAGCGGTTATGGAATCTCAATGAAAATAAATTAAAAAAATGTCATTTGACGGTCAAAAATGTTTATTGGACATATACACATCAAATTATCAGATATTTTATAGTGATTTCAATAAAGTGTTCACATTTTGTGTAATTTTTTTGGTTCCATACCAAGATTTTTAATTATGGTACGGGAAGTTCCAGCAATTTGCCTTAAGGCACTATGCCATGCACCCCACTAGTTACTTCTATTCATTAAAAATAATTGCAAGGTTCGAGTATTATTTTAGGTATTTCCAAATATTTTATTTTGTGGGATTCAATAAGTCACGTAATATTTATTTTTGCTTACATTTTTACGTCTAAAATTACACTTTTATAAGAAATGTGTACTTCGAGAAAAAAACAAGAAAAGTTTGGGATTTCGGTATATCGTTGAAAACAACATTAAATATATATTATCCTTGAAAGATAGCTTTAATGAAACTGAATTCGACTAAATTACCTCTACAATGCCGAAGAATATCAAGTAAATAAGATTCTTTATCAACTAATTGAATGGAAATATTTTGTATGAGTTTCTCGCTTCGGGTAATAATCTTATATTGAATTAATTTTTATGATTAAACTTTTCTTCTCATTTATATTGTATCTCATTTCTTGTGATTTTTTCTGTTATTTTTGCAATAAAATAAGTATCTCAATCAAAATAAATTATTATAATTAATTAGATTGGTCGAATAAAACTGTATCCAAGTATAATTTTCTTGAGAATTTTCCAATCTTCCTAATTTAGATGTTTTGCTCGATTTTATAAAAAAATCGTGGGCCCCCAAGTGTTCTTTCCTGATGTGTCTCTTTAAGCTGATGACAGAAGAAATTTATTCTGTGTAAATGTTTGAAGATATATTAAATTTATATTCATATTGTATTGAATTAGAACGTTCGTAAATTACGTTTTGCATCAAAGGTAATTTGATAGACAGTTGACAGTAGACAAGACGGATCTGCAGCTCCCGAAGTTGCAGCATTAAATATTAAAGCAGACGGCAACAGGTTCTGCTGCGTTTTCAAAAGACACTTATGAATTTTAGGAAGGTATTAATTACTTAATATTGTTCTACATATTATTAAGATGCTAAGACTTAAGGTACATATATGAAACTAATACTTTGGAATGACGAATAATAGGTGCTTGGTAATACTTTGTGAAAATCTTGTAAAATAATTACATTTTGCATCTGTTCACATTTACACAACTTTATTAATTTTTGGTTTTCGCAATTATTAACATACAAGTGCCAATTGATAAATATAATCAACTCCTAACTACACCTTTGGAACTTTTGATTATTATGAATATACTTGACTTTTGCATCGAAGTTTTTATAAAATAATATTTTGGCTAACTTGAAATTTTACAAGTTTCCGATTTTTTATTATACTGCGAGTAAACCAAAGTTCAATTAGATAAATTTATCAATAAGTGCAACTTATTGTAAAATTAAAAATATCACATTTGGATAAATTCTTCTATGCAAATAATATTGTAGTATAGAGATTGTCACAAAGAATGATTGGCAAATTTTCTATATGAATAACTTCTTCATCCATATTATTGATTTCAAGATTATTATTATAATCTTATTCATATTTATCTTCAATGCCTTGATTATGTAGATAATATTTAGAGGCAAATTGTCCAATATTTCAGATTTTTTTGCAAAAATGAATTTTTCCCCTTCAATTATTTGCACAAAACTCTCTTTGATTTTTTATTTTATGGAATAAAATGTATACAAAGTATAATGTAACTAGGGTTTATACAAAAACCGACATTTCAAAAAACCGGTTTTCGAATTTTATATAGCAAATAAATTTTTGCTCGAATATTCTGTACAGGTATTGTCTGTTCCGAGCAATTTTAATTAATTAATTCTAAACATTCTAATTGTTTTTTTATTTAATAAAATATGATTTACAAAAACTTAGAATGTCTATCGAATTGCTACTCAGACGTGTCCTTTGTTTACTCGTAATATTTCCTGAAATAGAAAATACTCTCATACTTGCGACCAAATTATGCTTAATTGTTTTTAAAGCCTGATATAATAATTCTAAGTTTTTTGCTCTTTAATTTGTGGCTCCTAGGGTTTAAAACTCTTTTTTTTAAGTTTTTGCAGAGGAAGTTACTTCTTCAAGAAGAAGTCGCACTGATTTAAATTAATATATGCCCTGGTATAAAAATCTAAATTAATATAAACAAAACCTTTCTGGGAACCATTGCAGACTGATAAGATATCAAATTCTATTGAACCGATATGATTTCAAGAATCAAAACGCTTTCATCTATCTTTTATATTTGGCGATATTTGTCATTTTTCATTTATACAGTGAAAACCGACTTTTTTCACTAAAAACCAGTTTTCGAATTCCATAATTTTTGCCAAAAACCGGTTTTTGAAAACCGACAAACCTTAAATGTAACTTCAAATCATTTCTTATAGTATTTTTTTCAAAGTTTTATAAAAAAGTATTTCACGTATAAATTAGAAGATTAATTACACTTTTTTTAATTTACATGCAAATACCGCGTGCATGATTCTCTTAAAACTTGACATATTTCATAATGTATGATATATAATAAATTCGACTATTATTTATATCACAAGTTTCAATTATATTTTATTACCCTGTTGATTCTTATTGATGGCAATTAAAACAGTTAACAATAATTTAACATCACGACATGTCGATACAAGATGACATTGATATCGATTTAGTTTTCGCCAACACGGAACTGATGAGACCAATTTATCGCCAATGTGCTAATTGTGCTAATAATAATTTATAAGACGTTTGGAAATTTTGCACAATAATTTAATAACGCAGACTCATTTCATGATGATTTAACATTCTCTCGAAGCGATTCAATTAACAGGTTCAAAAATTCAAAGTATATGGTGCAATAAAAGAATTTGTGTATCAAACGATTTTTATGAGGATACTGGATTATCTTTTAAACCGGTTTAAAAACGCAAATATAATTTACTAAAAAATGTCTAATCATTCATGTAGCATGTAATTGTTAAATTATTAATTAATATTGGATATTATTATATTTATTGAAATTTGGCATCCTTGGATATTTGGCTGCATATATTTTTAATTTTCAAGTGGAGAAGAAGTTTGTTTTAGCAAAAAAACCGATCAGCTAATTTTTTAATTTCTCAAAGTTCAAGTCGTTCTGTATCCAATGAGACCAAATTTGGAAAATGTATATTCGCGTAACTGTATGAGCCAGTTTTTTATCTTTCGTCAACGTTTTATATTTTTCTTATCCATAATCAAATTATGTAATATTAGAAGGCTTATAGCTTAAACTAAATTCAAATTTTAAATGAATTTTAATTTTCAATTTCAATGTCAAACAATGATATGCTGTTTTTCGCAGTTTTTTGCATTTATTTCTACAATATCACTACAGTTTTAAAGTTCATTAAATTAAAGATTGATTAAAATTCAAATAACCGTTTACAAGAAGTATCAATTTATACACACATTTTTCTCATCATTATGTCAAAAATTGAGATATTATTCAACATGTTCTATGGTAATAAATACTGAAGTTTTCCTAGAAATCCTGGTCTGGTGACCCTTAGGCTTCACTGATGAGAAATATTTTTTTCTGAAGTAATTAATTTTCAATTTACTAATATTATCAATTACGTCGAGGGTCGAGGCTTTGGATATATTTGGTGCTCCGCTCGAAGGCTGATACACTCTGAGATATTTTTTTTACCCGCATTTTATTTTTAACCCTTTCTCTTATCTTGTTTACATTTAACTTTTATTTTACAAACTTCTGCTACCCTGCTTCTTTGTTCTGCGCCTCAGCTTTCAATTCCACAGAGGTCGTCGATCATTCTCATTTTTTTTGCCCTAGGCTTGTAGTTCAATTTTTCCTTGTAAACTCATATATAATGTATATATCTATTCGTAAGTGGCATAAACATTCGCAACAATGAATTTGTGATTTGTATATGAATTATGTGTATTTTTCACTCTGTCAATAAAACTAATTAGGGGGAAGTCCCGTAACGCCGGACGGCACTTAACGCCAGACACTCTATTTAACACTCTATTTAAGCGAGTATAAATCTTTTTATTTCAAAATACTAGTGAAAGGGGCGCGGGGGGCACACAGGTGCAGGATCACGCGCCAAGACTCACCTGTGGCGCACACGGCCATGGCGGGAGTAACTCTTTGTTGTTTTAGGCGCAAAAACACGGCGTCACCTAAATATCAATGGAAGTAATTCTAGTATATTTATGCATTTACATTTGATTAGCATTCAAAGATAAAAGTAGTACTTGATTGTTATCCGTAAAATGGTAGAATATTATTAGATATTTAAAAAAATTTTAGTAGGTACCACCAAATGAACGAAAATGTCTGTCCCTTACACCGGACACTATGTCGTCCTTTAGCGCCGGACAGTAAATATATTGATATTTCTTGTGAGAATTGACATGATTTACTCTATTTATTTAATTTTGTTCTGTCGGTCACTACATACCCCCATATGTCGTATTTCCTAGTCAAAGAATGAAAATTTTATGATTTTCGAATGAGAGCATCGGTATGGCCCAGCCAAAATGGATATTTTGGCTGGAAATGGTGGATTATTAGTGAATTTTTTTTGCAATATCTAACAATATTCTCAAACACTAATGTGCAGAGTGTAGAGATGGCTACATATGTGTTCAATGTTGGTTATTTTGAAATGTCCGGTACTAGGTGCCACTTTATAAAATAATATTTTTTGTTACCAAAGTTTGATTGATAGTATTAATTATTTTTTAAGATTTCGTTTTTGTTAATTTTGTTTGATTTCTAACTTTGTTATCTAACATATGTCATAATTTAATAAATATTTCGTAAAATATTTTTTGATTTATTTATAAATAACCTTAGGTGTCCGGCACTCGGGGACTTCTCTCTATATGTAATTTCATTTTTGATTTTTTTGCGATTACCTTATCCTTTCCTGCGAAAAGTTAATAATTATTACTCATTTAAATTTTGTGAGGCTTCGATTACATTTTTCCTCAAATTCCTTTAATATTTTCGTAGACCGACTGCGACTCATAGCTCATCGCTGCAACAATGTAGTATTGCGTGTAGCTTATAGTATCGTAACAAGCAATTAACATAATAAGAGCGAAACGGGCCTTGAAAATAACAAACAGAGGCTGCCGGTGTCAGCCGCGGTTTATTCTAAATCACGGACTCGTGGGGTACACTTCGCCATTGCTCCGATTCAAGGTTCCGTTTAGATTAATCATACGGCGAATTTATAGCTGCGATCTGAGCCCGTATGCAATAAACAACCGGGTAAACTTATTGTTTGTTGGAAATATCTAACTATCTATGATGAATGCGATCATAAATATCGCAGAGTTACGAATGTAGTGAATGTAGTATGAAATTATATTACAGGTGGTCAAAGGCGTATAGTAGTAACAAAAAAGATTTTTATGTAGGCATTCATATTAACAAGAAAAACTAAGTAAGATAAGTTCCTGATGAAAAGTCACAAAATTATTCAAAACTAATGGTGCATTGTATCGTGCCTGAGTGAGGCAAATGCGAGTCTTAAGGGGCACAACTAGTGTAACCACCCAAACAAAAGATGATTTTTGGGAATTTATATTAAAAAAAAAACTACTTAATCAATCATTTCAAAATTTTAGGAATATATTTATACATGTTTTGAGAATACATAATAAAATTTTTAAAGAAAAAAATTAAATATTTTTTAAGTTATCGTCGATCTCCAACAGCGCGACAAAAAAAGGCCCTTCACTGCTGCAGTGATTCCGGCCTTCTACGTGGACGAAATTAAAAAAAAAATCTCGTTAAACTAGATAATATTGTCTATTGAATGAACGATATAAAAAAAAATTAAAAATTGACAAAATGACGGCGTTTTTTTAAAAAAAGTCGAATTTTACTTAAAATTTTGGTCGTTTTTGGACTGCCAAAATTCGATTTTTGATCCGATCAAAAAATCGATAATTCATTTTACAGAGAACTATATATAGAACATGCAAAACAAATTGATAGCGATCGGATCATTTGTTTTTGAGTAATAGCTGCAGCAAATTCGGAAAAGCTGTTTCGAGAAAAACGTGTTTAGATTAAATGATCGTTATACTTTAAATGGCTTAAACTCAAAAACTATTTCAGATATCGATTTAAAATTTTGGTATGTTATTTTTAAAGGTATAACCTATTGAAATATGGAAAAATTGAAAATTCGATTTTTTTAATATTTCACACTAGTTGTGCTCCTTAACGTACCGCAATTTAAAATGTTCAGAAGCTATACATTTTTTTTTTAATTTTGAATTTTTTTCAAGGCAATCGTGCCATGTGGCTGTGGTTAAAAATTATAAATCATGGTACGGAACGCATAGAAATGTAAACAATATTTGTACTGAATTTTAAAATATATGAAAATTTGATGTGCATCTGTTCAATGATCATTTTCGATTGCCAAAGAGCGTTTTTGAAAGATTTCCGAAACCGCTGGACCTGCCTTCCTAAACCAGTTTCTCATTCCAATACAAGGGAAATGTACTTTCCGTTCTCTCAAAAAGTGAATTGCCACTTTATGCGTTTTTGCCCCGTATCTTCGAAACGGCTAGACCAGCCTTTGGCAAAAACTAATCAGCATGTTTTCCAATTAATAGGAATCGAATGTTTTTTTAAATCATTCAAATCGGTTAGTCCTAATTTCTTTGTAGATTTTTTGATATTACATTAACTTACCCTACGAGAAATTAAAAATTAAGAAAAACCATATGGTTTTATTTATAATAAAAATTAATTTGAAAAATTAAATTAAATTTAAATGTTACCAACAACAATTTTGAGCTGTGTGAAACTTTTCAGATTTTTTTCACATGTTCTAAATTTTATTTTAGAAAAGTTTATTTAGTATTTAGTTTATTTTGTCATTGTACCAAAAATATTGAATGACATGAACAAAATTTATATTTAAATCTTTACTTTATATCTCGTGTAATATCTCCAGAACTGCCGGTAAACAGTTATTTTCACAGCGCTCATATATTAGTACTATTTATAAACACGTGTAATTATGTTATGTATATTTATTCTTCTACTAATCAGTAATTAGTCTTATACATAATCAAATTGTAAAACTGTTTAAAAAATAATGCTTTTCACTAAAAATTTAATTCTATATCACTCATCATCACGAATTCAGTCATTTGAATGATAATGCCAAAAGTCATTCGGGCATAATATCATGAAGCATTTACCGATATCCTACCACCTGATGAATATAAATGAAAAAGAGAGGAAAACGTCGTAAACAAACCGAAATAGCAAACTCATGAAAAATTTATTGTTTACATTGCTTTCCTTTTATTTTAGATCCCTCGAGAATTATTATAATATCGAGCCGAATATTGTGGGCGATTTGAAGATCCCTCTGTAATACCTTTTCTTCGAGATTTTTATCATAAAGTGAAAGCATGCCTTATTAAAATAAAATTTTATTTAGCATATTCTAAGCTCTTTGACGGGCTGATGGAAACTGAAGATTATTAAAAATGCGGTATTAATTTTAGCTTTATATCGGTAGTGTTATTTCGAACATTTTATTAAATAATATTCATACTATTTATATCATTTATCACTCAATTTTAACGTAACTTATTTTCAACTTCTCATATTTTGTATAGCAATATTTCATATTGCAAATCATTTTAATTAATTACAATCGAATGACGGTATCACAAATTTTTAGACTATTTTTCAACTTTGGCGAATGCAAATTATTTCTTGTTAATTTGAGAACTATTTTTTTGGCTTTATACGTGGCATCTGTAAATTGAACCGAAGTATTTGTAAATGATGCTGTCGGCCTTGAATTTAACATTTATGTAAAATCAATTATCATCGTTAAACTATAAATTGCCTAGGTATTATGGTTTAATTTAGAATTCAGATTTGACATCCGCTTTGGACTATAACTATACGTATTTTGTACTTGCAATCACATGTGTAATATTTGATATAGCAATTCTAGTAAGTACGTAGTAATCTTGTCTAATAATAATCGAAATTGCTGTATTAGTAATTTGCACATTACAAAATATATAGCTAATACATTTTTAGCTTTATAACTTATAGCTATTATTGAATTATATATGCAAATAATCAGTCTTGTTGCATTTGCATTTTGCCCAGAGAATTTCGACATTATTATCTGATAATGAGTTAATTTCAACAGCCTCAACTTTTTAAAACAAATCAAATGCATATGTAAGTGCGATAATTTGAGCTAAGATTTTTTACATACAGTGGCATTTTTTCTAATATACATATATTATACATGTTATAACAGTCCAATAATATACACCTGTAATAAAATTAAAAGTGTATAAAAAAAATTCTCACAAATCATCTTAAAGTGATTTAACATAATTTCTCTAATTTATAAAATAATGAACGTTGTAATAATTGAGTGTATTTACAGAAATTATAGAAACGAGTTTGCTAAGAAACGATTTTCAAAACTTGTCTTATTGCAATTTCATATAATACGATTTTCATATAATAACAATAATAACTATAGTGAAAATAAGTGGAGAAAGAAATTATTAATTTTATGTATATAAGAAATTGTAATAAAAAAATCGGAAAATGTTTTATTGGTACGAATAAACGTTTTTGTGCTCTATGTAAACGGTATATTTTATTTTTTTTATTACAATTATTTATTACAACTGCTAAACAATTTAACATCTAGTAATAATAATAAATGATAACATACATTTAAATAAATAAGAGTACAAGGGATAGAATTTACATTAAAATGATATCCATAGTATGATGATTTAATATACAATAAAAGCAAATAATAAAAAAAATAAAATTAACAAATAAAATAAATAAAATTTTTGAATAATAAAAATAATACTTAAGTTGAATTAAAATTAAAACAATAAGTGACAGATAATAATAAATATAACAAAATAACAAAATTATAATAATAAGAAAATAATAATAATAATAATAATAATATTAATGTTTGCGTTTACAAATGGCTACCTATGAGTTCATTGGGAATTGGTATATTTTTTTATTATCAATATCATCATAAAATACAGAGAGTAGGAAAATTTAATTTACCGGCCTTATAGAAGTGAACTTACCTTATTCGATCAGTTGCTGATTCAAATCTGTTCTCTATTTTGTTGTTAAATAACCCGTGAATAATTTGTAGTAAATAAATATTAAGCATTCAGCTTAATATAATAGCTATTAAGCATTAAAATAGCAGTAAAGTATTTAAAATTTTCTGAAAATTCTTTGCTATAGAAATTGTTAAAGTTCTGCTTGTTATTTTCTGCCTTATGTTCAGACTGTGAATTCTATCATTATATCATGAACTACAGAGAAGATGGTAATAAAATTAATCGGTCATGTAAAAGTAAAATTACCTTGTTCTAAAACCAGTTGCAGATTCAAATCTTTATTTTCTATTTTTAGATTTCGCTTAATTACAAACATCGCCGTTAAATAATTTCTAATTACCCACAATTTAGTTCAAACCGAGTTCCTATTACCCACTATCACGGCTGGCTAACTTTTATGATTGCGAATTAATCCCGTTTCGATTTTACTGCTTTATTACAATATTCCAGTACGTTCGCATCGAAGCTTCAGCTACATCCATTTTCCATTTTCAATAAAATTTATTGCAAATCATGGACGTGCATTCTCAATCCGGTCGATGGTTATCGGGTTAGTTGCCCCGTGTTTTCCATGGCACTGTTTTTCAATACTATCCGATAATCTTAGGTATAAACTTCCTGGAAACTTTACTAACATGTTGTTACAGACCTGATAAAAAAGGATATCGTAAATAAAACAAGTAGGATCTAGATGCTTCTGAAGCGAGAACTTCGAGCGCATCATTTCGATCCAGTTGATTCGTAATATACGAGGTGTGTTCAAAAAGTACCCGGAATTACTAATAATTAAATTTCGCGGGTCTGGAGTGTCTGATTGTCAAATTTTTTTTTTATTGTGTTGGTATACATGCCCCTAAAGTATGATGAAATTTTCAGCTATATTCACTGTTTACTTTGTCTGTGGTAGTCGCTAAGGTTCGACGTGTTTTTCTGAGCTCGGCGATTTTTACAATGGAAGAATTGAAAAGTCAAAGAATTTGTATTAAATTTTGCGTAAAAAATGAAATAAAGTGTTGCAAAGTGCAAAAATTCACCAGATATGGCTCCGTGTGACTTTTTCCTATTCCCAAAGTTGAAGAGACCCATGAAAGGACGGCGGTTTTCCTCGATTGAAGAAAATCGCTGAGAGTGCTCAAGGACATATCAAAAAGTGAATATCAAGGGTGCTTCGAAAATTGGAAAAAACGCTGGCATAAGTGTATTATATCTGGGGGGGGACTACTTTGAAGGGGACCACATTAATGTAGACGAAGAAATAAATATTTTTTTGAAAAAACGAAAATTCCGGGTACTTTTTGAACAGACCTCGTATATATATATATATAAAATAGATACATTTTTAGTTCGGATTTGTGATAGATTTTGTCTTCAATTCTTATTTTTTAAAAAGTTTTAACAGTAGAGGTGACTTGGTACGGTTGTGACAGTCGTCTTAGCAGCTAAACTATACTGATTTTGAGATAGGGTTCAAACAGAGAATTTACATAATCTGTAGATCGAATTGCTTTTAAAAAGCATAATGTAAGTTTTTGTTCGATTTCTTTTATTAATATTTATTACTCGTATACAGACAGATCACTTTGTTTGTTAAATATTTTGATATTAGTTGAACGTTAGTAGCAATTACTAGCAATTATTTTTGTTTTTTGAGATTTGTATTTCTTGTCCTTTTTGAATCAAACAGAAAAATATAACTTAACTAAGACAAAATACGAGAGAAAAGGGGAAGAAATTTTCAATACAAGAAAACCAAAGATTTCACAAAAATTTCTTGTTTAAAATAATACATTCTGTTATTTAATGTTATATTTATAAACTTTGTTTAAATGTTTATGTTGTGTTGTGCTACATATTTTGGACAATAAAAGTCGTTATAAATCATTTTGGAGTTTATAGCTATTGTTTTTTAATCTATTTTTATGCTTTCTCTCTGGGTGTGTACGGTTTTTACACTTGCCCTTTTCTGGTATGATTTCATTTTATGACTAAACCATCATATTTAAAAACAATATTTCAGTATTTTTTGTGGAAAAGTGTTCAATTGACTTTTTACCCAGCTAACTTTATGAAACAAAAGTGGCACAATCGTACCCAGTCTTTCTTAACTTATTTTTCTATAAACTACTTAGTTTCATCTGAAATATATTTTTTTAGTGACCTTTTATATGACTTTTCCAGGCAAATCAATTTATTTATTTCATAGCTTCTTGAAAAAATTATTAATTTCCTTCATAAAACATCAAAATTATAGTATTGTACCTCAATTCGATTTTTTTTGTTAACTGTATATGAAGTTTAGAATAAATCAGCACAAACTCGATAATAATGAAAAATATTCTCAAGCTATTTTATCTTGCCTTACTGGTAAAATACTTTTGTATAAAGTTATGTAATAATTTTCTAATAAAAATATTCATTCTATATGAAATTGAGATAGTTATTTTCCTAGGAGTTTATAGTTTTGTTTCTATATTATAATTTTTATAATAAGTTTTTGACATTGATGCTTTCGCAATTTAAAACACAAGGAAATATCTCATTGTAGATAAACTCTTTGAGTGCATAAAGACCAGCATATTGTCTTAAAATACTATTTTGATCGGCAATAAATATATGCAAAAAATATTTAGAACACCACAAGAGAAATTGTATTGACTCGCATCCAATTATGATCCATTCCATCCATCAACTCGCCCTTTATTCAAATGATACGCAAATAATATATAAAACCCTTATACTTTGCCAATCAATTGCCTTGTCAGCAGCATTTTCACTATAGGTCGGTGAGAATAATGCAGGTCAGTGGAAAAAATCATTTTTCATATTTTATTTTTTGTGGAACTGTCGGAGGAACCATATGAAAAGCACGTTCGGAGTGTTTCAAGTCATTATGGGGCCCCCAGGGTGTTCTCATGCGGAGTTGTCATAACTGTTTTCTTGAAATTCTCATAGCGAAATAATTTACGACACGTGCTGGAAGGTACATTGCATTCACCGCATAACTTCTTCACATTAATAGATAATATATATATATATATATATATATATATATATATATACATATATACTAGCAAACCGGGCGATCTCCGTTTCACCACCAGATGGTTTCATTTTATGTAACATTTCGTTTGGTGATTAAAAGAAGAAGTAAAAAATTGTCTGCTGTTGAAATTGAATAAAAATTTGCACAATACACGTGATTGATTTGATGGTTGCCAATTGAAATGTTACGAAACGAATAACTTATTTTGTTTACATTTTTTGCACAATTTCACATTGAACACAATGCCGGTTTGCCACATGAAATTAACTGAGCAGAGAACAATGAGTAGCTGTTAAACCAATGAGTAGCAGTCAAACAAATAACATTAGTTTGTAGTACATGCTAAGTATCAGAGATGACGCTGTATGTGAAAAAAGAAAAAGTGTTTTCCGCTTTTCTGTTGAAATTTTTCTTCAATTTTCTTTGCTATAAACCTCACGGAGTCCGAGACCTTTCCAACGAATGCAAAATCGTCGAAATCGGTTCGTGCGTTCTGGAGTTATATCGTCAGGAAGGAAAACCCAAATTATTTTTATCTAATAGATATATAAATTACATTCTTTCTTCTGTTGGAAACGGCAAATTATATATCACAGTTCTCATCTATATCTACCACAATTGAATAATTATAATTGTTCATTTTACACATGATTTAAATTCATTATAGTTCAGTGTAGCGTAATTTAATATTTTAAATTTAATTAGGACTAATTTAACCTAATATTAATATTAATGGATTTTCTTCCATGTTAATTATGGCATAAAACAAGCTGTTATTCAAGTAAATAGGTGTTTATACTCGATTTCACGAATGAACTTTAATCGCACCTTGCTGTTTTATATCTAATAAAGCCTTCTTTATTATTTGTTTAGTATTTTCTTTGCTTTATGATATAAATTATATCAAATAATTTAGCTGAATTACTTCTAAAATAAAAATTATATTAGTTCAATTTCAAGAGAAAATTACATTCGTGAAAGTTGCGAACTTTATGGAAAGCAACGATAAATTTTGAGAATTTTATAATACTACAAAAAGGATTTTAAGTGATATAAATAACGATATAAAGGAATTTAATAAAAATACAAAATATATTTCACAGAAATAGCTAAAATCGATTCTTTTAATAACTTTTTAATTATTATCGTCCTCAGGCATTATTTTTATTTTTGCTTTATGAAAATAGTAATACCAATACCGGTCAGCTTTGTCAGCAATAAAACTTCTATTAATTATATATCTAGTATAGGTTTTCTGGCGATGCAATAGAACAAAAACCGTCATTTTATTTGTTCTGTCTTTATTTGTAGCACAAAGCTGTGGCATTTTTAATTAAGTTGTCACAGCCTGTTTTAATTAAAATCAATGATTTTAAGAGTCTTATTGTGATGCAGTTTTTTTTATTTTGTTGTTTAGTATTGATTCAATAAATTCTGTAATCAATTGTAACTGAGGTAATTAGCACGTGTGATATTTTTATGGAATTTGCAACATTTGTTATAATGTTTCACACCATGTTGATCATAATATTATATTGAAAGTCTCATATGCGTTTTACTTAAATAACTATTCTAAAATGTTAAACATCACATCAATCATTAATCATCACATTAATTATGCCACTAGCAATATTTCAAAATAAAAATAAACCAAATAATAAATTCGTGTAATATGAAATTACTTTGCATACGAATTACTTACCTGTTATGTGTAGTATCCAACTGCGATAATTAATGAATGACTACACATATGCAGGATGATTAATACTGCATAAGGTGTATTAAAAATGTTTTTGCACAAAGTTGCGTATGTAATTTAAATAATAATAATTGAGTTTTATGACAACAGAAGAAGGATGCTCTACAATGCATATAGTGTATTAAAATTGATGTTTTTTTCATAAAGGTACGTATATACAAATAAATAGTGTCTTTTGAACTGCGTCAGTCGCGATGTCACGAACCAGATCACGCGTTTTCTGTTTTTGTTATCAATTAACACTATATCTTATACCGTACTAAACTATATACTTTACGATAAATGAGCGACGATTATATCAAAGAAGCCAATTTTACACAATAATTCTCATAATTTCAATAGTCGTCAACATGATACTAAAAAATGTTTTTTGTAGTAGTCACAGTTCGTCAATGTGCAAAAACATGTGGTGCACGAGCAAATTCTTATACATTTTAATAAAAATGAATGACGTATATAAAGTGGAAATTTATGCTATTTTGTATAAATATAAAAACACTAATTACTATATGTTACTTCCTTTTACATTTTTACTTTATTAATTGACTTCTGTAATAATTTCCAACCCGTATAAAGTTAAATTGCATATAAAACTTTATTGAATCATTATTTTCTTTTACAAGTTGGAAAATACTCTTTGAAAAATATTCAATTTACTAGTTATTTGTCTAATTGGCTCATAAAATATTTCGAAATAAATATATAAAAGATTTCTCGGACTGGAATGTAAATTGGAATAACTATTGAAAAGTTCGATATATCTTTTTTTGCGTTTTAATTGATTTAGTTTGGTTACTCAAAATTGGGTTCAAAGTTCATTTACTGTCTGTCCATTTTGACATTGGGAAACATAACATTTTAAGGTATATTTTATAATGGAAAGAAGCAAAAAACAATTATAAACTATGGAAAAACATTTATTTTATTTTTATTTGTCTAATTGGCTATTAAAATATTTCACAATAAAAATATTAAAGGTTTCTCAGTCTGTTATGTAGATTGAAATATCTATTGAAAAGTTTGATATATCTTTTTTGCGTTTTAATCGAATAAGTAAACTCGCAAATTAGTTTGATTACTCAAAATTGGGTTCAAAGTTTATATTTTGACATTTGTAAATATCACAATTTTGCTGTTTATTCTATAAGGTAAAGAAGATAATTGTGAAGTATGAAAAAATATTTATATCATTCTTATTTACACGTTTATTATTGGAAAAAGATTTAATTTTATAACATTATACAAAATATACAAAAGTATATCATACTACATTATTTTGAAAAATAACTTTTTATTTTCAAACATTCCCGTTAACTGCGATACTTTAATAAAATCAAATAATAAACGTTTTGAATTGAAATTTGGATCGAGATTGAGATTTTTTGTACATAATTGTGTAGAAAAGACTGGGTATGGTTGTGGTACTTTCTTATCAGCAATAATTCTGAAAAAATAGTGAATTAAATTGTAATTTGAATATTTGTCTACAAGCAAATACTGAAATACTGTCTTTAAACACGAAGGATTAGCTCTTTAAAAGCTATTTGGTCCACAGATCATTTTAATGTAGGAATGTAGGGCGCTGACTAAATGCAATAATGGAAACTTGTTCGAACAAACATACTTTTTCTTTCTTCTTTTGGATCCTATCTTAAAATCAGTATAGTTTAGCTGTTATGATCACTGTCACTACCGTAACCTTGTCACAACCATACCCAGTCTCCCCTACAATATGTAGTTATATTTTAATTTACTGGACTCCGATTATTTTTTGTTAATAAGCCATGTGTAAACTTTTTTCATAATTACGTAACGTTAGAAAAAAATACATTGTCTACTTTTAGTTTCACAATTCTTTTCAAACCATTTCTAGATTTTTCCCATAGATATTGCTCTTCTTAATACCACTCTCCTCAAAACGAAATATAATAACACTTGTGTCGAATCCATTATGTCGTGGTATAAAAATGCGGACATATTATTGTTCCTCACATATTTTTTCTTGATGTGATCTTTCCATAAGTATCATAACTTATGTGCTAGACTTATGAAAATTGCTTTCGACAGCATATTGAGTAGGTAGGCGAAGAAAATCTTCCACATAAAATATGTGACTCGTATTAATTTAAAATTATGTACCAATTCATGTAACGTCATAAATAGAGAGACGTTACAAACTTGAGATATATTTGTCTATTACAAAAAATTATATAAAATATGTCAAACACAAATAGCTTAAGATAAATACTAAGACAAGTAGATAGACAAATTTGAAAATTTTTAGGATTTTTTTAGAATTCCCAAAAATACAGAAAAACATATAGCCCAATTCTAAGAAATATAGTTCTTGACCCAATTTGAATAAAAGATCATTTACACACATATAGTTTTTTTTAAAGTTTAATGAATTTTTATCATTTTAAGGTTAAAGTTCGTTGTATTTGGACAATGACAACGTTAAAATAAATTCTCAATGGATATAATTTAATTATTCGTATATAATTTCTTTATAACGTTAAATATTATAAAATAAATATTAAATTAATTGCAATGAAATTAATGCAATTATTTTCTTCAATAATTTATTTTTTTAAATTCATTTCATTTCTAATTTATTTTCAACTAAGGTGCGATATAATAAAAGTTTTTGTTTTAATAATAGAAATAATAATAGAAAGTCATTTTTAAATTAAAATTATTCATAATATAGAGCATATCATTATATGTATTTATTGACCATAGATAATTTTCCAATTTCCATCGTAATATAATTTTTCATGTATGCATTGATGATAATTGCTCGTACTCGTATATCTATTAAAATTATATTCGATCATTTCCGAACAATGAATTTTAAATGAGGTTTTATTTAGTTCATTTAATTTCGAATTATCTCATATATGGTAATATACATGCTGGATATTGGATAATCGACCTCTGAATCCATAAATAATGATAAATTTATTTTTTCAAAAAAATACCTGAGTAATATATATTTTGTATCAAATTAATTATTCAATTCCAATTAAAAATTCAATTCCATTATTTGGTTGGATTTAAAAAATATAAATAGATGAAAAAATAGAAGCAGCAGAAGAATGATTTATTAGAAAAACTAATTTTTCCTTATCCTCTAATAAAAGTAGTAATATGTATCTCTATTCTCTAATCATTGTATGGTGTATGACAGTTTTAATACAGATGTGATAAAAGTTGATCGTAATTTGATATCTTGTTGTGTTTTATTGCGTGCGTTATATGTTATGAACCATAAAATCAGCAATTATTATAAAGAGAATTATACAGAACGGCATAAAAATATAATGAATTGTGAATTTATTTCGCATCATGTTACCTAGTAACTTCAATAGAATAGAAATTCTATTCTATTATATAACAAAAAGTCATGAAAGTCATACATCTCTATTTTATTACCCAGACTAATACAATACAATATTTCATACAAGTTATTTTTTCGGCGCGATGATGCCTTCCAGTTGGGCTTTGAGTTGTTGATTAGTTTTCTTGAGAAATTGGACTTCCTCTGCGTGTTTCTTATCTTCGGCAGCTCTAACTTCTTCTGCTCGCCTTTCCACTTGTTCAGCTTTATTCTTAAGCTCGGTCACCACCTAAAATTAAAAATATATAGGTTGATCACATATCTAACTTGAAAACCATTATTATTTTGAAGGTCGTTATTTTGTGTGCCCAGCATCCTTGAAGTATCCTACCTATTGATACGTGTAGTAATAACTGATCTGATTATTCATATGAAGGGTTATTAGTACTTTTTCAACACGTAGAGTATTACTATTCTACCATACAAATTTTTATCAAGTAGTACTATATAAGCGAGCAATTCCTTCTACTCCTTGAACCTAATTTTAAAGTGATGCTGTCTGTATCAACAGCGGCGACGTGCATAGCATTCTTGGCACAAAATACCCAAGTTTGTAAAATAATGGAACATATTTCAACAAGGAATTCAAGACGTCTGTAGTTGAATTTTGGGTAACTTTTCTTATCAACTCATGTTTCTTGTAAAATTTATAGGTTTACGAGAGCTATTGCATAAAAGGTTCGTTGCTTGCATATATTATGTCCAGCGGAGTTATTTATCGGCTTGTATAAATTTTGTGCTTGCATATATAAATATAAAGATAAATAGAATTTTATTTTGCCTGAGGAAACTATAGGGTGAATTTGTATCCAAGACAT
Source organism: Ctenocephalides felis (assembly GCF_003426905.1). Taxonomy (NCBI): domain Eukaryota; kingdom Metazoa; phylum Arthropoda; class Insecta; order Siphonaptera; family Pulicidae; genus Ctenocephalides; species Ctenocephalides felis. The sequence continues at coordinate 10,162,955 of NW_020537646.1, read as the reverse complement.
TTCTTGTCATTATTTAGTCATTAAATCTATTGACAATATCAACTAAGTAACTGTTTTGACGAGTGCATGCCCTTATGTAATATATCAACAAAATAGCATTAAACAAAAAGGAAAAAAGTTTTGATCCTTAAAATTATTAGATCAATATTTTCTTAATTTTTTTTTTAAAACTCACTTTCTCCAGTTCATCTCGTTCAGTCACAAGTTTTTCAACTTTTTCAATGAGATCTTCTCGACCCTGTTCAGCCTGCAGCGCCTTCCTCATTCCAAAGGCGACACTGCTGCAGTACAGAGTCTGATACGCCTCCATCGTCATATTCATTTCGTCTCTGACACGAAGCAGCAGCAATCCTCTTTCGCTACAGTTAATGGTTACCTAGAAATATTCTTGAGATTTTCGTATCAAGATTTTCACGCTTAAATAATAAATAATAATATCGGACACTTTGAATATTATAAAGACATGTTTTGTTTGACATTTTTTGAGACTTAATGTTTTGTTCACTACTTCAAACATAGATGACGAGAATATTTCGCATTTTTCTATGGAAATTTAATACTTTGATATTGAGATTATGTTCTATAACATTTACTTTTATACTACAGATTCAAGCTCAATAAAATGCAAATGTGGTGTATGAGAGCATAATTCAATATTGTATGCGCGCATATTAAAGCGATAAAAACACATATTGCTATAAGAATAAATTAAATTTAAATTTGTGTGGGGGAAACAACATCATATTATATATTATATCAACTTATTCTTAACGCAATGTTAAGAAATTAGGACTGAAATCAAACTACTTAAATTTTCATGGTTTCAATGGTTAAGATATTTTAAAAGAATTTAAGTGAGGAATTTGATAAATAAAATATTTGAATGTAGGATATCAATATGCAAAGTTTGTTTACTTATATGAAGAATTACAGTGCTATTTTTAGCATATTTAATATAATATTTGTCGCCTAAATCTTGTTTACTCCAAATATTGCATGCAAGCTCCAGATGGCCATATTAGTACAATATTTATAATTTAATGTGAAATGTTTTGAAAAACGATATCCAAGAAAAATTTATCCTTAAATATTTTCTATTTGATATAGCTCTAACAATCAAAACCTAATATTAGCTTTATTAACTTCCCGTAAGGTAAGTTATAGTAATCGCAAAAAAATCGAAAATGAAAATTTTTATATATCTTTACGTTTCAGAGGTTCTGAATATTTTGGCATACCTTAGAAAAAAATGGATGTATGTGTGTGTGTATGTGTGTGTATGTGTGTGCGTGTGTATGTGTATTCTGATACAAATTTTCGTCGACGATTTCGGGAATACGGATGAAACGATTTGGATAATTGAAAAAACATTCGATTTGTATTGATAAGGAGACATACTGTTTAGTTTTTGGCGAAGGCAGGTCTAGCCGTTCCGAAGATATGGGGCAAAAAGTGACAAAAACGGTAACTCAGTTTTTAAGAGAACGGAGCGTCGGATTTGAATAATTTAATAATCACTTGTATTAACAAGATGAAGAACTGATAAAATTTTTATGATGGCAGGTCTAGCGGTTTCGGAGATCTAGTAAAAAAGTAAATAAAAATGCCATCTGGCGGTCAAAAATGATCATTAGACATATGCACATCAAATTATCAGATATTTTATAGAGATTTTAACAATAAGTATAAATTTTGTTTACATTCCTATGGGTTCCGTACCAATGCTTATCCGATAGACGGCGGCGCGGCGCTTACGGGCTTCGATATTTCGTCTCTATGCAGTTAAAGCAGTACGATTGCTTTGAAAAAAAGTTCAAACATTCCAAAATATTTCAAAATACACTTTTCTTCAAAAAGTCTTTTTTTGAAAAAAAGTAAATTTTTGTCAAAAATTTATAGTTTCTCAAAAATCTAATTTTTTAGAGTAATTTTTTTTCAGAAATGTTATTCTTTTAAAAAAAAAATTTTTTTGGTACAGGAAGTTCTAGCAATTTGCCTTAAGGCACGATGCCATGCGCCCCACTAGTTTTTATTTTTAAGCTAAATGACGTATCCATTTTCACAACAGTTTGATATATATTCAAACCAGAATGAATATGTGCAATTTCAAATATATTCCTGACTTCAACATTCATTAAACCTCCTTATTTTTTAATACTGCGGCGTTTTTCTTGTATATCATATATAAATTACAATATTACCCTTACAATATACGACGTGCACACGTCAATTGAAAATTGAAAAAAAAAATATAGACGTCTTTGGCAATACAAGCAACGCTTCAATACACGTCACATGTTGTGTCAATATAAAATTATACATCTACGTAAATCTAATGGAAGAAAGAAGTAAAGGAGCGTAGAGCAAGTGATCAATCACCTGTCGAATAAGCTCGTCGAAGCATTGGGTATAGAGTTCTCGCCTTGCGGGACAGATGCCAGTCTCACGCGCCTGCCTCTGTTGCAATTTCATGTCGAGTTGCTCTTGGAGATTTACGACGTCCATACGAATCGCGGGCGTACTGGACACCTGCTGTCTGTGGACATCAAAATAATGAAAATCACATAAATACGGTTCGAGACAAAGCACTTACTATGTGGCCAAATCAGCGTTTTTTTTTAAAGGTTACATGAAACACACAAAAGATACGCATTTTTATGGAGGTATACCAAAATACGCACATATATGTTTCTCACATTGTTTTGCGTAATAACAATGTTACCTACCTAATTAAAAATAATGTAAATATTTTGTTTATGTTACAAGCACTTCTTGACATTTATTTGTCAAATCAATTAGAGCAACGGTATATAAAATGAAATTCAATTTTACGTATTGGGCTCACCCGTAGGTAAGCGACGGGACTTGTTTCAGAGGTCCCGGGTTCGATACCCACTTCGAGCAGCTTGTTGTCAGGCAGCAGTGACAACGATTTTCACTTGGAAATAAAGATAGCGATATGTTTCCAAGTGAAAATAGCCCTTGCCCGGCATTGCTGCACTAATAAAAAAGTCAGCCCTATAAGATTAATTCTAATAACAAATATCATCAAATATGGATGGATTAACCATTGGGTTACCATCTAAAAAATACGAAGTGAGAAGAAGTTTCAGCCCAACAGCTCATAGGACGTAAGGTTCTGATTGCTGTTAAAAATATTTAAACATATAAATTTTACGTACTTATGGCATTTTGGGGCTGTGCGAGCAAATACAATATGCCCAGTCGAAAATATTAGGACAGATTACTGATGCTCCATGGTTCCTAAGCAATAAGATCTTACACGACGATCTTCATAATGAATTTATAAACAGAATTATAAAAATCAACAGTGTCAAATATTTTCATAAACTAGAACATCATTAAAACTCTCTAGTCATTCAGCTTCTTTGAGACACCAGTTTCAAAAAGACTGAAAATAAGCTGCCCAATACGAACAGTATTGGTGATTATAGTCATTGGATAATTTATATGTGTATTTGAAAGTGTGTGTGAATAAATGATATATAAAACAGGCCAACAAAGAAAATGGTGCAAACGATTTTAATGCTGTTTTTAAGTATATTTGCGGCGCTGATTTAAAAAATGACATTATTTTTTTTCTATGAGCTTTAGTTTTCAATATATGATATATATGATGTACAAGGAATGAAAGTACAAAATAGTAATACAACTCAGAAATTTATTTTAATGAGATGTACCTGCTTGTACATACAAATTTACAAGACCCATTCGGCCTTTTAGTTGGGACATTTAGTTGACACTGTGAAAAGTTCTTTTCTGTGACGATCAGCAACTTTTTTCAAAGTTCCAGACTAGAGCTGACACAAAAAAATGGTTTGCAGATTTGAACTCAGCGCAAAAAATACTATAAGAATCAGCTCTAACATTTGATGCACCAAACAAAAAAAAATTGTAGGCCTGTGTAATACTCTGATTGCTAATTAGCTAATATAATACTGTGATTGCTATTGAAAATAAAAAAATATGAACTACTTAGAATGATGACACACCGGTACGTGAGCAATAAAACTTTGCATAACGATCTGAGGGTGCTACATATTAAAGACTTTATACAAACAATATCCACTAATCATCATCACAAATTAGAAAATTACCCTAAATCATTCCGCTACTTCTTACGTCAGAATTAAGAAGGCTCAAATAATTGACTTGATCCAATAAATTGTATCTAATAGCGATTACCAACTGGGGTAACTACTATATATAATTATATTTAATTGATGCCAATCAAAATAGCTCATTAAATTACTTATTAACGAGAAGCGATGATTTCATTATTAACTTCCCGTAAGGCAAGTTATAGTAATCGCAATAATATCGAAAATGAAAATGTTTATATATCTTTACGTTTCAAAACCTTCTGAACATTTTGGCATACATTAGAAAAAAAGGATGTATGTGTGTGTGTATGTGTGGGTGTGTGTATATGTGTGTGTGCGGATACAAATTTTCGTCGACGATTTCGGGAACGCGGATGAAGCGATTTGAATGATTCAAAAAACATTCGATTTATATTGATGAGGAGACGTGCTGACTAGTTTTTGGCAAAGGCAGGTCTAGCCGTTCCGAAGATATAGGGCAAAAAGTGCCAAAAACGGTAACACAGTTTTTAAGAGAACGGAGCGTCCGATTTGAATAATTCAAAAAACATTTTACTTATATTAACAAGATGAAGAACTCATCAAATTTTCATGAGGGCAGGTCTAGCGGTTTCGGAGATCTAGTAAAAAAAGTAAAAAAAAATGCCATCTGGCGGTCAAAAATGATCATTAGACATATGCACATCAAATTATCAGATATTTTATAGATTTTAACAATAAGTATACATTTTGTTTACATTCCTATGGGTTCCGTACCAATGTTTATCCGTTAGACGGCGACGCGGCTCTTGCGCGCTTCGATATTTCTTCTCTATGCAATTAAAGCAGTACGATTGCTTTGAAAAAAAAGTTCAGAATTTCCAATATATTTCAAAGTAAATTTCTCTTCAAAAAGTCTTTTTTTTTCAAAAAAAGTAAATTTTTGTCAAAAATGTATAGTTTCTCAAAAATCTATTTTTTTCAGAGTAATTTTTTTTCAAAAATATTAATATTAAAAAAAAAATGGTACGGGAAGTTTCAGCAACTTGCCTTAAGGCACGATGCCATGCGCCCCGCTAGTTTAAACTTTTAATGGTCATTTCTATTTTATTCAAATTATATTTTTCACATATTTCTGAAATGATTTCACAAGATAACTTCAAATCATTTTCATAATAAAAAAAATTGCTGCTCACCAATAATATCGAATCACGTTATTAATAGCTTTGAATGAAATTAATATATGCGTTATTATATTAGTATTTGATATTGACTACAAATCTGATTCTAGGTTAGCAAATGACGAATATCTATTGAATGGCGAAGCCGATGTATTAAATATGATATAATAAAGTAAAATACATTAATTAATCATGGATGAATTTGTGGCTATATATATAATCCGCATTATAAAAAACGAAAAATAAAATTGCATGAACCGTTTTCAAATATCAGTCACATAATGAAAGTTTTAATTATGTGTTTATTCTGAACAATATTTTAGAACTAATACAGAAAATTAAAAATTATGTTTTTTTTTTAAAAGTAGTATCTGTGAAAAGGTACAAAAGGATTCAATTCAAATACACAGTTATTGACAAATAAATCTGTCTACGTAAAACTCATATCTCCAAAGAAAGAAATGAGTCTTACATAGAATGAAACTAGTTGGATGTATGGCATCGTGCCTTAAGGCAAATTGCTGGAACTTCCCGTAACGTAACGAAATGTTCGAAGAATACTGAATGTTTTCAAATAGATTATTATTAATATTGTAACATTGTCTAATATTTATAAGAATTATATAAACTGAATTGCAAAGTTGAAATTATTTGTTCAAAGTATATTAGAACAATAGTCAGAATTAAAAATAAAATCTGAATTATTTTTGATATACAAAAAAATTTTTTCTGAAAAAAAAAGTTGAAATAATTTTTTTTCCAAAATCAATTATTTTGTTAAGACAAGCATAAAGTTATTTGAATCATTTAAATCGGACGCTTAGTTCTCTCAAAAACTGCAATTTTTTACATATTTTGCTCCGTATCTTCGAAATGGCTGTGCCTGCCTTTGCCAAAAACTAATAAACACTTTTTCCAATCATTACTAATTGAATGTTTTTTAGATCATTCAAATCGGATACTCCGTTCTCTCAAAAAGTCGATTTCTATTTTTTGCACTCTTTGCTACGTATCTACGAAACGGCTGGACCTGCCTTTACCAAAAACTAATCAGCTCTTTTCTCTGTCAATAGGAATCGAATGTTTTTTGAACCATTCAAATCGGTTGATCCGTGCGCCCGAAAACGTGACTGGAAATTTGTATCCATACATACATACACACACACACCCATCCATTTTTTCTGAGGTGTGTCAAAATGTTCAGAAACCTTCAAAACGTCGAAAAATGCAAATATTTTCAATTTCGATTTTCGGCCCATTACAATAGCCTACCCAACGAGAAGTTAATAAATGAACCAATTATGAAGCTGAATATGCCATATTACCCTAATGAGAAATTTAAAAACAAATATGGTACAAAAATTGCTGCTTTAGTCATGGGAACAAAATGCATGCAAATACATACTACGAGACGTGTTCGGGTGGTTCAATATCACCGACAGCGTCAAAATCGCGCCCGCACGTCAAATACCTTATACCGCGGTAAATTAAACAAACGGATCCGATGTTGTTGTTTGCTGCGTTTATTGGTTTAGCACACACGAGCGTATATAAACGCATACAATAAACGACCATGGATATTGCTTTATGGTTATATAGAATAGTGCACATGAAAGTTCACTTTGAAGATTTTGGTAGCCAGAAAAAAATAAACTAGGGAACAAGCTGTGACTTGTGATGGACATAGCAATATATTACTAAATGAATAAAATATATATTTAATCTTAGTTTACCAGTATCAGGTAGCATAGTAGTATCAGTGTCAAAGTAGCAATTAATTTGTTAATGCTACTTGGAATTGTGTTTCAATTAATATTGCACACCAAATGCTGAACGAGCAACAGGTGTTTCTTGCTGCGCAGACATTGGACAAGAAAGTTAGGATCTTGTAAATTAATTTCATTTATGCAAAGTTCGAGAAATGAGTTACTTAATTAAATTAGGTTGAATTTGCATCAAAACATTGTTCAAGTACGAAATGAAAAATACAGTTACGCATTTTGCTATCATCAAAATAATAATACAAAATTAAGTTAATTATCAATTATGTTTCAAGTACAAATACTGATATCTTTAGCACTGGATAGGAACAAAAAATAGGAAGCATAATATTTTCTTCGAGTGTTGCAAAACTATTGTTATACTATATTGTTAATAATTTAAACTGCAAATTAATTTTTTTCTTATCTAAGTTTTTTTGTTCTAAATTCTTGAGAGGTTGTTGAATATGATTTTTTCTATCTTTATTAATACGTCGACTGATTAATACAAATGAAACTATAGTAGAAATATAACTTTTCGATTCATTTAGAAAAGTTAAAAATATAACCAAGATCACATAAATAGCTTAGTAAATAAAAGAAATTTCTAACAAGCATCATTTGTAGTAATGTATACAGTCATAAATACGGCGATAAAAATCAAGTAAATTATAAATAAAGTTATAATATATGAGTGTTAAGTTTAATAAGTTTATAGGTTTGGCTGTCAGCCAACAAAAAATAATTTTCACCAACCGTGCATGATTTTAATATTCTGGATATAATTATTAATCTAAATATAGCTCTGAACTGTCTGCAGCATATAAAAAGCTTTGACATATACAAGCCTACGTAATATGAAATAAATACCAATGTTATGTCGCAAACGGAGTAAATATGACAAATAAGTATCCAGCATTTGTCGGAGACATCTTCGCATTCAAATACAGTCAATAAATATATAAAATCGTTTTTAACAAGGTACTAGAAATATATTTAATAAATATGACATGTTTTCGACATACCAAAAGTCAATCGACGGATTAATTATAAGCCTTTGATAGCAATCGTTTGAAGCTAAATGATGAAAATGGGAAAATTGAAATATTAAAAGCTATTGATAAAAGATTTGCGACAAAATATAACATATAACCAGACTAAAGAGCTTTTAGTACATAGACTTGTGTATATATAAAAATAATTTAATTTAATGTAGAGTTAGCAAACTTGAAGCTTATTTCCAGTATTGCAGGTGGTTCCCAGGGAAATTATACAGTATTATACTTTAATCCTGCATCTGTAGGGTAAATGTATAATAAGTGGTAAATTAAGTCTGTCTCATAGCAATGGAGACTCTTTTGCTCTAAGGAAAGATCTTTAGATAAACGACATCTTAGTTTTTGTCCGTACTTTCACGAATTACAAAAGTTACCTACTACCCTTTCATTCAGTGGATAAATTGAACACGGGTGCAAAATGTAATGATAAAAATGATAATACTTCTACAGCAATTTATTCTGTTTATATATCAAGTATACGTTGGATGTAATATTTTTATCAGATTTCATTTTGTCATTTATTTGTTAAAAAAAGGCTTTTGAGTTTCTGTCGCCCGCAATGTGTAATATAACAGACGCACTGATAAACTTTTCTCTCAGGAAAATTTGTAATTGCAATCACAATATTTTTTGAACAAAATCGTGGAAAATGATGTCATGCAATTGACTTATAATAAGCATAAAAGTAGATTTTGTAATGTTTTATTCTTATCGACTATCGCAAATACTGTTTTCAAAAAAGTATTGTACATTGAATATTTTATTCTCTTCACCGCACTTTTAAAAGTAATGTTAATAATATTGCCATATTTTTTAAAGTTTACCATAAGCTATTTTTAATGAGAGTAATTTTAGACAATCATTCTTGTCTATGAGCCATAAATTATGAAACGATTCTAAATGTTATTCCTGCCATAAATATTCAAAGGATCAAAGATAGAAAAAATATACACAGGCCTACAATTTTTTTTTATTTGGTGCATCAAATTTTAGAGCTGATTCTTATAGTATTTTTTGCGCTGTTTTCAAATGCAAATCATTTTTTTGTATCAGCTCTGGTTTGGAACTTGGAAAAAAGTTGCCGAAACCAGGTCCATTCTAGGTCGTCACGGAAAAGTGTCAACTTATGTCCCAACTAAGGCCGAATGGGTCTTGTAAGTTTGTATGTACGAGTATGCATATCTCATTAAAATAACATTCTGAATTGTATTACTATTTTGTACTTGCATTCCTTATATATTATATCTTGAAAACTAAAGCTTATAGAAAAAAACCAATGTCATTTTTGAAATCAGCACCGCAAATATACTTAAAAACAGCATTAAAATCGTTCGCACCATTTTCTTTGTTGGCCTGTATTATCTATCTAAAATGTTTGTCCTATATAAGAATTCTCGCATATTTCTGCTCTTTTGTGTAAATTTTTTGTTAGCAAAATTTATTTGCTAAACTTTTCTATGTTATTTGAATAGTTTCCTCTGTTACTAAAAGCTTGACCATACCTCCAAAGTTTTCCGTCTTCCTCCCATTCTTTGGGCGGCAATATTGAGTTGAGTATTTCTTCGGTTTCGCGTTTCTCGGCATTCTCTGCGATGCATTTGTCGGTCTTCATGGATGATTTCCTTTCGGAAGTCTTCACCAAAAACGGGGTGTCGTATTTGACCAGCGTCGAGGTCGATGGCATTGTTCGCTCGGCCATGGCGATGGTTTATTCTGGAAAAGATAATATAATCATCATATTTTTTTTTAAAACTACTATTATTCACGTAAGTTACATTATCGAAAAAAAATGATTATATTTGCATATCTTTACATTCCAAGATGTTCTGCACATCTTGACTCAACTTAGAAAATATTTATGTATGCTTATATGTGTATGTATATGTATGTATGTATGTGTGAATACAAATTTTCGTCAACGATTTCAACCCCCTTTGATGAGGATTCTAAAAACGTTCTGATCGTAAAAATATATGTAATTTATTTTTTGGGAAGTCGGAAATAACAATATAAAATTTACCTATATAACGTTTGTTTCAATTATTTTATGGTCAACAAAAGAACTGATGAAGTAAATCATATCGTCTATGAATATATTTTATAATAAGCAAATGTTTGTAGAATATCACGCAATATACATATTAATTCGATTTTATTACAAAGTTCTACCTTGAAACATTAACTTAACAAACAGTGCTTTAAATTGAATTTTCTTCGACAAAGAAATATCGGTTTCGATATTACCTTTGTCTTATTACTAGACGAACATCGTTACGCTGATAATGTTACGATTGCAGACGTGATTCCATTTCGAATGCAAATACTCACTCAATTATGGTTACAAATTCAAGTTTCGTGGAAGAATAATTTCGAATCAGAAACAAAGGCAAAAATATTCGATCAAAGGCCAGTCTAAAAATAAAAAATAACCGTATAGCTCTTATCGGTAAGGTCATCGGTGTTTACATTATATTTTGATTATAATGAATTGGGTTTTAGTAATAGGAGACTTTTGTACATTTGTTTTATCAAATATCTGTAAACCTACAATTTCACTGATTGTTAGATACATTTTAATTCTTAGAACTGTATCATTAGAGGAAAAAATTGTAATAAAAATTATATAAAATTGTAAACCGATATACATTTTTTAATTATTTCAACTATAATTTTATTGTGATATATTTAAACACTCTGCAAACATAATGTGCACTATTGTGCAAACTGCACCATATCGGGGAGCCATTTTGTAAATATTTTGCTTATTTATAAAATGATATATTATCGATTTGATTAAATTGTTCAAATATTGGAACATAAATAATCCTTTTTATTCTCATAATTTTAAGCTTTATATAATCCTCATTTTCAAGATTTCACATAATTTTACTTCTCCACGTTAGTAAACATGGCATATACAGTAATGGAATTTCTTGCTACATTAAAATCATTCAAATAAAAAATTCTAATAATGTACTATAGAAATATTCATTGAGCACCAATTTAATTTAAATATCAATTTTAAAAATTTTGCACTATAACACTTCTTTATATGAAGGCATGAAAGGTATGATTCTAATATTTAATTTATCTTAATTTTCTCTCAATTATAGCAATTTGCTATATGCATACACTTATTTATTCACTATATATATATATATATATATATATATACATAATTAATTGTTTCGAATTCACAGAAATGTAATTAACATAAAAGGTTTTTATTTGTATTCAGAAGTTGTCTATCTGTCATAATGTCAGCGCGGCGTTTCATACCATTCGCGACTTATGAATTTCACAATTACAATTATACTAATTAAACAAAAGGCACTGAATCAATACTTCACAATAAAATATGCCAGCTTTAGTGAAATGCTACAAATAAAATGGCCCATTATTTATGCTGAATGCCCTAGTCGTTCACAAACAATTCGAGGCATGTGCATTAGAACAATAACGTTTTGCAAAATAACAGACGTTTCTATTGTTTTATGTTTTGTACTTCTGCTTATTTGGAATCGTTTGTTCTTTGCTGTTTTGTAGTAATATAATACTTGAATCATTTTGCAATGATAGCTTTTATAAATACCGAGAACAAAGTGATTCTATATTTACATATATAAACCATTATTTTTAAACTTTTCTTGTCATTGATACTATTTTGTTACATACTTCAATATTATTTTGGTAAAAGAAAGTACAAGCCCAGATCCTGATGACTAAAGCTCAAAAACTATGTTTAGCTCGATCATAAAATCATTAGAAAATATTCAAACTACAAAAATTTTACTAAGCGCAATATCTTTACAAAACTACTTACAAAAATTTTACAAAACCATATCTTTATTTAAAAAATGTAGCACAAATTTGTTATATTAAAACTAGAACTCAAGAAATGTTGCCTAATAGAAAACAAATATATACATATATATATATATATATATATATATATATATATATATATATATATATATATGAATGCTTGCAAGATGAGCATTATTTGTGTTTGTCAATAAGCCTTGTATTACTCTAGAGATTTTGCTGATCACACATATTAACATATTAATTAATGTTCACACACGTTTGCTAGTTAAAATGCATGCCATGTATTTGAGAACTTTGATTAACAAACGTCCATAGATATTACGACGGTAAAAGTATATAATTGCAATCATAAAAGTATATGAAATTTAATCACAACATCAGATTTAGATATTTAGTTAAAAAAGTATTATGAATAAATATAAATTTTCTACAAATCGTGAGGAACTACAAAATATATGTTATCATTCAAATTTTATGTGTGTATTTCATCACAATAAATTATTCATTCTGAACTGGAAATAAACAGAATGTAAAAAATCAATAGAATCTATTTGGTATGGAAATAAGTGCTCTATATTTACTTCCAATTATTTAAATTTAAAAGTGATATGATTATATGCAACATACATATTTTATAACACTCTGATAAACATTAAGATGTTTAATTTTTATTTTTTTCTATGCATGCTTGTATAAATTACCTGATCGCATTGTAATAAACTATTTATAAGATGTTTTACATAATTATATTAAGTAAATTTATTCTCAAAATATTTTCGTTTATGCAAATTATAACCTAAATTATATATCAAAACCATGTATCTAGAAAGGGCCAGTAATTATGCATTCATTAATGTGTTTGCATTTTAAATATAAAATATTCCATCAAAACATAAATGCTCTATATTTATAATATATTTGATTACCTAATTAGAGAAATCATAAAATGATGCGAGTTGAGTCTTTATTTAAATGCGCTCATTTATATTAATGTAATAAATTACTTTTCAAAAATTTATTATGGTAATTTTAATATTAAGTCATATAGACGTATAGTACGAAGTATGTTAATGTTTAATAAATATTGTCTGATTTGTTTCAATTAATATTAATAATAATTATTTAACTTATTAGTAAATCAAATACCACAAATAAAAATTTCCCAAAAAATTAAAGTACGTACATGATTTATGATGCACAAATAACAGAAAAAATATTCTTATAATATCTTATATGCTTAAATATAATGTGGTTTTAAACCCTCACGATAAATAAAAGTTAAGTATATGCAAACATATTCATAAACTTTTATGGAATTTGCTTGTCTGACCAACTGTGAAAACACTTTTGACTTTTGCGAGTGTTTTAGCGAAATGAAAAAGTTTCCAATATGTTCTCAATATTTATTCAAAACAAAACATACGTAGTGCTCGACGATTAAGAGATTAAAGGTTAGATAAATTTGAAGTAAAGCACGTTCGGTAATTTTCAATTTTGATGGTTTTTATTTTATTTTTTTAATCACTAAACATATTTATTTTTTCTGAACAATGAATGAATCTTGATAAGTATTTTTCGAATACAATTTTTTTTTTCTTGAAATTAATGTTTTATGATGGCGCAAATATATATATTTTTAAATACAGAAGTCGTGAATGAAGATTATTTAGAAAATAATATTGTTTTCTCATTTTCATTGCAAATCGTGAAAACTTAGCTAGATATCAAGATTTCCGGAACAGTAATATGATCAGGAACATATGGTTGCAAGATCGAAGCTTCTACCACGGAGCCACGTGGTAAAAGTTTTGTTTAGTTCAAATTTTGTGTCACATCTTATATAATTTTATTATGCGTTATCTTATATAATATCTCAATTCGATCCAGTGATTAACATTTCAGTCTGCAAACCTTAATGGAATAAGCGATGAGTCGTCTGTTTATTAGTGGAGATGAGTTCGTCTGTTGTTTCAGGGTTCTCTAACTAACACCTGCATAATATATTGATTTTAAAGAGATGATGAATTGCCTTTAAGGAGTGAATTTGAAGTGCCTCCTCTCCATCTCATTTATTCTGTGAAAACAATGCGGTCTAGTAGCACAGTCCGACGAAAACCATTAGCATTTGACAATTTTAGAACTCATGACTGTGTAGATTGAGAAATCGATGCAAATGATCGTTTCATAACGGAAAGTTGGATAACATTTACCCAACAATATGGTAATTGAAATAACTATTATAATCGAATGCAATTTAATAAATTTATTCCATATTTGGAACACGAAATTTATGACACTCACTTTTAAAATTACTATTACATGCCCACTTACTCATATTCAGATTGCATGAGTGTAATTACTTAGTTACTCTCTGTTTTTGAAATGTATTGAAAATAATTTATTTGGCAAAATAATATTTTCCAAGTTGGTTAGTATATACAAGTACTAAATACAGTGTGTCCCAGACCTTGACACGGTTACGGTTCCAAAGTTTAAATCATAGGTTCCCAAACTTGTTTATGCCGTGGACCCCTTGCGATGTTTTTGGTTTTGTTATGGACCCCCTATATTAGAGTGACTATACGTACCAGTTTCGCTAGAACAGTCGCGGATATAACGATTATATCGAACTTCAAACTTTTCGAAACCATTTTTTTAGTACGATTTGTACTTTGCCACAAAATTCAGCTATCATCATTTGGTGAAAGTTTTTTCACGCTGGGGAACAGATCTTGAGAACATGGTAAAAGGGGAAGCAATTCGGAGCCCAATTAATATTTTTTTTCTTCTTATTTTTTGTGACCAAAATTTAAAGTTGGTCATTTAATAGTTATTAAGATATGCGAGGTTGATGGGTGGCTGGCTCCGCACTCAATACTGGTATTGACAGATTGTACGTTTTTAAAAATGCATAATTCGATTTTGATGAAACTTGAAACACATTGTTACTACACTTTACTAAATATTTGGCAAATATTTAAAGTTGGAACATGTAATAGTTTTTGAGATATGCGAGGTTGATGGGTGGCTGGCTCCGCTCTCAATACTGGTATTGAAAATGATTGTACTTTTTCAAAAATGCATAATTCGATTTTGATAAAACTTGACATGCATCGTCACTAGACTTTACTGAATATTTGACAAAAATTTAAAGTTGGAACATTCAATAGTTTTTGAGATATGCGAGGTTGATGGGTGACTGGCTCCGGTCTCAGTATTGGTATTGAAACAGATTGCACGTTTTCAAAAATGCATAATTCGATTTTGATGAAACTTGACATACGTTGTTACTATACTTTACTAAATATTTGACAAAAATTTTAAGTTGCGACATTCAATAGTTTCTGAGATATGCGAGGTTGAAGGGTGGATGGCTCCGCGCTCAATACTAAATCATTAAATCAATGCCGTAGACCCCCATTTTTATTTCGTGGACCCCAAAATTTTGTCTTCCCTGCCGTGGATCCCTTGAAAGTTGCCATGGACCCCTGGGGATCCATGTGGACACTTTGAGAAACACAAATGAACAAAATTAATTAAAGGTAGCCACGATAACCGAAAAATGAATAAACTAATGCTCCAGGTTGTACTTAAAAGCTCACAATTTCCAAACTACCAGAAACAATTTTTTTCTACTTTTTTCTCAGATAGTTAATTAGTTATCACCCCATTTTGGCTTAACGTCAAGGTCTGGGACACCCTGTGTATATATACATGCTGTGTGTATGTGTGTATATGGGTCTATGACTATGTGTATCAT
>NW_020537646.1:10121137-10146265 GCF_003426905.1 Ctenocephalides felis | reverse complement strand
AAGCTGTGGCATTTTTAATTAAGTTGTCACAGCCTGTGGTTTTAATTAAAATCAATGATTTATAAGAGTCTTATTGTGATTGCAGTTTTTTTATTGTGTTGTTTAGTATTGATTCAATTAAATTCTGTAATCAATTGTAACTGAGGTAATTAGCACGTGTGATATTTTTATGGAATTTGCAACTCATTTGTTATAATGTTTCACACAATGTTGATCATAATATTATATTGAAAGTCTCAAATGCGTTTTACTTATAATAACTATTCTAAAATGTTTAAAAATCACATCAATCATTAATCATCACATTAATTATGCCACTAGCAATATTTCAAAATAAAAATAAATCAAATAATAAATTCGTGTAATATGAAATTACTTTGCATACGAATTACTTACCTGTTATGTGTAGTATGCAACTGCGATAATTAATGAATGACTACACATATGCAGGATGATTAATACTGCATAAGGTGTATTAAAAATGTTTTTGCACAAAGTTGCGTATGTAATTTAAATAATAATAATTGAGTTTTATGACAACAGAAGAAGGATGCTCTACAATGCATATAGTGTATTAAAATTGATGTTTTTTTCATAAGGTACGTATATACAAATAAATAGTGTCTTTTGAACTGCGTCAGTCGCGATGTCACGAACCAGATCACGCGTTTTCTGTTTTTGTTATCAATTAACACTATATCTTATACCGTACTAAACTATATACTTTACGATAAATGAGCGACGATTATATCAAAGAAGCCAATTTTACACAATAATTTTCATAATTTCAATAGTCGTCAACATGATACTAAAAAATGTTTTTTGTAGTAGTCATAGTTCGTCAATGTGCAAAAACATGTGGTGCACGAGCAAATTCTTATACATTTTAATAAACATAAATGACGTCTATAAAGTGAAAATTCATGCTATTATGTATAAATATAAAAACACTAATTACTATATGTTACTTCCTTTTACATTTTTACTTCATTAATTGACTTCTGTAATAATTTCCAACTCGTATAAAGTTACATTGCGTATAAAACTTTATTGAATCATTATTTTCTTTTACAAGTTGGAAAATACTCTTTGAAAAATATTCAATTTACTAGTTATTTGTCTAATTGGCTATTAAAATATTTCGAAATAAATATATAAAAGATTTCTCGGACTGGAATGTAAATTGGAATAACTATTGAAAAGTTCGATATATCTTTTTTTGCGTTTTAATTGATTTAGTTTGGTTACTCAAAATTGGGTTCAAAGTTCATTTACTGTCTGTCCATTTTGACATTGGGAAACATAACATTTTAAGGTATATTTTATAATGGAAAGAAGCAAAAAACAATTATAAACTATGGAAAAACATTTATTTTATTTTTATTTGTCTAATTGGCTATTAAAATATTTCACAATAAAAATATTAAAGGTTTCTCAGTCTGTTATGTAGATTGAAATATCTATTGAAAAGTTCGATATATCTTTTTTGCGTTTAATCGAATAAGTAAACTCGCAAATTAGTTTGGTTACTCAAAATTGGGTTCAAAGTTTATATTTTGACATTTGTAAATATCACAATTTTGCTGTTTATTCTATAAGGTAGAAGATAATTGTGAAGTATGAAAAATATTTATATCATTCTTATTTACACGTTATTATTGGAAAAAGATTTAATTTTATAACATTATACAAAATATACAAAAGTATATCATACTACATTATTTTGAAAAATAACTTTTTATTTTCAAACATTCCCGTTAACTGCGATACTTTAATAAAATCAAATAATAAACGTTTTGAATTGAAATTTGGATCGAGATTGAGATTTTTTGTACATAATTGTGTAGAAAAGACTGGGTATGGTTGTGGTACTTTCTTATCAGCAATAATTCTGAAAAAATAGTGAATTAAATTGTAATTTGAATATTTGTCTACAAGCAAATACTGAAATACTGTCTTTAAACACGAAGGATTAGCTCTTTAAAAGCTATTTGGTCCACAGATCATTTTAATGTAGGAATGTAGGGCGCTGACTAAATGCAATAATGGAAACTTGTTCGAACAAACATACTTTTTCTTTCTTCTTTTGGATCCTATCTTAAAATCAGTATAGTTTAGCTGTTATGATCACTGTCACTACCGTAACCTTGTCACAACCATACCCAGTCTCCCCTACAATATGTAGTTATATTTTAATTTACTGGACTCCGATTATTTTTTGTTAATAAGCCATGTGTAAACTTTTTTCATAATTACGTAACGTTAGAAAAAAATACATTGTCTACTTTTAGTTTCACAATTCTTTTCAAACCATTTCTAGATTTTTCCCATAGATATTGCTCTTCTTAATACCACTCTCCTCAAAACGAAATATAATAACACTTGTGTCGAATCCATTATGTCGTGGTATAAAAATGCGGACATATTATTGTTCCTCACATATTTTTTCTTGATGTGATCTTTCCATAAGTATCATAACTTATGTGCTAGACTTATGAAAATTGCTTTCGACAGCATATTGAGTAGGTAGGCGAAGAAAATCTTCCACATAAAATATGTGACTCGTATTAATTTAAAATTATGTACCAATTCATGTAACGTCATAAATAGAGAGACGTTACAAACTTGAGATATATTTGTCTATTACAAAAAATTATATAAAATATGTCAAACACAAATAGCTTAAGATAAATACTAAGACAAGTAGATAGACAAATTTGAAAATTTTAGGATTTTTTTAGAATTCCCAAAAATACAGAAAAACATATAGCCCAATTCTAAGAAATATAGTTCTTGACCCAATTTGAATAAAAGATCATTTACACACATATAGTTTTTTTTAAAGTTTAATGAATTTTTATCATTTTAAGGTTAAAGTTCGTTGTATTTGGACAATGACAACGTTAAAATAAATTCTCATGGATATAATTTAATTATTCGTATATAATTTCTTTATAACGTTAAATATTATAAAATAAATATTAAATTAATTGCAATGAAATTAATGCAATTATTTTCTTCAATATTTATTTTTTTAAATTCATTTCATTTCTAATTTATTTTCAACTAAGGTGCGATATAATAAAAGTTTTTGTTTTAATAATAGAAATAATAATAGAAAGTCATTTTTAAATAAAATTATTCATAATATAGAGCATATCATTATATGTATTTATTGACCATAGATAATTTTCCAATTTCCATCGTAATATAATTTTTCATGTATGCATTGATGATAATTGCTCGTACTCGTATATCTATTAAAATTATATTCGATCATTTCCGAACAATGAATTTTAAATGAGGTTTTATTTAGTTCATTTAATTTCGAATTATCTCATATATGGTAATATACATGCTGGATATTGGATAATCGACCCCTGAATCCATATATAATGATAAATTTACTTTTTCAAAAAAATACCTGAGTAATATATATTTTGTATCAAATTAAATATTCAATTCCAATTAAAAATTCAATTCCATTATTTGGTTGGATTTAAAAAATATAAATAGATGAAAAAATAGAAGCAGAAGAATGATTTATTAGAAAAATCTAATTTTTCCTTATCCTCTAATAAAAGTAGTAATATGTATCTCTATTCTCTAATCATTGTATGGTGTATGACAGTTTTAATACAGATGTGATAAAAGTTGATCGTAATTTGATATCTTGTTGTGTTTTATTGCGTGCGTTATATGTTATGAACCATAAAATCAGCAATTATTATAAAGAGAATTATACAGAACGGCATAAAAATATAATGAATTGTGAATTTATTTCGCATCATGTTACCTAGTAACTTCAATAGAATAGAAATTCTATTCTATTATATAACAAAAAGTCATGAAAGTCATACATCTCTATTTTATTACCCAGACTAATACAATACAATATTTCATACAAGTTATTTTTTCGGCGCGATGATGCCTTCCAGTTGGGCTTTGAGTTGTTGATTAGTTTTCTTGAGAAATTGGACTTCCTCTGCGTGTTTCTTATCTTCGGCAGCTCTAACTTCTTCTGCTCGCCTTTCCACTTGTTCAGCTTTATTCTTAAGCTCGGTCACCACCTAAAATTAAAAATATATAGGTGGATCACAAATCTAACTTGAAAACCATTATTATTTTGAAGGTCCTTATTTTGTGTGCCCAGCATCTCTTGAAGTATCCTACCTATTCATACGTAATAACTGATCTGTTTGTTCATATGAAGGGTTATTACTACTCTTTCAACACGTAGAGTATTACTATTCTACCATACAAATTTTTATCAAGTAGTACTATATAAGCGAGCAATTCCTTCTACTCCTTGAACCTAATTTTAAAGTGATGCTGTCTGTATCAACAGCGGCGACGTGCATAGCATTCTTGGCACAAAATACCCAAGTTTGTAAAATAATGGAACATATTTCAACAAGGAATTCAAGACGTCTGTAGTTGAATTTTGGGTAACTTTTCTTATCAACTCATGTTCCTTGTAAAATTTATAGGTTTACGAGAGCTATTGCATAAAAGGTCCGTTGCTTGAATATATTATGTCCAGTGGGGTTATTTATCGGCTTGTATAAATTTTGTGCTTGCATATATAAATATAAAGGCAAATAGTATTTTATTCTGCCTGAGGAAGGTATAGAGTGAATTTGTATCCAAGGAATTTCTTGTCATTATTTAGTCATTAAATCTATTGACAATATCAACTAAGTAGGTAACTGTTTTGACGAGTGTATGCTCTTATGTAATATATCAATAAAATAGCATTAAACAAAAAGGAAAAAACCTTTGATCCTTAAAGTTATTAGATCAATATTTTCTTAATTTTTTTTTAAAACTCACTTTCTCCAGTTCATCTCGTTCAGTCACAAGTTTTTCAACTTTTTCAATGAGATCTTCTCGACCCTGTTCAGCCTGCAGCGCCTTCCTCATTCCAAAGGCGACACTGCTGCAGTACAGAGTCTGATACGCCTCCATGGTCATATTCATTTCGTCTCTGACACGAAGCAGCAGCAATCCTCTTTCGCTACAGTTAATGGTCACCTAGAAATATTTTTGGGATTTTCGCATCAAGATTTATAAAGACATGTTTTGTTAACATTTTTTGAGACCTAATGTTTTGTTCACTACTTCAAACATAGATGACGAGAATATTTCGCATTTTTCTATGGAAATTTAATACTTTGATATTGAGATTATGTTCTATAACATTTACTTTTATACTACAGATTCAAGCTCAATAAAATGCAAATGTGGTGTATGAGAGCATAATTCAATATTGTATGCGCGCATATTAAAGCGATAAAAACACATATTGCTATAAGAATAAATTAAATTTAAATTTGTGCGGGGAAACAACATCATATTATATATTATATCAACTTATTCTCAATGCAATGTTAAGAAATTAGAACTGAAATCAAACTACTTAAATTTTTATGATTAAGATATTTTAAAAGAATTTAAGTGAGGAATTTGATAAATAAAATATTTGAATGTAGGATATCAATATGCAAAGTTTGTTTACTTATATGAAGAATTACAGTGCTATTTTTAGCATATTTAATATAATATTTGTCGCCTAAATCTTGTTTACTCCAAATATTGCATGCAAGCTCCAGATGGCCATATTAGTACAATATTTATAATTTAATGTGAAATGTTTTGAAAAACGATATCCAAGAAAAATTTATCCTTAAATATTTTCTATTTGATATAGCTCTAACAATCAAAACCTAATATTAGCTTTATTAACTTCCCGTAAGGTAAGTTATAGTAATCGCAAAAAAATCGAAAATGAAAATTTTTATATATCTTTACGTTTCAGAGGTTCTGAATATTTTGGCATACCTTAGAAAAAAATGGATGTATGTGTGTGTGTATGTGTGTGTATGTGTGTGCGTGTGTATGTGTATTCTGATACAAATTTTCGTCGACGATTTCGGGAATACGGATGAAACGATTTGGATAATTGAAAAAACATTCGATTTGTATTGATAAGGAGACATACTGTTTAGTTTTTGGCGAAGGCAGGTCTAGCCGTTCCGAAGATATGGGGCAAAAAGTGACAAAAACGGTAACTCAGTTTTTAAGAGAACGGAGCGTCGGATTTGAATAATTTAATAATCACTTGTATTAACAAGATGAAGAACTGATAAAATTTTTATGATGGCAGGTCTAGCGGTTTCGGAGATCTAGTAAAAAAGTAAATAAAAATGCCATCTGGCGGTCAAAAATGATCATTAGACATATGCACATCAAATTATCAGATATTTATAGAGATTTTAACAATAAGTATAAATTTTGTTTACATTCCTATGGGTTCCGTACCAATGCTTATCCGATAGACGGCGGCGCGGCGCTTACGGGCTTCGATATTTCGTCTCTATGCAGTTAAAGCAGTACGATTGCTTTGAAAAAAAGTTCAAACATTCCAAAATATTTCAAAATACACTTTTCTTCAAAAAGTCTTTTTTTGAAAAAAAGTAAATTTTTGTCAAAAATCATAGTTTCTCAAAAATCTAATTTTTTAGAGTAATTTTTTTTCAGAAATGTTATTCTTTTAAAAAAAAAATTTTTTTGGTACAGGAAGTTCTAGCAATTTGCCTTAAGGCACGATGCCATGCGCCCCACTAGTTTTTATTTTTAAGCTAAATGACGTATCCATTTTCACAACAGTTTGATATATATTCAAACCAGAATGAATATGTGCAATTTCAAATATATTCCTGACTTCAACATTCATTAAACCTCCTTATTTTTTAATACTGCGGCGTTTTTCTTGTATATCATATATAAATTACAATATTACCCTTACAATATACGACGTGCACACGTCAATTGAAAATTGAAAAAAAAATTATAGACGTCTTTGGCAATACAAGCAACGCTTCAATACACGTCACATGTTGTGTCAATATAAAATTATACATCTACGTAAATCTAATGGAAGAAAGAAGTAAAGGAGCGTAGAGCAAGTGATCAATCACCTGTCGAATAAGCTCGTCGAAGCATTGGGTATAGAGTTCTCGCCTTGCGGGACAGATGCCAGTCTCACGCGCCTGCCTCTGTTGCAATTTCATGTCGAGTTGCTCTTGGAGATTTACGACGTCCATACGAATCGCGGGCGTACTGGACACCTGCTGTCTGTGGACATCAAAATAATGAAAATCACATCAATACGGTTCGAGACGAAGCACTTACTATGTAGCCAAATCAGCGGTTTTTTTTAAAGGTTACATGAAACACACAAGAGATACGCATTTTATGGAGGTATATATATGTTTTTCACATTGTTTTGCGTAATAGCAATGTTTCCTACCTAATTAAAAATAATGTAAATATTTTGTTCATGTTACAAGTACTTCTTGACATTTATTTGTCAAATCAATTAGAGCAACGGTATATAAAATGAAATTCAATTTTACGTATTGGGCTCGCCCGTAGGTAAGCGACGGGACTTGTTTTAGAGGTCCCGGGTTCGATACCCACTTCGAGCAGGCTGTTGTCAGGCAGCAGTGACAACGATTTTTACTTGGAAATATAGATATCGATATGTTTCCAAGTGAAAATAGCCCTTGCCCGGCATTGCTGCACTAATAAAAAAGTCAACCCTATTAGATTAATTCTAATAACAAATATCATCAAATATGGATGGATTAACAATTGGGTTACCATCTAAAAAATACGAAGTGAGGAGAAGTTTCAGCCCAACAGCTCATAGGACGTAAGGTTCTGATTGCTGTTAAAAATATTTAAACATATAAATTTTACGTATTATGGTCTTATGGCATTTTGGGACTGTGCGAGCAAATACAATGTGTCCAGTCGAAAATATTAGGACAGATCACTGATGCTCCATGGCTCGTAAGCAATAAGATCTTACACGACGATCTTCATAATGAATTTATGAACAGAATTATAAAAATCAACAGTGTAAAACATTTTCATAAACTAGAACTAGATCATTCAAACTCTATAGTCACTCAGCTTCTTGAGACACCTGTTTCAAGAAGACTAAAAATAAGCTGCCCAATACGAACAGTATTGGTGATTCTACTCATTGGAGTGATCTCCAACTATGAATATAGATTTATCACAATAATTTATATGTGTATTTGAAAGTGTGTGTGAATAAATGATATATAACACAGGCCAACACATTAAATGGTGCAAACGATTTTAATGCTGTTTTTAAGTATATTTGCGGCGCTGATTTAAAAAATGACATTGTTTTTTTTCTATGAGCTTTAGTTTTCCATATATGATATATAAGGAATGAAAGTACAAAATAGTAATACAATTCAGTAATTTATTTTAATGAGATGTACCTACTCGTACATACAAACTTACAAGACCCATTCGGCCTCAGTTGGGACATTAGTTGACACTGTGAAAAATTCTTTTCCGTGACGACCTAGAATGGACCTGGTTTCGGCAAATTTTTTCAAAGTTCCAGACTAGAGCTGATACAAAAAAAATGGTTTGCAGATTTGAAATCAGCGCAAAAAATACTATAAAAATCAGCTCTAACATTTGATGCACCAAACAAAAAAAAATTGTAGGCTTGTGTAATACTCTGATTGCTAATTAGCTAATATAATACTCTGATTGCTATTGAAAATAAAAAAATATGAACTACTTAGAATGATGACACCCCGGTACGTGAGCAATAAAACTTTGCATAATGATCTGAAGGTACATATTAAAGACTTTATAAAAACAATATCCACTAATCATAATCACAAATTAGAAAATCACCCTAAATCATTCCGCAGCTTCTTACGTCAGAATTAAGAAGGCTCAAATAATTGACTTGATCCAATAAATTGTATCTAATAACGATTACCAACTAGGGTAGCTACTATCTATAATTATATTTAATTGATGTCAATCAAAATAGCTCAAAAAATGTAATTAATGTTCTGATGATTTTATTTCATTATTAACACTTTTAGGGCCAATTCTATTTTATCCAAATTATATTTTCACATATTTCTGAAATGATTTCACAAGATAACTTCAAATCATTTTCATAATAAAAAAATTGCTGCTCACCAATAATATCGAATCACGTTATTAATAGCTTTGATGAAATTAATATATGCGTTATTATATTAGTATTTGATATTGACTACAAATCTGATGCTAGGTTAGCAAATGGCTTGAATATCTATTGAATGGCGAAGCCGATGTATTAAATATGATATAATAACATAAAATACATTGATTAATTATGGATATGCTCACGTTAAATTTGTTGCTATATATATAATCTTTATATTAAAAAGTCAAAAATAAAATTGCATTTACCGTTTTCAAATATCAGTCACAAAATGAAAGTTTTAATTATGTATTCATTCTGAACAATATTTTAAAATTAATTAAAGAAAATAAAAATTATGTTTTTTTTTTTAAAAAAGGTAGTGAAGGATTCAATTCAAATACACAGTTATTGACAAATAACCCATGTCTACGTAAAACTTATAACTCCAAAGAAAGATATGAGTCTTACATAGAATGAAATAAATGAACTAATTATGAAATAATGTAATCATGATTTTATATTAACAAGTAAGCTGAATATGCCATTAACCTAATGAGAAATTTAAAAACAAATATGGTACAAAAATTGCTGCTTTAGTCATGGGAACAAAATGCATGCAAATACATACTACGAGACTTGTTCGGGTGGTTCAATATCACCGACAGCGTCAAAATCGCGCCCGCACGTCAAATACCTTATACCGCGGTAAATTAAACAAACGGATCCGATGTTGTTGTTTGCTGCGTTTATTGGTTTAGCACACACGAGCGTATATAAACGCATACAATAAACGACCATGGATATTGCTTTATGGTTATATAGAATAGTGCACATAAAAGTTCACTTTGAAGATTTTGGTAGCCAGAAAAAAATAAACGAAAGAACAAGCTGTGACCTGTGATGGACATAGTAATATATTACTAATAAATAAAATATATATATAATCTTAGTTTACCAGTATTAGGTAGCATACAGTATCAGTAGCAATTAATTTGTTAATGCTACTTGGAATTGTGTTTCAATTAATATTGCACACCAAATGCTGAACGAGCAACAGGTGTTTCTTGCTGCGCAGACATTGGACAAGAAAGTTAGGATCTTGTAAATTAATTTCATTTATGCAAAGTTCGAGAAATGAGTTACTTAATTAAATTAGGTTGAATTTGCATCAAAACATTGTTCAAGTACGAAATGAAAAATACAGTTACGCATTATGCTATCATCAAACTAATAATACATTAGTTAATTATCAATTATGTTTCAAGTACAAATACTAATATTTTTAGCACTGGATAGGAACAAAAAATAGGAAGCATAATATTTTCTTCGAGTGTTGCAAAACTATTGTTATAATATATTGTTAATAATTTGACTGCAAATTATTTTTTTTTGTTTTAAATTCTTGTTGAGATGTTATTGAATATGATTTGTTTCTATCTTTATTAATACATCGACTGATTAATACAAATGAAACTAGAGTAGAAATATAACTTTTTGATTTATTTAAAACAGTTAAAAATATACCCAAGATCATATAAATAGCTTAGAAAATAAAAGAAATTTCTAACAAGCATCATTTGTAGTAATGTATACAGTCATAAATACGGCGATAAAAATCAAGTAAATTATAAATAAAGTTATAATATATGAGTGTTAAAGTTTAATATGTTTATAGGTTTGGCTGTCAGCCAACAAAAAATAATTTTCACCAACCGTGCATGATTTTAATATTCTGGATATAATTATTAATCTAAATATAGCTCTGAACTGTCTGCAGCATATAAAAAGCTTTGACATATACAAGCCTACGTAATATGAAATAAATACCAATGTTATGTCGCAAACGGAGTAAATATGACAAATAAGTATCCAGCATTTGTCGGAGACATCTTCGCATTCAAATACAGTCAATAAATATATAAAATCGTTTTTAACAAGGTACTAGAAATATATTTAATAAATATGACATGTTTTCGACATACCAAAAGTCAATCGACGGATTAATTATAAGCCTTTGATAGCAATCGTTTGAAGCTAAATGATGAAAATGGGAAAATTGAAATATTAAAAGCTATTGATAAAAGATTTGCGACAAAATATAACATATAACCAGACTAAAGAGCTTTTAGTACATAGACTTGTGTATATATAAAAATAATTTAATTTAATGTAGAGTTAGCAAACTTGAAGCTTATTTCCAGTATTGCAGGTGGTTCCCAGGGAAATTATACAGTATTATACTTTAATCCTGCATCTGTAGGGTAAATGTATAATAAGTGGTAAATTAAGTCTGTCTCATAGCAATGGAGACTCTTTTGCTCTAAGGAAAGATCTTTAGATAAACGACATCTTAGTTTTTGTCCGTACTTTCACGAATTACAAAAGTTACCTACTACCCTTTCATTCAGTGGATAAATTGAACACGGGTGCAAAATGTAATGATAAAAATGATAATACTTCTACAGCAATTTATTCTGTTTATATATCAAGTATACGTTGGATGTAATATTTTTATCAGATTTTCATTTTGTCATTTATTTGTTAAAAAAAGGCTTTTGAGTTTCTGTCGCCCGCAATGTGTAATATAACAGACGCACTGATAAACTTTTCTCTCAGGAAAATTTGTAATTGCAATCACAATATTTTTTGAACAAAATCGTGGAAAATGATGTCATGCAATTGACTTATAATAAGCATAAAAGTAGATTTTGTAATGTTTTATTCTTATCGACTATCGCAAATACTGTTTTCAAAAAAGTATTGTACATTGAATATTTTATTCTCTTCACCGCACTTTTAAAAGTAATGTTAATAATATTGCCATATTTTTTAAAGTTTACCATAAGCTATTTTTAATGAGAGTAATTTTAGACAATCATTCTTGTCTATGAGCCATAAATTATGAAACGATTCTAAATGTTATTCCTGCCATAAATATTCAAAGGATCAAAGATAGAAAAAATATACACAGGCCTACAATTTTTTTTTATTTGGTGCATCAAATTTTAGAGCTGATTCTTATAGTATTTTTTGCGCTGTTTTCAAATGCAAATCATTTTTTTGTATCAGCTCTGGTTTGGAACTTGGAAAAAAGTTGCCGAAACCAGGTCCATTCTAGGTCGTCACGGAAAAGTGTCAACTAATGTCCCAACTAAGGCCGAATGGGTCTTGTAAGTTTGTATGTACGAGTATGCATATCTCATTAAAATAACATTCTGAATTGTATTACTATTTTGTACTTTCATTCCTTATATATCATATCTTGAAAACTAAAGCTCATAGAAAAACACCAATGTCATTTTTGAAATCAGTGCCCCAAATATACTTAAAAACAGCATTAAAATCGTTCGCACCATTTTCTTTGTTGGCCTGTATTATCTATCTAAAATGTTTGTCCTATATAAGAATTCTCGCATATTTCTGCTCTTTTGTGTAAATTTTTTGTTAGCAAAATTTATTTGCTAAACTTTTCTATGTTATTTGAATAGTTTCCTCTGTTACTAAAAGCTTGACCATACCTCCAAAGTTTCCCGTCTTCCTCCCATTCTTTGGGCGGCAATATTGAGTTGAGTATTTCTTCGGTTTCGCGTTTCTCGGCATTCTCAGCGATGCATTTGTCGGTCTTCATGGATGATTTCCTTTCGGAAGTCTTCACCAAAAACGGGGTGTCGTATTTGACCAGCGTCGAGGTCGATGGCATTGTTCGCTCGGCCATGGCGATGGTTTATTCTGGAAAAGATAATATAATCATCATAATTTTTTTTAAAACTACTATTATTCACGTAAGTTACATTATCGAAAAAAAAAAATGATTATATTTGCATATCTTTACATTCCAAGATGTTCTGCACATCTTGACTCAACTTAGAAAATATTTATGTATGGTTATATGTGTATGTATATGTATGTATGTATGTGTAAATACAAATTTTCGTCAACGATTTCAACTGTACGGATTTGAATTATTAAAATAACATTCAACCCCCTTTGATGAGGATTCTAAAAACGTTCTGATCGTAAAAATATATGTAATTTATTTTTTGGGAAGTCGGAAATAACAATATAAAATTTACCTATATAACGTTTGTTTCAATTATTTTATGGTCAACAAAAGAACTGATGAAGTAAATCATATCGTCTATGAATATATTTTATAATAAGCAAATGTTTGTAGAATATCACGCAATATACATATTAATTCGATTTTATTACAATGTTCTACCTTGAAACATTAACTTAACAGACAGTGCTTTAAATTGAATTTCCTTCGACAAAGAAATATCGGTTTCGATATTACCTTTGTCTTATTACTAGACGAACATCGTTACGCTGATAATGTTACGATTGCAGACGTGATTCCATTTCGAATGCAAATACTCACTCAATTATGGTTACAAATTCAAGTTTCGTGGAAGAATAATTTCGAATCAGAAACAAAGGCAAAAATATTCGGTCAAAGGCCATTCTAAAAATAAAAAATAACCGTATAGCTCTTATCGGTAAGGTCATCGGTGTTTACATTATATTTTGATTATAATGAATTAGGTTTTAGTAATAGGAGACTTTTGTACATTTGTTTTATCAAATATCTGTAAACCTACAATTTCACTGATTGTTAGATACATTTTAATTCTTAGAACTGTATCATTAGAGGAAAAAATTGTAATAAAAATTATATAAAATTGTAAACCGATATACATTTTTTAATTATTTCATCTATAATTTTATTGTGATATATTTAAACACTCTGCAAACATAATGTGCACTATTGTGCAAACTGCACCATATCGGGGAGCCATTTTGTAAATATTTTGCTTATTTATAAAATGATATATTATCGATTTGATTAAATTGTTCAAATATTGGAACATAAATAATCCTTTTTATTCTCATAATTTTAAGCTTTATATAATCCTCATTTTCAAGATTTCACATAATTTTACTTCTCCACGTTAGTAAACATGGCATATACAGTAATGGAATTTCTTGCTACATTAAAATCATTCAAATAAAAATTCTAATAATGTACTATAGAAATATTCATTGAGCACCAATTTAATTTAAATATCAATTTTAAAAATTTTGCACTATAACACTTCTTTATATGAAGGCATGAAAGGTATGATTCTAATATTTAATTTATCTTAATTTTCTCTCAATTATAGCAATTTGCTATATGCATACACTTATTTATTCACTATATATATATATATATATATATATATACATAATTAATTTTTTCGAATTCACAGAAATGTAATTAACATAAAAGGTTTTTATTTGTATTCAGAAGTTGTCTATCTGTCATAATGTCAGCTCGGCGTTCCATACCATTCGCGACTTATGAATTTCACAATTACAATTATACTAATTAAACAAAAGGCACTGAATCAATACTTCACAATAAAATATGCCAGCTTTAGTGAAATGCTACAAATAAAATGGCCCATTATTTATGCTGAATGCCCTAGTCGTTCACAAACAATTCGAAGCATGTGCATTGGAACAATAACGTTTTGCAAAATAACAGACGTTTCTATTGTTTTATGTTTTGTATTTCTGCTTATTTGGAATCGTTTTGTTCTTTGCTGTTGTATAGTAGTACTTGAATCATTTTGCGATGATAGCTTTTATAAATACCGAGAACAAAGTGATTCTATATTTACATATATAAACCATTATTTCTAAACTTTTCTTGTCATTGATACTATTTTGTTACATACTTCAATATTATTTTGGTAAGAGAAACAACATGCCCAGATCTTGATGACAAATCTCAAAAGCTATGCTTAGCTCGATTATAAAATCATTAGAAATTATTCAAACTATAAAAAGTTTACAAAACATAATATCTTTATTCAAAAAATGCAACAATATTTTGTTATATGTACTAAAATTATAGAATTCAAGCAATGTTTCCTAATATAAAACAAATATATATATATATATATATATATATATATATATAAATGCTTGCAAGATGAGCATTATTTGTGTTTGTCAATAAGCCTTGTATTACTCTAGAGATTTTGCTGATCACACATATTAACATATTAATTAATGTTCACACACGTTTGCTAGTTAAAATGCATACCATGTATTTGGGAACTTTGATTAACAAACGTCCATAGATATTACTATGGTAAAAGTATATAATTGTATATGAAATTTAATCATTAACATCAGTTTTAGATATTTAGTTGAAAAAGTATTATGAATGAATATAAATTTTCTACAAATCGTGAGGAGCTATACAATATATGTTAACATTGAAAATTTATATGTGTATTTCATCACAATAAATTATTCATACTGAACTGGAAATAAACAGAATGTAAAAAATCAATAGAATCTATTTGGTATGGAAATAAGTGCTCTATATTTACTTCCAATTATTTAAATTTAAAAGTGATACGATTATATACAACATACATATTTTATAACACTTTGATTAACATTAAAATGTTTAATTTTTTTCTATGTATATTGTATAAATTACCTGATCACATTATAATAAACTATTTATAAGATGTTTTACATAATTATATTAAGTAAATTTATTCTCAAAATATTTTTATGCAAATTATAACCTCAATTATATATCAAAACCATGTATCTAGAAAGGGCCAGTAATTATGCATTCATTAATGTGTTTGCATTTTAAATATAAAATATTCCATCAAAACATAAATGCTCTATATTTATAATATATTTGATTACCTAATTAGAGAAATCATAAAATGATGCGAGTTGAGTCTTTATTTAAATGCGCTCATTTATATTAATGCAATAGATTACTTTTCAATAATTCACCATAGTAATTTTTATATTAGGTCAAAGTATAATAATCCTTGATAAATAATGTCATATTTATTTCAATAAATATTAATAATAATAATTACTTAACTTATTAGTTAATCAAATACTACGAAAAAAAATTCCCATAAAATTTAAGTACGTACATGATTTATGATTCACAAGTAACAGAAAAGTTATTCTTATAATATATGATATGCTTAAATTTAATGTGATTTTAAACCCTCACGATAAATGAAAGTTAAGCATATGCAAACATATTCATAAACTTTTATAGAATTTGTTTGTCTGACCAACTGTGAAAACACTTTTGACTTTTGCGAGCGTTTTAGCGAAATGAAAAAGTTTCCAATATGTTCTCAATATTTATTCAAAACAAAACATACGTAGTGCTCGACGATTAAGAGATTAAAGGTTAGATGAATTTGAAGTAAAGCTCGTTCGGTATTTTTCAATTTTAATGTGTTTTGTTTTATTTTTTTAATCACTGAACATATTCATTTTTCCTGGACAATGAATCTTGAAAAATATTTTGGAATACATTTTTTTTTCATGAAATGAATGTTTTATGATGGCGCAAATATATATATTTTGAAATACAAAAGTCGTATATGAAGATTATTTAGAAAATTATTTTTTTTTTTGTATTTTCATTGCAAATCGTGAAAACTTAGGTAGATATCAAGATTTCCGGAACAGGAATAGAATCAGGATCATATAGTTGCAAGATCTAAGCTTTTACCATGGAGCCACGTGGCAAAAGCTTTGTTTAGTTCAAGTTTTGTGTCACATCTTATATAATTTTATTATACGTTATCTTATATAATATCTCAATTCGATCCAGTGATTAACATTTCAGTCTGCAAACCTTAATGGAATAAGCGATGAGTCGTCTGTTTATTAGTGGAGATGAGTTCGTCTGTTGTTTCAGGGTTCTCTAACTAACACCTGCATAATATATTGATTTTAAAGAGATGATGAATTGCCTTTAAGGAGTGAATTTGAAGTGTCTCCTCTCCATCTCATTTATTCTGTGAAAACAATGCGGTCTAGTAGCACAGTCCGACGAAAACCATTAGCATTTGACAATTTTAGAACTCATGACTGTGTAGATTGAGAAATCGATGCAAATGATCGTTTCATAACGGAAAGTTGGATAACATTTACCCAACAATATGGTAATTGAATTAACTATTAAAGTGGAATGCAATTTAATAAATTCATTTAATATTCGAAACACGAAATTTATGACATACACTTCTAAAATTAATTTTACATGCCCACTTACTCATATTCAGATTGCATGAGTTGTTTTTGAAATTTATTGAAAATAATTTATTTGGCAAAATAACGTTTTCTAAATTGGTTGGTATGGTTGGAACCTTAACCATTCACGATAACTTAAAAGCTCATAATTTCCGAACTACGTGAAACAATTTTTTTCTAATTTTTTCTCAAGATAGTTAAGATCAATACTGTCACTCCGTTTTGGCTTGACGTCAAGGTCTGGAACACCCTACATATCTACAAATATATATATATATATATATATATATATATATATATATTATATATTTATATATATATATATATATAAATAAGTCAGGTTTTCCTTCCTGACGATATAACTCCAGAACGATTTCGACAATTTTGCATTCGTTAGAAAAGTCTCGGGTTCCGCAAGATTTATAGCTAAGAAAATTAGTGGTGGTGCATGGCACCGTGCTTTAATGCAAATTGCTGGAACTTGACGTACCGTAATTAAAAATTCGAGTAATGACATTAGTGAGAATTATCAGAATTATGCTTGGTTAAGTCAACGAGCAATGCTTGTCGCCAAGAATAATGATGTACACGCACTGAGTTTCACTCTTCAATCAAAAATTGCTGGCGATTTGGTGACATACCAGTGATTCCGACTGGTCTTCCGTTTGACTTCAAACGATTGCAATTTCCAGCTCGCCTTGCGTTCGCAATAACAAGTCGCAAGGGCAATCGCTTAGTGTTTGCGGGATAAATTTCAAATAGATTATTTAGAAAATCATTGTTTTTCACATAGGCAGTTCTACGTTGCCTGTTCACGAGTTGGAAAACCATCCGTTAACGTCAGACCAAAAAACAAAAAATGTGGTTTACTAAAGAGCATTTTAATGAAACGGATAATTTGCGGATTCACTTACATTTACTTAGAGAAGTTCAACTAAAAACACTTCATTTTTGTAATCGAAATAAATTCATTACTGTTGTGTAATAAAATCCAATTTTTCCTTTTCAAATATAAAACAAACAAAAAATACCTTCATCTTTCTCACGAAACCATCTGGTGGCGAAACGGAGTCTGATTTGCTAGTATATATATATATATATATATATATATATATATATATCTGTGTGTATGTATGTATATGGGTCTATAACTATGTGTATCATTAATGTTTGTTAGTTCAACAATACCGTGTTTCTTGATCTTCCGTCCACTATGGGCCAGAATCAACTGATGGATATAATTCCTTTTAACCTGGATTACCCATAATGGTTTAATGTGTGGCAACCCGAAGCTAATGCCAAGTTTATGATGAGGGTAAAGATTTTCGTAATGCAAAGAGAAAATTACGTCGCCGATTCGTATACCTTCTAATTATAATATATTATGTGCATCTTGATTTTTTAAGCCTGCCAGTAAATAGCATGAAAGTTAAATCTATATATCAAAACTAAATACCCTGATACATTCGAAAAATTATTAACGAACAATGGATAATGAATAATTTATATTCATGAATGGAATGAAAATAGCATAATTTATTTATGATTATCATATTTTTATAAATGTCCTACATGAATTGCTTTATCACGTGTGTTTTTGATTACTATATGCAGTCATTGATATACATTATTAATTAATTATATAATAATATAAATGCATAAATGAATAAAATATAATTCACAAAATTGAAGTTTTCGCCAACACTTATTAAAAAATAGCTCGAAATTTCGTTTTTTTAATGCTGTGAAATGTTAGTTTAGTATGAAGTTCAAAAATACATTTAAATAATTTAGCAAAAATAAGAATAAATTTAATATGTATTTATTTAATATGTTTGATAAACAATCATTTTTGTAAAAATATGTTATCGTTATACGAATTGCAAATTTATATGTTTATTTATAAAGTGTATAATTTTTATCATCACAAAATTTTTCATATTTATGTTTATCTTTCATTATAATTTATTATGTTGTTTGAAATGGAAAAAACTCTGCGATATTTAATTCCGATATTGACTTTTCCAATTCTGTGAGAACGATCATATATCAAAAAATAAAATCTGTGTGTATGAGAATTATTATGATTTACGTAGGTATTAAATTAGACACTTATTCTTTTTATATATAATCACTTCATTTTTGGTCCAGTACTCTTATTCATGAGCGTTATCTTTGTAGAGATTATCTTAATTTATGATTTTAATAAAAAAAAACATATAGCGCGTAGTAGAACTCCAAAAATAGGAATTGTTATTACAACAATGTTTTCTCTTGACTTATAAATATTTTCCAGTCTATGATATTTTTAAGGTAAATTTGAAATACCAAAATGTCAAAATCGTGGAACTATAATTAGATGTATGTATACATATAAATACATATAAACAAATATTTGTACTGCATAAAATCTAAAAATATAATAAATATTTTCAATTTTAGCTACAGTATTTCATGTAAAGTTAAGAAAAACTAACCTTATCTCCTCACAACCAGTATCTTGTAAAGTTATTTGACATAATAAAAAATCCAGTCGCGTTGTGGACTGCGATGTTTTTTTAGCTTGAAAAATATGAAACATTAAATACTAAATTGCGAGTTATCATTTCTATACTGTTTCGAGGATTGAAGGTAAATAAATTGGAATAATAAAACAACAAATCAATCATATTTCACTAAAACAAAATCACAGTGCGGAATATTACCGATGTTTATTGATGTTACTATGGCGATGAGATAGAGATCCGCTCAGTAAAATGGAATTGGGTGGGCATATTATGATATTTACACATGTTAGATGTAAATATTTGAACCTAACCTTTTAAGTTTATCTATATTAGTGCTTCTGAAATTTAAATAATTTGAAAATTCAATTTTTTTTTGCATATTTAAAATGACATTTAAATACATAACTGCAATACTATGGAAGGTACAACTTTTCTGTAACTATTAACTTCCCAAAAAGGGGTTGCATTTTAACCAGAAAATTTTTACAAAAAATATGTCAATCTGAATTTTTGATACAAAAATTGGAAAAAGTATAATTATATATGTGTATACGTAGGTTAATTTTTGACTTAACTTTTCATCAACGTTTTCTTAAAAACGACTGCATGAAAAATTTAAAAGTCAATAGATAAAACTCGATAAAGAATTGTATTGATTAGTTGGGCTAAGGCATTTCTTTACAATTAGCAAATAAGTTCAAAAAATTTCCTTCCCAAAAATCCTGAACCTATTTTAATTCTTCAGAAACTGCTCGAAATGAATTGTTTGGGAATCAAAAGAATCCTAATAAATTGTTAATTTTTTTACGACTTAGGTATAAAAATGTAAATGATAGAGATTATGGTCATGAAGAATATAGTCAGATATTACAGCTATGTAACACATGATTTAGTAACTAATTTTCATTAAAATTTAGAATATTTGACTATGATTTTGGAAAATACGTGTGTATAATGTTAGGCGCATGTTCGGATTTCGTTCAATAATTTGAAATATTTAAACTATGTATGGAAATAATTAACATGTATGGAGAATTTGCACAAAATTGAATCATCTGCAAAAGTTTCTCACATTGTATAAATTAATATATTGATTTCATATTGATTAAGCCGATTATTTATACATGTCGGTGAGATATTGAAAATAGCTTTGAGGCAAAACGACACTTGCACCTAGTCAATCATAATTCAGATTAGTCTACCTTTTTCAATACACGTGAGATTACTAATTATATTATATTTTATTACTAGTGTCTAATATTGTTATAGTTATTAAATATTTTTATAGTCTACATAGATGAAACTAAGTTTTCGCTTTGATTCAATGAAGGAATGATGTTCCATGTAGCTTTCAATAGTAATTGACTAATGGTAATGGGTATAAAATTTGTAACGCGTAATGGATATCTAAGCAAGAGAAATTGCATTGTGCGATACTAGAAAACGCACTGCAATAAAAGCTCTTCGTCTTAAATTAAGTGCTGAAGGAACGTGGCGTTAATGCAATATCGAGATTTTCCACAACGACTATGGAAATGTCAATAACAGATTCTACTTTAAGATATGTGGGAAAATCACATGTAATACGAAAGCGTTTTCGTTCGACGTTTTCCAAAAATCAGTTTTGCAAATAGAATAATCAGTTTTTGACAGAAAGTTCGTGACACAACGCATGCTGTTGCAGGACGTTTGATGAATACAAAATAAAAAGATCGGTATTGCCCACCGACAAATGCAAACAAAAATAGAGAAATAAATATAGATAAAAAATATTGGAAAGTAGTTGGAATTATTTAGTTTTAATTGGTAGGAAGCATTTTTAAAAAGACTGAGCTTAAAATAAAACATATTTACATCTGAAATAAAGTGGTGTGTCTAGAATTTAAGTGAATTATAAAATGCATTCTTTAATAGAATCAATACATATTTTACATTAAAATGTATATAATATATATATATATATATATATATATATATATATATATATATTAGCAAATTATTTGAAGTACATGAAGCCTGACGCGTTCGCTTAAACGACACGCTTGATATAAATTCAAATTACGTCTCTCTCGTATGATAAACTGACTATAAGAGTTAAAAGCTGGATATCGTGAGATCTTCTGTCTGGGTTCTTGACTTTTAGTTCACCGCATTATTAAACTGTTATGAAGAAAATTTGAATTTATTTAAAGCACATGATCTAACTTAATAAGCAAAAACTTTAAAATTACTTTGAATTTCATAAATCACTCGAACTTACGGTGTAACGTTAACACGTAGTGTTTCAGGATTTGTATTCAAAGCTGTTCACTAATAGAATATTGATTTAAATTTAGGATTCAATTACTTGCGGCATGCGTGCAGAAAGAGCTTTACCAACCGATTTCAATTCAATTTTGTCGAATTCGATTGTAGTGATAGATTTTTGCTATATTTTGAACACATTTTCAATTTTATTTTTCTAATTAATATGGACATAGTACACAAAGCAGAACAAACGTTTAATCTTCTTAAAACAAATTTTATTGTCATTTTTGTAAAAATACAAATAACAAATTTCAATATTTTCGTTCACGAGGCAACTATACTCTATCAACATACGATATTAACGTGAAAAGTTAATGTAAAAGTCAAAAATGTGTTCAATTCTAAAAAGAAAGTATCAAGTATGATTGTATGTTTTATTGTTACTTTAAGAAATCCATACCCTTTTGCATGTCTATTGGAGCAAAAATTCATCATCCGTTCTGTATATATTTTCAATCGAAAAGTCGAAGCTATCTTTTCTGTATGAATATTTTCATTATTTTTCGATGCACACACATATATTGTCTATATGTGAATATTATATACAAGATCAGGTATCTTGTACCTGCAAGTTTGAATAATACCATATAAATAAAACTATTTTACTAAATTTTAATAAATTTGTTCCTTGCAAATTGATTGTACGCCCATATGTTGTTGTAAATTACTTTCATATATAAATCAAATTCAAAAGCATCGTGCTGAATATGTTTTGAATAAATGAACACTATATAAATCATCAGAAACTAGTACAATCAGTTGCATACTTTAGCAATATTTTTACGCATATATAACATCATAATAAATACACATAAAAATAAATCATATGTGTATTATATTTACACAAATGTTTCGATTCTGCTGTCATTGTACAGGACTCTTGTATTTTTTCCTTTGAAATAACTTGCAGTTTTTTATTTAATGAGCTACATGAAAAGCCATGTTCTTATAAGAATAGGATTCTCATAATGTTTTCTTCTTTCTCGACCATTTTTATACCTGAGATATATATATATATATATATATATATATATATATATATATAATGAATATGTTTCTAATTCTAATTATCTAATAATTTAAAATTATATCAAAAACGTACTAAATTTCATACATATTTTGTTGTTAGATACTCGTTTCAGAAATTGCTTTCCTATCTGATCTGAAATATAATTTTGTCTGTTATTAGAGAAGCAACGTTTTAGCTTTGTGATATATAGCTTGATGATTTCCACGAGATTCGACTATTTATTATGTTTATTGGAATTGTCTGCTGAAACCGGTACAAATAAAGATATGATACATGTTTCCAGAGCTGAAATATTGCGAATGATTATATATATATATATATATATATATATATATTGAATGATATGATGTGAATTACGTATGACAAATTTACGATAACTCACTCCTATATTTTCAATTCATACTTATTCAAAATTCTTCAGATTTCTAACACATTTCTTTTGGATTTATAAAAATTTGTGGTACTATTTTCCATATGATAATTTGATCTAACCATGTGTAAGAACATTATCCAATCTACATTATTCCAGAATAATTTCATTTGCCTAATGGATTTTAGCAGTGAGGTAATAG
This sequence comes from Ctenocephalides felis, assembly GCF_003426905.1. Classification (NCBI taxonomy): domain Eukaryota; kingdom Metazoa; phylum Arthropoda; class Insecta; order Siphonaptera; family Pulicidae; genus Ctenocephalides; species Ctenocephalides felis. The sequence continues at coordinate 10,122,730 of NW_020537646.1, read as the reverse complement.
TCATTAGTTGAGCATACGGTCTGATTGTAGCGTCCACTGAATATTATCTTAATTCGAAGGTGTACGATTAACGGTGTATTCCCTATCTGCAAATGTGTCTTTAGATAAGGGTCCCTAGTGCCAAGATGCTGGTAATGTTTCAATTTATTTAAGATCTGTGTCAGCTCATAAGGGAACGACGGTTCATAGTATCAAGGAATGTGAATTTGATTGAATTGTTATTGGTGTTATATTACTTAGTCAATCATTACTGTTGATATGGACTTCGCAACAGTTTTACTTTATATTCATAGTTGAGTAACTTTAAATTAAAATGCAGTTTTTGCTTATTTAAGTTTTAAACGTTCAACTTTACAAATGTCTTCCATCAATTCATCACCATCTCATTGTAGATTCATAGTCACGATACTGTACTTATGTGAAATCTGCAAAACTTTTTATAATTTAAATTTTACTAACTTAAACTAGTTTTCGAAACTCATTATTATGAATCGAACGAACTTTGCATGATAAAAAATTTATTTGTACGTCTAAATAATCTATTTAAAGCTTGATTCTTCATGAATATCTATGAGTATGCTTGAAAAAAGTTTTTGATGTTTATGCATTTTTATTCGTTTTTGATTATGTAAATAAAACTAATGGTGGAATATAATAAATCTAAAACCGTGGCGTTATTTTATGGTTTTCTTATACTTTGTTACATTGTTGGTTGGTTTATGGAAGCAATATAATGCATCCGGTGGAGACGCCGTTACCGTCAAGAAAGCATTCCGAGTATGAATTTCTCTATGATGGAATTTAAAATACTCGAACTATGTAGTCTGCATGATAATATTTCTGTTATAAAACATAAATTTACTGAAAACTTTTTTAAAATTTGTTATATATAAATCACATCATTATATAGAGGAAGCTAATATTAGTGTAATAGTCTCATTGTTATTAATAAATTTGGGACAAGAAATAATTGATAAATTTGGTTTAAAATTATTTAATAAATAATTTTAATACTTATAAAAATTATTATATATTTTAATATTTACTCATATATTTTAATAAATGAATTTTTTGTATACGAGTAAATAATATATTACATTCTCGTGTAATCTTCTGACAAATTGGATCAGGTGCGTATACATAATTGAGTAAATAAGGAAGCTCTGGATCCTACGTCAAAAAAGTCCAGGTAATCGATTCAGAGCATTTTTAAGTATCTATCACTTGTGCAAATCGAGAGTTCTTCTTATGCTAACAGGCGTTCGTTAAATTGACAATAAAATCGTATTTTCGTGTACAATGCAATCGGTCCCATCGCGTTAGGCACCGTTCGCCTGCGTCGCAAAGGGTTTTCCACAATGCACACAAGAGCCGAAATTATTTCATGCGACAGCCCGTATCACGTCCGCGGACGAAATGGAAATAAACGCGAGACGTGTTTGTCAGCACAGCCGGCGTATCTGATTCTGAGAAGAGAGCTAATAATAATATATGGCATTTAAAACACATTTTTCGTTTTAGCCCTTTCAGAATTCGTTCGTTCGTATTTTCAGAAAATATGTTTAGCATTTTTTGACTAATTTTTTTTAATAT
>NW_020537646.1:10079549-10120137 GCF_003426905.1 Ctenocephalides felis | reverse complement strand
CTGCTCGAAATGAATTGTTTGGGAATCAAAAGGATCCTAATAAATTGTTAATCTTTTTACGATTAGGTATAAAAATGTAAATGATAGAAATTATGGTCATGAAGAATATAGTCAGATATTACAGCTATGTAACACATGATTTAGTAAAATTTCATTAAAATTTAGAATATTTGACTATGATTTTGGAAAATACGTGTGTATAATGTTAGGCGCATGTTCGGATTTCGTTCAATAATTTGAAATATTTAAACTATGTATGGAAATAATTATCATGTATAGAGAATTTGCACAAAATTGAATCATCTGCAAAAGTTTCTCACATTGTATAAATTAATATATTGATTTCATATTGATTAAGCCGATTATTTATACATGTCGGTAAGATATTGAAAATAGCTTTGAGGCAAAACGACACTTGCACCTAGTCAATCATAATTTAGATTAGTCTACCTTTTTCAATACACGTGAGATTACTAATTATATTATATTTTATTACTAGTGTCTAATATTGTCATAGTTATTATTATTTTCATAGTCTACATAGATGAAACTAAGTTTTCACATTGATTTAATGAAGGAATGATGTTCTATGTAGCTTTCAATAGTAATTGACTAATGGTAATGGGTATAAAATTTGTAACGCGTAATGGATATCTAAGCAAGAGAAATTGCATTGTGCGATACTAGGAAACGCACTGCAATAAAAGCTCTTCGTCTTAAATTAAGTGCTGAAGGAACGTGGCCTTAATGCAATATCGAGATTTTCCACAACGACTATGGAAATGTCAATAACAGATCCCACTTTAAGATATGTGGGAAATTCACATGTAATACGAAAGCGTTTTCGTTCGACGTTTTCCAAAAATTATTTTTGCAAATAGAATAATCAGTTTTTGACAGAAAGTTCGTGTTATAACGCATGCTGTTGCAGGACGTTTGATGAATACAAAATAAAAAGACCGGTATTGCCTACCGACAAATGCGAACAAAAATAGAGAAATAAATATAGATAAAAAATATTGAAAAATAGTTGGGATTATTTAGTTTTAATTGATAGGAAGCATTCTTAAAAAGACTGAGCTTAAAATAAAACATATTTACATCTGAAATAAAGTGGTGTGTCTAGAATTTAAGTGAATTATAAAATGCATTGTTTAATAGAATCAATACATATTTTATATTAAAATGTATATATATATATATATATATATATATATATATATATTTTATATATATATATATATAATCAAATTATTTAAAGTACATGAAGCCTGACGCGTTCGCTTAAACGACATGCTTGATATAAATTCAAATTACGTCTCTCTCGTATGATAAACTGACTATAAGAGTTAAAAGCTGGATATCGTGAGATCTTCTGTCTGGGTTCTTGACTTTTAGTTCACCGCATTATTAAACTGTTATGAAGAAGATTTGAATTTATTTAAAGCACATGATCTAACTTAATAAGCAAAAACTTTAAAATTACTTTGAAATTCATAAATCACTCGAACTTATGGTATAACGTTAACACGTAGTGTTTCAGGATTTGTATTCAAAGCTGTTCACTAATAGAATATTGATTTAAATTTAGGATTCAATTACTTGCGGCATGCGTGCAGAATGAGCTTTACCAACCGATTTCAATTCAATTTTGTCGAATTCGATTGTAGTGAGAGATTTTTGTGATATTTTGAACACATTTTCAATTTTATTTTTCTAATTACACATAGTACACAAAGCAGAACAAACGTTTAATCTTTTTAAAACAAAATTTTATTGTCATTTTTGTAAAAATACAAATAACAAATTTCAATATTTTGGTTCATGAGGCAACTACTTATCAACATACGATAATAAACTGAAAAGTTCATCATATATATTTATATTGTATTCAAAAATGTGTTAAATTCTAAAAATAAAGTATCAAGTGATATATGACTATATGTTTTATTGTTACTTTAGGAAATTCATATTCTTCTGCATGCCTATTGAAGCAAAAATTTACCATCCGTTGTACTGTAAATATTTTCAATCGAAAAGTCGAAGCTATCTTTTCTGTATGAATATTTTTATTATTTTTCGATGCACAATCATATATTGTCTATATGTATATATTATATACAACAGCAGGTTTCTTGTACCTGCAAGTTTAAATAATACCATATAAATAAAACTATTTCACTAAATTATTTTAATTAATTTGTTTCTTGCAAATTGATTGTACGCCCGTATGTTGTTGTAAATTACTTTCATATATAAATCAAATTCAAATGCATCGTGCTGAATATGTTTTGAATAAATGAACACTATATAAATCATCAGAAACTAGTACGATCAGTTGCATACTCTAGCAATATTTTTACGCATATATAACAACATAATAAACTCACATAAAAATAAATCATATGTCTATATATTTACACAAATATTTCGGTTTTCCTGTCGTTGTACAGGATTCTTGTATTTTTTCCTTTGCAATAACTTGCAGTTTTTTATTTAATGAGCTACATGAAAAGCCATGTTCTTATAAGAATAGGATCCTCATAATGTTTTCTTCTTTCTCGACCATTTTTATACCTGATATATATATATATATATATATATATATATGTATTATGTATATGTTTCTAATTATTAAATGTTTGATGGAAGAATACAAAATGCTTTTATATATAATTTAATTAATATCTAATATTAATAATAATATATAATTGAATAATATTATAAATAATATATAATTGAGTCAAAAAAGGACTAAATTTCATACATATTTTGTTGTTAGACACTCGTTTCAGAAATTGCTTTCCTATCTGATCTGAAATATAATTTTGTGTGTTATTAGAGAAGCAACGTTTTAGCTTTGTGATATATAGCTTGATGATTTCCACGAGATTCGACTATTTATTATGTTTATTGGAATTGTCTGCTGAAACCGGTACAAATAAAGATATGATACATGCTTCCAGAGCTGAAATATTGCGAATGATATTGAATATATATATATATATATATATATATATATATATATATATATACATATATATATACATATTTAATGATATGATGTGAATTTTGTATGACAAATTTACGATAAGTCACTCCTATATTTTCAAATCCTACTTCAAATTTATTCAAAATTCTTCATATTTCTAACACATTTCTTTTTCATGTATAAAAATATGTGGTTTTGTAGATCTAACCAAGTGTTAGAACATTATCCAATCTACATTATTCCAGAATTATTTCATTTGCCTAATGGATTTTAGCAGTGAGGTAATAGTCATTAGTTGAGCATACGGTCGGATTGTAGCGTCCACTGAATATTATCTTAATTCGAAGGTGTGCGATTAACGGTGTATTCCCTATCTGCAAATGTGTCTTAGATAAGGGTCCCTAGAGCCAAGATGCTGGTAATGTTTCAATTTATTTAAGATCTGTGTCAGCTCATAAGGGAACGACGGTTCATAGTATCAAGGAATATGAATTTGATTGAATTGTTATTGGTGTTATATTACTTAGTCAATCATTACTGTTGATATGGACTTTGCAACTTACTTTATATTCATAGTTGAGTAACTTTAAATTAAAATACAGTTTTTTTCTTATTTAAGTTTTAAACGTTCAACTTTACAAATGTCTTCACCATCAATTCATCACCATCTCATTGTAGATTCATAGTCACGATACTGTACTTATGTGAAATCTGCAAAACTTTTTATAATTTAAATTTTACTAACTTAAACTAGTTTTACAAACTCATTATTATGAATCGAACAAACTTTGCATGATAAAAAATTTATTTGTACGTCTAAATAATATATTTAAAGCTCGATTCTTCATGAATATCTATGAGAATGCTTGAAAAAAGTTTTTGATGTTTATGCATTTTTATTCGTTTTTGATTATGTAAATAAAACTAATGGTGGGATATAATAAATCTAAAACCGTGGCGTTATTTTATGGTTTTCTTATACTTCGTTACATTGTTGGTTGGTTTATGGAAGCAATATAATGCATCCGGTGGAGACGCCGTTACCGTCAAGAAAGCATTCCAAGTATGAATTTCTCTATGATGGAATTTAAAATACTCGAACTATGTAGTCTGCATGTTAATATTTCTTATAAAACATAAATTTACTAAAAACTTTTTTAAAATTTGTTATATATAAATCACATCATTATATAGAGGTAGCTAATATAAGTGTAATGACAAAAAATAATTGATAAATTTGGTTTAAAATTTATAATATATGAAAATAATATTATACCGTTTCGTATATATTTTCATATTTATTCATATATTTCAATAAATGAATTTTCTGTATACGAGTAAATAATATATTACATTCTCGTGTAATCTTCTGACAAATTGGATCAGGTGCGTATACATAATTGAGTAAATAAGGAAGCTCTAGATCCTACGTCAAAAAAGTCCAGGTAATCGATTCAGAGCATTTTTAAGTATCTATCACTTGTGCAAATCGAGAGTTCTTCTTATGCTAACTGGCGTTCGTTAAATTGACAATAAAATCGTATTTTCGTGTACAATGCAATCGGTCCCATCGCGTTAGGCACCGTTCGCCTGCGTCGCAAAGGGTTTTCCACAATGCACACAAGAGCCGAAATTATTTCATGCGACAGCCCGTATCACGTCCGCGGACGAAATGGAAATAAACGCGAGACGTGTTTGTCAGCACAGCCGGCGTATCTGATTCTGAGAAGAGAGCTAATAAATAATATATGGCATTTAAAACACATTTTTCGTTTTAGCCCTTTCAGAATTCGTTCGTTCGTATTTTCAGAAAATAAGTTTAGCATTTTTTGACTAATTTTTTTTAATATTTATTTTTAAGATTTAATATTTTATATGAAGTTGAATTTTTGTTTGCTATAAATATTCTGAGTAAACTTTATCTGGTTATCATATACACACTATTCAGTTTATACTAATTTACCTTAAAATAAAGTAACTGAACTAAATATTATTTAATGTTCTTAGAAACATATTAGTTATTTGATTACAGAACTGAAACAAGTATTGTTTAATAATAAATTTCTTATTTGTTTTTTTGGTGACTTTTGTAAACAAACTTTGATAACTTTGAGTATGGTTTTAAATTTATTTCTTAAAATTGCAGCAAAAATTGTTCTGCACTTACGGTAAGTGTCTTACCTAATTCTTACTTCATTTCTAGATAATCGAAAATGAATAAAAATGCATAAACATGAAAACCTTTTTTAACCATACTTGTAGATATTCATGAAGAATCAAGCTTTAAATAGATTATTTAGACGTACAAATATTTTTTTTATAATGCAAAGTTTATTCGATTCATAATAATGAGCTTGGAAAGCTAGTTTAAGTTAGGAAAATTTAAATTATAAAAAGTTTTGCAGATTTAACATAAGTACAGTTTCGTGACTATGAATCTACAATGAGATGGTGATGAAATGATGGAAGATTGACATTTATAAAGTGGGACGCTTGAAATTTAAATAAGAAAAAACTGCATTTTAATTTTAAGTTACTTTATGTTTTAAGTATGGATAGGAAAAAATAATTTGAATCAAAATTTCAATTTTATTTTTGTTTGTATAAATTATTCAAAAATAATACATATAAGCTTCTTGTCTAGACTTTTGTTCCAGCCTTCTCGTCCCATATGTTAGTGAATATACGGTACGCAAACCGCCGCCGACATTTCGGCGTACGTTATCCATTAGCTGATGCTTTATAATTATGAACAATGTGTATGTACCCGAAAAGGTCGTACAAAACACAGTATGTTTTCAGATTTGTAGGAGAAAATTGCATTAGCATTATTTTCAACGTAATTTCTAGGTTAATGCGTCTACTAGTATGTGCTTTGTTAGCTAAATAACATTAGTTACAGGTGTAATGAATACACATATCTATATACTCATATACATATATATATATATATATATATATATATATATCGGTGCAACATGGGATGTTCGAAAAACAAAAAGCTCTAAGGAATGAAATATTTCAAGCACTCTCCAATTCAACATGGCGTTAAAAATAGAGTTTGTACTCGTAAGTGCTCTGAAGCAAAATTCTATATATTACATTTGGCTTATTTAATTGGAGTTTAATGAACACGTGTCCACACCTACCCATATACAAGTACGCACACACATTATATATAAGGTATATATAATATGGAGTTTTTCGTTGTGTTTTTGCAAATACTTTTAATATATAAATATGGATAAATTGTGCGGTATTACTTTTATTATCAAATAGTTCCTAAAATCTTTTACACCATAAATTTCAGTAATATTGTAACATGAAAGTTAGGATCATATAGTAAATTTACTAGTTATATATTTCCACTTAAAGGTATTCTTTTAGATTTAAATGAAAATATAATTTTATGCATGAATTAAAGAACTAAATTCTCTATCATGCTTCAAAAGTATTAATATATAATGGATATTTTAAAAATAGATGATGCATTTTATGTGTGATATACCTTGAATAATGCAGTACTGCTTTATATTACAGAAGCAATAGTGCCTTTCTATATCTTCTAAGCAAAAAAAATCAAGAATATAAATCTAAAGTAAATTACCATGCACAAGTTTCAGAGTCTTAAAAACTTCTTCGCTAACTTACATAATGAATCTGAGTGCGCTATTGAAACATACTTATCTCATCAATTTGATTTGCAGAAAAATTCAAGCTTTGAGTAAAAAGAACAAAATAGAATCCACAAATGCATCCGTCTTCTTTGTGTTATTTTAAGTATTTTTCTCGGAACTTTCGCTTCGTGAACATGAGAAATAATTATACAGTCAATTTGTGTAATAGTCTGGATGCGATGGATATTGTTATGTTGAATCAATTAATGGATTGCATCATAAGTCAGGGTATGCGGTATCTGAAAATTGATTGACATGTGTGATGGTTTGATTGCAGTATCCAGATTAACATGAAATGTGTTTATGCTTGGCAAAACTTTGAGAGTAATATGGGATGCAGTTAGTCAACTGTGAACGGAGAAAGTAAGGCTGGTGTCAGACCAGGAATAGAAAGAACGCTGGAGAAAGCAGCATAAAAACGAATGGAGCGTGCTGAAAGGAAATGAAGTTTATGATAATATTATCAACATGTACTTTTCGCTTACGGTGATTAAATTTTATAAGATGTATTCAATGAAATTGTTATTTTAGATTGAACCCATACACTATCATTTGCTCTGACATCAACTCGACATGAAAATACGTGTACATGCGCGTGGGTTTATAGGAAAATTTATATATAGGATAAGCATTATTACTTTGCTTAAGATATAAAGCACTATCTAATACAAACGAGCAAAATGCTAGTGCAAAATGGTTTAATACTATTTTTAGCCTTGCAATAAATTTTTCTTCAATGACTTTATCTGTAATAGAATTTTCTACTAAAATACACTTAATATATAGGATATAAAAGGTTTTTGACATATTTTATATGATTCATACATGCGTATTTAAAGCCTTTTTTTACAGTTTACATAAATTGAATCGTTTAATCGTATAGCAACAATGTGGTAAAAAATATATTAAGTCTTTATCCAATTTATTTTGCCAAAAGGCTGCATTATTTCTTATAACGTGGGAGTTAATTTTTGCCATATTTTATAAAATATACTTAATTAAAATTAATTGAAATTAATTATGCGCGCAGTTATTTGAAAAAATTAATGTTTTCAATAAAAATTATTTATTTAACATTTTTTGCGTTTCTGTAGAACAAAAGTAGTACAGATTACAATTTTGAATAGAAGTTAATATGTGTGCATTAGAACAGCTTTTATATACAATTATTTTCCTGTATTGACCTTTGATATTAAATTCTCTTTCTGCAGATAATAATTTGAGGTTATAGTACCTATTCTTTGTATTTTGAAGCTTTATAGGGAACTTCTCACGCTCAAAACTAATATATATCGTTTTAATGCATTTTATCGCTGTTATAAATTCCTTGACACTATAATTTCAAATTAAACATGAACTTTATAGTGACATAAAATTTGAATGGCTTGCTTTAATTATCATTTTAAGATATTATGTGATAGTTTCAAAATTCGTTCGGTAATAGCAACTGAGATTCAATGTTATCTCGATATAAAATAATTGATTATAGTATGTGGAAATGTGTTTCTCCCCGTTTCAAACTATTTTTAAATAAAGTCGATTTTTTTTTATGTAAAAAACTATTTTTTAAAACATATCGTAATTGTTCATAGTTATTTTTATATTATATGGTGTCCCTGATTCACATATGTTAGTAAGCACTGGTTTTGATGCAACGACACGTATGTAAAATGCAAGTCTACGTCCGTTGATGTGTTCTTTAGTAATTATGGTAATGACGTCCAGTCTGAGTACATTATCATATCATAATGCAACAAGTCACTTTGATTATTTGTTTTCTCTACATGCATTGAATTTACTGCATAATATTAAGGTCGAATGGGTATCTTGTGGCCTGTATGATCGAGTTATAGTAATAGTATGCAGAAGCATATAAACGTTATCTATTATTGCAAATATTTTTTATAAGTAAATAATGATAATATCAGAATGTAATTCAAACATACACTTTTTATTAAAATAGAATGACTAGCATAAATACGTTGTATAATAATTTCGCCTAGTGTAATTGATGTGCCTAATGTCCTAGTATAATTATTTGCAGGCCGAACATATTCTACAAATTTTATGTATTATAAATAATTAATTTTGTAATTTTGCAAATGATAAAATTACTTTGCTTAAGTAAGTGATTAAAAGTAAAAAAGCATTATTATACCAATTGTAAGGGTCATTTTTTCTGTCTTTTTCTATAACTCATAAATTACGTACTTACGCGTAAAAATAACTAGTTTAAAGATTGATTGATTATTTGTATATTATACAGTTTCATCTACGTATATATGTCTACCACTATATTCCAAAAAATATTTTGAAAATGCTGCGAGCACGTTCTCCACCAATATATTTCTTTTATATTTACTTCCAGGAATTGTATGAATGTATATAATAAAATTATCGCTTATGCATATGCATGTTTGTACAACATTGTATTTTCAAATATGACCTCTATTGAAATAAATATGACGTATTGATTGGATATTCAATCTAAACATATATATGAAATATAATAAAATTGTTGTTATTCAAATATATTTTAGGGTACATATATCAGCTAATCAATTAGCCTTGATATTGGCTTTGTTAAAAGTAAGGTTTGTTTTTTTTGAACGATTTAAAAATATAATGTAAATTTTACCAAATGAAAATTAAGAGAGATCTTTCATTTTCCACCAAAGGTTTTATTATAATAATATTGTAACTTGGCCGAAAATTACTTCCTTCCGCTCACTTGGAAAAAGGACTTTAATACAGATGTCCCCGAGCTTTTTCTCCTAAAAGTCTTTGGATATCTCTTATTGTAACGCATGAAGCGTTATGATCTCTTATTAGCGTAATGGAAAGAGTACAAACAAAAGGTAAAAACCACCTCCGGTTTCTGCTAAAATTAAAATTGTGATAAGAAGAAAATTATTTTGAAATTAGAAATAACTTGAAATGATAAGTAAAGGAAAATTTATCATCACTTTATATTTCTATATCACTAAAAGCAATCTCAGACATGAAAATTTACAATTATTCACTTGAAATATTTTATATCCCAAACCTAATAAATACACTTTTTGAGAATTATTCATGTTTATGCTTTTTATAAATCAAGTGCAACTGCACCACCTCATTGTGTAACAGCATCTCATGGCACCTTTTAATTAATCACAACTTAAGCTCAATTTTTATGAAATTTAAATGCAATTCATACAATAGTACTGAAATATTATATTAAAAAATTAAATTTTGTGATTTTTATCATTTGACATCTATCTTGCTTCAGAAAAACATATCAAACTACTTCATAAATGGGTCAATTAATAAAATGCATTAAACTTTTCAACTATTTTATTGCTTTTGCGTTCATTACTTTGAAGACAAACACCGCCGCTAATTGAATTTTATGAGAAAAGTTTAAACTTGAAAAAGCATTTTAATAAAAAATGACATTCTTATTCTTACCTGTAACAAATGATAAATTAAAAAGATATTAAAATAAATGAGAACTTAGTAAAATGTTATATTAGATAAAGTACTATATTAATATTGCAATTTTAGCTTTAATGCGATTTGAAAATAACGTTCTAGTCAATAAATTTTTCTGAATTGATTGATTGGTCCATAGAAAGATTTTAATAAATGCAACATCAATTTTGTAGATGGTTGAGTATAGACTTATTTGAACAATTTTTTGAGTAATAAAGTGCAAATTGTTATTTCAATATTAGCTAGTAAAAGATTGTTAACCACTGTTTGAATATTACAAGTAATGTGATTCTCATTCTATGATATCGAACACGTTATTTTATGAGTTGTAAAAATGAGTTCGTTCGAACGGAATATGCATGAATCACAATAAGGCGTATACGTCGACTCTAGCGAGAAAGGAGTGCTCTAAAAGCATTTTTTCATTAATTATAAAATCAATGAAAATAATAATTTACATGTATATGGCATCAAATTAAGTAATAATTTTAAACATAATAGGTAGTACAATTTGTAGAAAAAGTAGTGGAGCAGGCACAATTTGAAGCTTAACAATTTACGTTTACCATTAGTAAACGACTCTACCTATTTTCGTCCTATTTTTAAAAATAAAACTTTTATATAATAAAGTCCTAAGAATGGTCTATGATAAAACTACTTTGTCTGGTAAGCAGTTGCGCATTTTGTTATCTCATAAAGCATTATGTCTTTATTAAAATTTTTTGCGATACCACGTTCTTTTCGTTGCATTTTATCTTGAGGTAAAGTATTAGCGTGGTCGCAGAAGAATGCCTTGCATCACCGTAGATAAGTCCCGGTGTGGATTTTAAAATAATTCACCTCCCGAGCACGAGCTCAGGTCACAACAGAATTTAATTAAATTAAAGATAAGCCAATCCTTTAGAGAGCAAAGTAATAACTATTTTATACATTGTATGACATAATGGCAAAATATTACAGATGGTTAGTTTAAGATGTCTTCACGGTTTTATTATCTCTGACATGAGGTAGGAGTAGCTTAATGCAGTATGAAACGTGTTGCTACATACACTTTTGTTGAATATCAAAGTTTAACTTACCATTCATTATATATAAGTTGTTTAATTAACTATTTGAATAACATTCAGAATACTATTCTATAGGTTATTAGGATTCCATTTGTTTCAGACAAAATTTTATTCTAATAATCTCCAATATTATGAAAATATAATTAAAATTGCATTGCAGGCATATATTGAGAGAAAATTATAATTACTGTATCTATAAAACTATATACAAACTATATAACGTATATATGCAAATGAAATAAAATAAGGTTGATAATATTTTTATCATGCTCCCTTAGTGTAATATTGAATTTGAAATCGAATGCAATCAATTTAGTTATTTATATTTTTAATGCAATTCACAGTTGAATACATGATATCAGAATGCTTCTGTATTTCCATCCGGATTGACGTTTATTTAATTGGTATTTGTCAGTAACAGATTGAATGTTTGATGTTATAACAATCAAAGATAAAATATGTATTATTTGATAGATTTTATTTTCATTATTTCAAATAATTTATACATCAATATTTATTGAAAAATGTAATCTGAATAAATAAAAAAAAATTAATATAAATGAAAAAGAATGATTTCCAACATAGTTTAAAACTATTTTTGGTTAAATTGGGATATGTTTTTTGTTTTCTCATTAGGCAGGGTAAATATTACTTTACTTTGAAGTGATTATATCATTTTTCAAATAATTTTAAACAAAATATTTTTTTAAATATAATATTGGTTCAGGTAAATGAAAATTTGGAACGCATTTACGTATATTTTTTAAATATTAAAAATAAGTAGTATTGCAAAGAAAGAATTGATTTGACATATCTGATTGTTATATATAATGATGTGGATTTTATTTTCGTACTGTACGTCCTAAATACAATACTGCTGAATTAATTGATATAGCACACATTACTGTGATTTGTGACTAATGGACTGTGAGGTTAAATTACAAGTTATACAAGAATATCGCGTATCGTATAAGCCATTTGGTTCTTGCTTATAGAAGCCATGTAATTAAAGAAAATAAGTGATCTTTTTATGATTCTTTATTGCATATGATGTATTGGTACAAGAAATTCTATCATGCCAAATTAAAACTAATTACTAATGTATATTTTATTATCTTTCAATTACCTTTCGATATTTGGTTATAACTTCAATGAATTAATTTTGTATCAAATGAAATATTATTATTTTAATTATCTTTCTATATTTGAATAAATCATCAACATAAATGCAATTTACCCAATTATATTATATTAGTAATATTGAATAGAATTCAATATTGTGGGTGTATAAAATAGCAAAAATATCAATACAAATTGTTTTTGCGTCACTTTTTTTCTTCATTTCAATTTGAAACAATTGCTTCAAATATATGTCATTTAATTAATAATAAACAATTTGAATAAATTGTATAACTCAATTGGAAAATATTTATTATGTAATATGTTTCGAATGTTGACTTCTCTCTTAATTAATATACAAGTACTATTGAATATATTCAATAGTATATATATATATATATATATATATATATATATATATATATATATATATATATATATATATATATGATCTATTTTAATACCTGTTACAATACATATATGCTTGTATGTGAATGCACATAAAGCGGGTTATGAAAAAATTGTTTATTGCTTTGGTTTTATGCATTGAAAAACATATAAAATTTCCGACGGTAATATGTATTATGCATGTGTTGTAAATCCAGGGTATATTTTATAGTACTTCGATAGAAGAAACTTCAATGAATTTTAATTTACGATCTTCTATGTGCGTTACAGTTATATCAAATTTTATTCAATATATATATATATATATATATATATATATATATATATATATATATATACAAATCAAATAGTAAAATTTTGTGCTTCTTGCTTCTTCAATTCGTCCAATTTATTTTCTTAGTACAATTTTGTACTAGTACGGTGGAGACGCCACGTAGGATAGTCCCCTTTTGTTTTTGGTAACAGCGCAAAGAAAAATGCTTGTGGTTAGCCGACATTGCATAACCACACCTAATTTATTATGCATTGCATTAAAGCCTTTAAACGATACAACATATCTAAAAAGCTTTCTGAAAAGGATAGGAAAGAAACTACCAAAAAGCGGTAAAAAAATAAATCGCGGTCGACGGCCGTGTAATCCGATGGCATTCTGCTTCCGTTTTCCAAGTCGCGCAGCAGAATTTGAATGCGAAGCCATCTAGACGCCTTGGGATTAAGGTATTTGTCGCCAAAGACTACAAAATTGGTTGCAGCGTAATCGCAGATCCTAGCACGTAAAAGTGTTTTTTAATCATGAAATATAAATTAGATTCTCATGTTTTTATAGATTTTCTAAAAAGAATAGAGACCAATATGCCTTTTTCAGCACCTTCAATAAATTAGTTTTATATACCTATAGGATCTAAAACAGAATTATACTTAAAATTTCATTTAAAGTAATTTGTTACTATAGAGTTTTCATTTGTATATTTTTGACAACTTTTTTTGCCATTACAATTAGTATAACTACTTGATATTTATTTGTACTATTAGTAAATAAAATGTGATATAATATTTCACCAATACAGTGCATCAGATTACCGAGCTATGTAGGCCGAATCGAAAATGGTATATAAATTGTGATCATAAATTTGGATTATTTTACTATAGAATAAGCATATTAAATCAGTCCGATAATTCCAATAATAGCCCTATTCTCTTATTATTGCAGGACCATATTGTCATGGGACATTTGACGGTTGGCTGTGTTGGCCAGATACACCTGCTGGTTCAAGTGCAATGGCACCGTGTCCTGATTTTATCACTGGATTTGATAATACACGTGAGTTTGTTGATTTATTTATAAATTTATTATATCTACATGTTCTAATTTATTTATCTATAGATCTGATGTGGCATCTGATGATACCACACAGAATACATTACTGCCATGAATTATATTTCAATTATAAAAAATCGTGTATGAAAATCTCTCATCAAGAAGTCTGAAGGACAAGAAAACTTAAAGCAAAATTCATTTGAGTAAAAGAAATGATTTTGATTTGAGATACAATAAATCGCAATATACAAACTTGTATTAAGAATGTTGAAAGTTATGGATATTCAAATGTAATTTTTTTGGAATACCTTCAATGCGTCATTTATAGCTTTTTATGGTGATTTGATTCATATATATATACGTCTGATTTGTATATATACTGTTTTATTTAGTTTTTCTTGCACGATATATTTGTTCAAATTGTCATTGGGTTTCCAACTGCATCCTAGATACATTCGTATTTTATTTCCATGTGAATGAGGTTTATGACTTCTCTCAATGTCGGTAGTAAAAATTGACAGGCTCTGCGTATATTGTGATTGTACATTACTATGCAATAAGAACGAATAATATAGAGCATGCATTTGTACATCAAATCTGTATAGTCGATAATTACAAGTTCAACGTTAATATAGGTTTTATGTGTTATCTGTGTAATATATGCATTGTTTAAAATGTGCTATTATAGTTTGAAGCAAATTTTATCTATGCTCGTCGGTTTAATGTATTTTGGTTTGATTACATTCCTGTCAGTCGTGTGAAATGTGCCCTATTCCAACTAGTAAGACAGGACATTAATTTTATGTTCTTACGCTGTCATTCAATAAAACCGTCTTTTGGTCTGAAATGGATCCTTGTAGCGCAGGTAGTTAGCCTTTGCGAATCCTGTATTATGTTTCTAATGAGAACTCTCAAGTATCATTAGCCATTAATAAATGTTCTGCTATCAATTCAATGAGTAATCAAGTCCACTCGGATCTCATGGCAATGTTTCACAAAGCTATACATTATACTTATTCTCCGACGGAAACCTAATTAGAATTCTATGCAATACAAAGTTTTAGCATTTATCACTAATGATAATCAATAGAAACAGAAAAGGAATAGTATTGTTGAAACTTCTTTTTTATAAAGAAAATAAAATGTAATGAAAATTTTAATTAGTCAACAGCATTTCTTGGTACAAACGGTTTTGTCATATATAAATCAGCAATATATATGAAATTTTATAGTAAGTTTTATAGTGTAACTAAAGAACAGGACTAACTAAAAAATATAAAAATAATAATTTTTGTGGCATTTTTTCTAAAATATTTCTGAATTGAATAAATACAAGCAATCCATTATGTAACGAATATATAGCGTTAATAGTTTGAATATTGAATTGACAATATATTGCAGAATACGCTTATGAATATATGGCTACTCAAATTATTATTTCTATCGCATATACCTACCTCTTGGTACATCGTTTTTTTTCAAGCAAAAAATCATCAAAGTATTTTACAAAAAACGTCGCTATTTATCAGTATGTTCCACTTTTATGGAGTAATATAATATATCTCTAAATGCTGACATATTTTTCATATAATATCGGTTTGTGCTATTTATATTCTGCGTGAGGCAATCTCTAGAAATATAATTTGTTTTTCAAACAACATCGTCCTGGTAGGTATATAGAAACACATAAATATCAACACAGTACATCTATTACGTTCAGTCGTGTAAACTACTCGAACACAGACTCTGCTTGTTTTTTTAAGCCTCGGGTGCTTTCATATCTTGCATTACATCCCCAACTTCTTTAGGTACTGTGGTGGCCGAGGAAAAATGTTTTTTAAGCATCCTCTCAGACGGTAGATTATTCGATTTCATATATTTATAACCGATATGATAAAATACATATTTTTCCATTGAATCATCCTAATCACAGTTTTTCATGGATGTATCGTTTCATATCAGATGAGTTACATTATGATCGTTTTGATCTGCAATACGATATCGAGTTTAATCATCGTGTGAATGCTCGAATGCTCAACATATTACAGAATGTCGTTCTACTGTAAAAAGGAAGTGAATTGCTTTCAGACATTTTCTGTGCAGTGTTTCCGAGAAATTTTATTTCGGTCGTTTTACATATCTGTACACTTTTTAGAAAGCTTCTCAAAACCTTAAAACAATATTTTAAAGATCTACAATTGTATTTTAATAATAATTATAGTCACTTGATAGGTATTTTTTATATGTGAGCTTATTTATTTAAGCTGTAATTAAAAGCTAATTCTTGAAACTTGTAGCTGTGATCAAATAATAGGAAACACTTTTATTTATCAAACACATTTTATATGGGAATAATGAAATTCAAATCTTATATTTTTGCTGTGCTGTGTGCTGATTTTTTTTATTTCTAAATGAAATAAAAAATTAAAATTACGTCATAAAAATTAGATTTAATAAAAATCGTTACAGTTATTTTATTTATTTAAGCTATAATTAGCAACAACATCCTGAAACTTGCAGCTGTGATCAAATGACAGAAAATTTTTATTTATAAAAATTAACATTTTTTGGGATTTTATATTCAAAAATATTAAAATTTGATTCTTATATTTTTGTGCTAATTTTTGTTATTTTTACCATTATTGTGAATTTTTTTATTCAATTTTATTCTGCAAAATTTATATTATATTATTACATTAAGCAGAGAATGCTGACTACTAGAGCTAATTAAAATATAAGAATAATAAAAAAAAAACTAAAAACAAAAGGGAAAAAACAATAAAATATAGTAAAATGACAGTATTATAGTTAGTTATACTATTCTAAGTCTCCAGATATTTTTCTTTTAAACCTGGTCGGCTGGCCTTCTAGGTATATACATGGTTAATTGGTTAGGATGGTCTAGGTCTATTCTACCTTTATAATTGTTGGCAAGCATTGTTATTTATTGAGAATGAAATTACATTATAAACTATCTGATTTTGAACATTTTTTAACTAATAAGCTATATTTTGCATCTATTGAATATTTGTTCAAAAAATTCTCAGTGATGATTTTCTTATTTTTTATCTTGTATGTATTTTATTTAATTTTATTTGGTTTTTCAACAAAATTACAAATCGTCATATATAGTTGCAGACATCTTTTTTTAAATACTTTTCATTCAGTCTTTTTTTGAATTCTAAGATTTTGATTAATTATTCATGAAGAAATAGTTACTTTGAAAGAGGTATATATTTCGTTTTTTGTTCAATGAATCTAAAATAACTGATTATTTTATTAAATATTATTTTAATATTTGTGTGTACTGTTGAATGAACTATTTGGTAATATAAACGTACCAATTCACATATATTTCTGTCAAAACTTTTTTCTTCTTTCCTAAATAAAATAATAAGGATAATTGGCAAACACTACCTTTAGGCAGTCACCTGCATCGCGTAAGACTTTTTGTTTCGTTATTTTCGCTTCGAATTCTGTTCATTACACATACACAAGAAGTTCTAATACAAACCCAATGTATTTGTTCCTGAATCTACTACATAAATTCCCTAATACACTTAAATACAAGTAATGTGATTTTATGATTTAATATCCTCCGACTTCCGAGCTTTTGCCCGTTGCCTTACGTATATATGAACGTGATATTATTATTGGTGTCTGTTATCTCTAAAGATAATTAGTAAGTGACGTGACGAGTAAACTTATTGTTTCGAATTTAATACTAATAATAACGCATAAAGCATATTAAATATAGAATGCTTCTCGAAATTCAAATTCAGAACGCGTGCTGCACATAAAGTATATTGTATAATTGTTTTAAGTCAAATACCTTAAGTATTTTATAAAAACGTGGGTGTGAAAATATTCTGGCTTCCGTAATTAATTTTTTGTAATTATCTCGAATTAAATTTTTGATTACATTAGCATATTTTTAGAAAGAATTTTTAGGAAACTGTTGGCTGTTTTATTTACATAACAACCATGCGACCAAATGTTAATTTGGCGTCATCCTCATTTTGCTTAATTATATTTGTTCATTCCAAGTTATCATTTATGCCCCCAAATTTCTTCATAAATGTTGTTTTAATTATTTCTTGTTGTATTCAAATATTCATAAAAACAAAACGAGAAACCTTAAATTAAAATTGTATGTATTATTTAATTTTACCAACGACGGAATGATGGAATTTCTCCCAATGATGAGGGTTGACCAAATCATGCTGACCAAATTTTCAAAGTTTAAATCGAATACATCTAAAAATTCTTTTTCTTGGTTGTTTAACTCTAATTACATTAAACTCATCCACATTAGTCGAATTACGAAATTACTGTCAAACTATAACAACATCAAAAGTTAGACACGGGTGTTAGGCATTTTATGCTGTTGGAACTCATTCGAGATGTTTCCGATAAGTAGAGATATCTAGAGAAGAAATAATAGCGAATTCGTGAAACTTTCTCATCTGCACACTTTGTTCTTTGCTTCCTAATGTGTTTTATATTATTCATGTTTCAGAAACTTTGCTTAATGTAAGCAATTGGGTTGTGCAGTCTCTTCTAAAATTATAAAAACAAGGTCAAAGAATATTAAAACAAATGAGAAAGCTGTTAAATTCATTCAAATTTACTTTTAATTAAAGTTATCCATTGTTTTTATGCACCGAATTCTAGAAGAATAGATAACGAGGTTTTGATTTAAAAGCTTTGATCAGCTGCAAATGTTTTACATAAAATAACTAATATGCATTATGTTAACTAGCGAGTTCAAGCAATTAAATAAATAAATAAGCAATTGCATTAAGTTTCATTCAAAAGTTAAAAAAAGTAGTAAAGAAAAAACTAATTTGATATATCTATAGGTGTTAAATTTGGCAATCTCAATTATGTTATATATTTTTCCTTAAATTCTATATTTTCAACAATAGCATAAATGTAAGCGATGCGAATTTTTGTTTTTGAACTTTTTCGATGGTCTCTCCCCTGGGGACAAAATATCTCCAAGTTCTTTGTAACTTATAATTGTTTGCGGAATAGCAGGAGTAGGTAGGTACTTACTTTTGTTTGCGAATACATTGGGAAGTTGTAATGCAAAACTCGGTGTCTCCACCGTTTTATACGGCGTTTAAGTTATTGTGTATTGCGAATTATATATTGTATGAAATTTTATGAAACTTATAATAAAGTAAGCGCTTCTAGGAATATTGCAGAAAATCGTTTGATAAATTATTTGATTAATCTTAAACGTATATGAGACTAAAATTTATAAAAAATGTATACTTGCATACATTCAGACGTCAGATTGAGAATATTTTATAGTCTGAAAGCCAATTCTAGACAATATTAATTATACATAAAATACGATCGCTCACACTTGCAGGACCACCAGCATACATCATTGAACGGCGTGATTTATTATTGTCTGGGCCTTTGCCCGGCTTCAGGCGTCTGATTAAATAAACCTCATGGGCCAGATATCCGATCACATAAAATATTCATAAATAAGGTGAAAGGATGAACTGTTTGTTTTCAACAAAACTGAAGTAAGATATTATCACAAAGATTCCTGACTTTAATTTTATACTCTGACTCCTTGTTATGACAAAGATTAAGATAATGTAGAGAAAATATTATTGTAAAGGTTTAGCATCATTCCTAGAATACCTACTATCATACTTTTTATTTTTAGTAGATTACCTTTTATTATACCATCACTTTTATGTAATAATGAAAAAATCTATTTTTTTAATTATAATTTTTTACTTTTTCTAATTATGATATCTAATTATTATCTCTGAAAACAACACATTTTAGTTAGTTATTCTAAAAGTGTTCGGACAGACTTGCAACTCATTTAATCGTAAATCACAGTAGAGACAGTGAGCAGTAAATGCTCTTTGTCAATGTGGAAAATAGTGAGACTAGGTTTACACTAAAAGAGTTTTGTTCTCTCATGTATTTAATTTTTGTATGTTTTTTTCTTTCACCTCTCAAATTTATTTTTTAATTTTTATTCATTAGGGTTTCAGCCTTCTAATTGTTGCTAGCCAAGCATGTAAATGTAATGCAGGTAAATTTATCAAATTTTTCTATCAAATAATATATATCTAAAAATATAGATTGTAATACACATATAAAACTAATTTAATAAGTAGCAAGAAATTATTAGTATATTTTTTGAACTCGTTGGAAATATTCTTGTTATTAACATATAATAGTAAAATTTGTACACTACTTTCAAGAGGGTGGGTATATTTTTGGGGTGTGCCGTAATTTTACAATTCATGAATTCTTGAAGCGAGATATCTACTGAAGTACACCCTTGAGATATTTTGGCAATTTGTGTCAAACAACTTTCACAAAAGCAGAACAGATAGATAAAAGTTTTGTCGCGATAAAGTATTTTTGATTTCATGATAGTAAACAAAATTTTTGGACGACGATTTGAAATAGATTTGTCCAACGGTATTACTGATTAAGTATTTCTTAAAAATATTTTATTGTTTTGAATTTCATTTAGTATTTTTATGTTGTAGATGTTATTAGAATATATTTCTGTATTTTCCATCGATTTTGATACATTGGTGTCCCACGCATATAAACCATGATCCTGGGGCTCCGCAGGGACTCCACTTTCCTTCGAAGGATATATTTCAATTATATTTGAGTGATTGTAAACGAGAGGTGTCCTAAGGTGAAATGCATTACGATAAGTGTTTTGTATTGACGATCGGTTGAAACTTGTGCATATCATCGTAATACACACACACATATATATGTATATATTAGGGTGGTCCTTAAAATGGTCATTTTCGAATTTCCTTACTCCCAGGGGCTCTAAATGATAAAAAACAATTCTCTGAAAGTTAGCCCTCAATATTAACGTTTAGATAGAGCGCAATTCAATCAAACTTCGTATGGAAATAGCATGGAAAATTTTTCAAAAATTTTAAAAATGTTTTTTAGGTGTGATTTGGCGAACAAATGAATGAATAAAACTCATTCATTTGTCGCTAAGTTATACCTAAAACATTTTTTTTAAATTTTCAAATTTTTTTTCATGCTCTTTCTATACAAACTTTGATTGAATTGGAATTCAATTGAATTGATTGAAAGGAAATTCGAAAATGACCATTTTAAGGATCGCCCTAGTATATATATATATATATATATATATATATTATTAATTAATTAATTGTATAATAATTTCGTTTTCATATTTAGATATTTTCATATATCTGATAAATTAATTTAAAAAAATTACAATTACATCATTTTGCTCTTGTTGCAAATTTAATCACAAAATCTATGATCCTTCAGCATCATTTGAACTTATATTACACAAAAAAATATTAATTTTGTTCCACAAACTAGCACTTCGTTCTATTTTAACTTGTTATGTAATATAATATAAATAATTTTTATTATCATTTGCAAAGTTCTAATTTGATTAAATTTTCATATCCATTAAGGAATTTTGAATATTGATAGATATTTTTGTATTGAAAGTTCAAAAGAAATTTAATTAAAACTATAAAATTGTATTAGGTCTTGATTATCACACGTATCGTAGAAACTAAATTTAGTTAGCTAAATAAAAAGTAATGACTGGAATTTGGCTTCGATCCTAATTTATTTATTATAGGCAATCGGGTAACCATATAACAGTCTTAAAAGATAATGTGTTTCTAATAAAGATTACTCAATAGCTATACAGCATTAAAACTTCTGTCAGGTATGCACATTAAATCAAATACTCGTGCTCCGCAAAAATTTATTTATACGTATGTATCTTTTTTAATTCTATCTGGCTGTACAAAATAGTAAAATTTTATATACAGTGGAATTCTAATACATCTTTGTTATTTTTATTTGCTCGTTGAAAGTTGCTTTTCCTTTATGGCACATTTGCTCATAGTTGTTTGTCCAGACTGGAAAATATTTTTCTTTATTTTATGGCATGCCACAGCGATATCAGATTATGAGCATTTATTTCATGGCATGCAAGATATTAATGTGAACGCGAGCGGAAATTAGAACAAATTTCGAAATATTTCATCGTGGGCTAGAGGTGTATTTTTGTAAATGTCGTGTAATTTAAATAATACAACTCTTATGAAAAAATAGTGGTTTGTTTGGTGGAAGTTAGAGGCTATAAAGTTGCTGGATTCAGATATGAGTTATTATATATCATCCACGTTAACCTTAAAAAACAATGAAAATTTAATCTACATATTTATTAATATGTATTCTTTAAATTATTTTTTTATACCGAAAATTCATTTTTTCTCGTTTTGGTGCATTAAAATGGGAAATATTACAAAGACTGAAGACAGTTGATGATGATAGACATCATAATATGAAATGAACATGAATGAGTTTAAATATTTCTCAAAGCCTTTTAACCAAATATCTCATTTATGCTTCATTAATAAGTTTTAATTGGCATATACTGTTTAAAGCTTCCTTTATCTTATAGTTAGTTCTGGATTCGCTTTGTACCTAAAATCCCTTCTGCAACGTCGTATGTTATCTAGGATTACATGGCAAATATACACTATCATCTTACTTAATTTATTGATTACATGATACACAGAATAATCAAGAATTTGGGAATATCAGGAATAATGTAAAAATTATATTTTGTTTGATAGACACTTAAATATATTGTTTTTTTTTCTATTATGATGAACTATTTCATAATGACCAAGATGAAGCTCTTTAGTCTATTACATCATCGATTTTCTGTAAATGCCCAGGAATCTTTTTTTTCTACGATGTCTTATGACTTCGCATTGTTTCCTAACAGATGAAATTCTTTTTCCGACTGGAAATGACTTGACTTAAATGAACGTCATTGTTGTAAGGTATAATGTAGCTACGAAATGCTTATTCATTTGTTCTTTTCGATGTAATAAAATCTCAGGAAGAAATTGTCATAAATAGGCTCTGAACAAAGAATTCAAATATTCTTGTACACGCGAAATATTTTCTAGGAAGCCAATTTTAACATTGTTATTTATGAGAAAAATTTGATATAGAAATATGTATTTTCTATACTTGTGACTTTAAATTCTAAAAATTCTACAATTACGAATCAATAAAATAGAGCTGCATAAATTATCGATATCTATATAAACAATATCTTATTATATTTTACTTCACTTTTTCTACTTCCGTAAAACTAATAATGCATTAGCAAAATTATATTTTTATATTAATTTATATTCACACAAATTCATATTCTAAATAAATAAATATAGTTAAATTATATAAAAGTTTCTGAATCAGGTTTTAAATTCCTTATACATCTATTAATTAATACTGCGGTTATTAATTAAAAGCACTAAAATATTATTACTGTACCTTGATATGGGAATTTATGTTTTAATCGGGTAAGTGAATATTTCGAAGTTTATGATATACATATTATATAAGCTGTAATATTATGGTTTAATTAAAATTATTTGCGCTTTTTTGTTAAGCTTCACATATATCAGAAACGTGCGTTTTATTTGCTTTTATAAGAAAATTATTATAACCCATTTTGTAATACCATTGGATAAAAATTTATTGAAGTGTGTAATTAATATAATAATATTCTGGTTATAAATGTGATATATATATAAAAACTCGTCGATGCACAAAACTAGAATTCATCATTTAAATTAATGATTTTGAATATTTTTTAAAAAAAACTAAACACAAGCTATATTACACAATTGGAACTAAGACCATCTAAGACTATATAATATAATTTAGATAAACTTTATATATTTTTAACTTCCCGTAGGAGAAGTGTATGTTTTCGATTCGAATTGCTAATTTTATGTTTCCTCGACGTTTCAAGTCATTCTGAATCGAATGAGACCAAATTTAGAAAAAGTATGTGTGTCCGTATGCGTGAACAGATTTTTCACAGTAAATAGACGTTTCTCAAAAAGGGCTGCACCGATTTCAAAAGTTTAAAAGTCATTCGGTGCATCTCGATGACGACTAGAGTTTATCAGTTTTGCACGACGATCGGCCGAGGCGTTTCTTTGTAAATAGCAGAAAGGTGATTTTTTTTTGTCCACGTTTTAATCCGCAATTCTGAATCGATTTTAAAAATTCAAATTGATATTGATAACTTTATTTTCCAAATAAATAGTAATTTTATCTAAATATCTAAATCTCAAATTCGGCCAATTAAGTCAATTATCATACATTTTTGAAAGTTCATGCAGGCTAAATGCCACTTTCAACTAGTTAATTACTTGTCGGGTACATAACTACAAAATTACTTTCAAATGTCAACTGTATAATAATATATATGATGTGTACAGAAAACCGTGAAGAGACATTTAATTTTAACTTTATATTTTCTCGCATGAAGTCGCTAAACGTATTTGGATTGTCTCGACAGTGCATCCAATAAAGGAAGTTATTTTAGAATTTGTCACACTGTCTGAATGTGTTTTCAAAAAGATATTTCAGTTCTGTTAAGTAGAATAGTATGTGACTGTTCATTTGGACTTTAGGAAGTGTCCTCGAAATTCCATTCTAAGGTATGTTACCGACATTTGACAGAAAGATAACTAATGAAATAACTTCTACCAGTTCGACAGTTTAACATACTGCGGTAATTGGAAATTCGAGCAATATATTATTTACTAATGTTCATAACATACATTACCGCACCTTTAAAATGATCGATTATAGGGATGATTGCTTCGTTTTAGGGTGTATTAATTGTGGTGTAGATTAATACAGTAATTTGCGATCGGAATGGAATATTGTGATCATCTAATATGAAACAGGTAATAAATTATTGTGAAAATTGAAGTCAATAAAGATATTTTAATTACTGGTATTAATTCTTCGTGTAAAATTATTGCTTTATTGTCGATGTCTTATTTACAATAATTTAGATGTGGATAAAAATTATTTATTATTAAAATATTAATTGCGACAAAAAATTATAGAATGATATTTAAATTTACATTATATTTCTTTCTCTTATATTTAATTATATTGTGCAAAAGTTCAAAACTTTGTGAACGCTTGAATATTGATCAAAATATACCATTTTAGCAATACTTTCCATAAATTTCTAAATACCATAGCTATAAATTCCATAAAATGTTTAATCCTTTGCCACAAAATTCTAAAACCCCATAGCTTTATACAAAACCACATAAAAGTTAAACCATATGTCACTCGAATCAATGCAACCTATTTTTTATCAAAGTTTTCGTATTTTTTATGTTATGAAAGTATTATGAAAAGTTTTCCGACACCTGACATTTCCAATCTTGTAATGTTTTCAAATATTTGTAAATAAAACTTTATGACCTTTTTGTTGGTGTTGAATTATGTAAAAAGTACACGGAAAACTTTTTCATATGTAAGATTTATTTAGTAAGAACAGCCGGTGCGTGATACTAAATCACAAGGAGGTAACTATAAAATAATTGCAGGTTCCGGTGGAGCATTTTTCAAAATAAATTTAATGTAATAGATATACTGTAGTTGGAAGTTAAAATAACCAAATTTCGTACGGTGCAATTTTTCCTTTATTATTAACCTCAGAAGTTCAAAATAGTATAAGGAAATTAAATAATTATGAATAGTAATGGTTTCAAAAATGGTTATTTAATAATATATTCCAATGCATACAATATCATGCAAATATTAGTGTGTTCACATGTGGTTAAATTAGAATATTCCATCCAAATATAAAAATTTCCGTTAGCTTGTATATATTTACATATACATTATATGAGTCTGCAAATGGCTTTGGCTCTAGATCAAAGATCTGTTCCCGAGTTAGAGACATTGTGGAGCCTCGTCCATCATTATAGGCCTTTTTGTAAAAATATAGTGGTTCAAACAAACATAGTTCCTTAATCCAGTTGCTAAATTA
Organism: Ctenocephalides felis; assembly: GCF_003426905.1. Lineage (NCBI taxonomy): Eukaryota > Metazoa > Arthropoda > Insecta > Siphonaptera > Pulicidae > Ctenocephalides > Ctenocephalides felis. The sequence goes on along the minus strand of NW_020537646.1, from coordinate 10,094,177 downwards.
CAGTATTCTTATCTTCATATGCGAGTTCTATAATTCAGAGTATTAGATAGTATAATTTGTAGAAGAATCATGAACTATTTTTTGGTATTTATTTTTAGTTTTATACTGAAACATATGATTTACTATATAATTGGATATTCAACAACGATACATTTCGTAGTTTTTTATTTTTGACAAAACTAAATATATATGAGATTTAAAGTCGATGTGAGAATATTAGAGATTCAATTCTATGGCCCTGGTTAATAAACAACTATTAATGCACTTCAATTGCATGCAAACCATTTCAATTTTTAATGTTCCATTTTCATACACAAATATTACTATTTATTCGCTATTGTTGAAATTAACTATAAATGCATTAGATTAATAAATCAATATAATAAATCAAATAACAATAGTTTAAGATTAAGTTATTAATGTAAATTATTGTATTTTATACGACAAATAGTTCGAAAAAGAAATATGTAATTTTTAATGTATATATTTATACATATGATTGATATATGAACAATTATTAGGTAATTTATTTCAGATATTGACTTCTAGTTAATAATAAATATATTTTTTTATTTTATTTTTAATATTAAATATTATGGTTTTACATTCAATAATGAAAATTAACAAAAAAAGTATTTTAGCTATGATTTCCAAAAGCTAATCATTTTTTCAAGAAGGTTTTTCAACAATAGAGTTTATAATCAATTCTCAAAAGCGGAGGCTCCGCACTCAATACTAATATATGACTAATATTAAAACAGAACGTATCTTCTCAAAAGCGGACTTTGCGAATTTTATGAAACTTGGCACACATCATTATTGTACTTTACCAAAATTGTGACAAAAATTTTGAATTGGTGCATGCAACAGGTTTCGAGATATGCGAGGTTGATGATTGGCTGGCTCCGCGCTCAATAAATATATGACTAATATTAAAACAGATCGTATCCTCTCAAAAGCGGACTTCTCGAATTTTATGAAACTTGGCACACATCATTATTATACTTTACCAAAATTGTAACACAAGTTTTGAGTTGGTGCATGCAAGGGGTTTCGAGATATGCGAGGTTGATGAGTGGCTGGCTCCGCGCTCAATACTCATATATGACTAATAAATATTAAAACAGATCGTATCTTTTCAAAAGCGGACTCTGCGAATGTTATGATACTTGGCACACATCATTATTAAATTTTACTAAAATTGTGACAAAAATTTTGAGTTGGTGCATGCAACAGGTTTCGAGATATGCGAGGTTGATGAGTTGCTGGCTCCGCGCTCAATACTAATACATGACTATAATATTAAAATAGATCGTATCTTCTCAAAAGCGGACTTTGCGAATTTTATAAAACTTGGCACACATTATTATTATATTTTACTAAAATTGTGACAAAAATTTTGAGTTGGTGCATGCAACAGGTTTCGAGATATGCGAGGTTGATGAGAGGCTGGCTCCGCGCTCAATTCTAATATATGACTAATAAATATTAAAACAGATCGTATTTTCTCAAAAGCGGACATTGCGAATTTTATGAAACTTGGCATACATCATTAATATACTTTACTAAAATTGTGACAAAAATTTTGAGTTGGTGCATGCAACAGTTTTCGAGATATGCGAGGTTGATTGGTGGATCCGCGCTCAATACTTATATATGACTAATATTAAAACAGATCGTATCTTCTCAAAAGCGGACTTTGCGAATGAAACTTGGCACACATCATTACTATACTTTACCAAAATTGTGACAAAAATTTTGAGTCGGTGCATGCAACAGTTTTCGAGATATGCGAGGTTGATGGATGACTGGATATATATAGTTAATATTATCTATAGTTATAATGTTTTATAAAGTTAATTATTAAAAGAGATAAATAAGCATTTTTATTTTAGGTATAGAAATGAGCAGTAAAATTTACAATATTTTTCAATACAGTATTTATGTGGCATTGAATAAATTTTTTAGAATACGATTTAAAACATTTATACTCCAACACTGAATTATATATAAACTCCCATTACAATAGGTGGGAGTACTTTTCGTGTTATATTGAAAACAAATATTAGTAGGCACCTGTAAGTTCCAACCTATATATTTGAGTTTTATATTCTACTCATAAAATGTCTATTTGAACAAAAATATAATACAGTTGGAGTAAATTTAATCAATATTAATAACGATGTTGACATTTGATTGAAGTTGCGCAGATTTTTCGCACGTTGTTTGCTTTCGTGTCGTTTCTATTAGCTGATCAGTACGTTCAGTAAACATAACTATATCTCGGTGTATTGACTGGGCAAACACGCGGACTCGTCGCTATTCCTCGGAGAGTTCAAACTTTACAATCGCGTGTTCCCAACAAGAGCAGCGGCAGCACAGGCAGCAGCGGCTACGTGTCCGCGGCGATAATTAAATAAAGAATTACACACGCACTTCTATTTACTAATTCAATGTTCATTGATAATATTTGTTATGTAGCGTTCTATTATTCAGGATCGTATTTACATGCGTTTTACAACACGGTAGCAAGTGAATTAATGTCTCTCTAATTGTGCCAAATTATCAGTTGAAAAGGTAAAATTATTGTTTATTTTTAACCACTTACATTATTTTTAATAATTATAATATTATTCAAATAATTACATTATTTTTATTTATAACTATCCATAGACTAAGTTATAGAATTCACAAAACTTTCTACAATTAAAATTTCTGCATATTGAGCACGAAGCCAGCCACCTATCAACCTCGTATATCTCAAGTATCAACAAAACATTATCGTATCTTTGGAATTATTTTACCATTATGTTCAGTATTTTTGTTTAAAATCATTATTACTCATAGACTTAGCTTAAATCTTGAAAATAATAATTAATTTCTGGAAGTTGATGGTAATTTTCTTAGTGACAGAACAAGTTTAGCAACTATGCTCAACTAACCCCAACTCGGAATTTCAAAATGAAAGTGAGTTTATAAAAAAACCGTAAGAATTATATCTAGAATCGCTGTGCATATTAAATGTACTATAATTATATGGAAGAATAACATTTACCTGATTAAAAATAAATAACATTTGACTATACCAGACGAAAACTAGTGATGAATTACGTTTTTACTTTTTGGTCTCAAAATAAACAAAACGCCCGTGAGCCTCACTCATTTGTCCAGTGGCCACTAGCGATCGCGGGATTTCTCCCAAACCTCTATCTTTCCGCCATATAATGCTTAAACGGACGGTGAATAGTTTTTGAGATATTTCGATTGCTCAACTTGCCCCTATGCTCAACTAGCCCCGCTCTTTTTTTTCAATTTTTTTTTTCCAAAAAAAGTAATTTTTTGTCAAATTTATAGTTTCTCAAAAATCTAATTTTTTCGAAGTAATTTTTTTTAAAAATGTTAATGGGAATGGGAAGTTCCAGCAATTTGCCTTAAGGCACGATGCCCTAATTGCCTTAAAACAGAATTCCACTTACAGCTAGTTATTTTATAGATTGTAAATAAATGGTCTACATAAGATAGTCCCGACTATGGTGCTATTGTAGTGTATTTAAAAAATGTATACGCCATTTTGTAGTTTTAATGAAAAAATTCGATTTCACAATATTCAATTTCCCATCAATTGGCCAAAAAATCATTGAATATATACTTTGTTTGCTTTATTTGCTAGATGATTAATTTAGGTCAAGAAATTATCATAATTGGTCCGACAATTTTGGAAAAAATATTATTTCTTTTTATTATATAATTATAAAGGAATTCAGATACTAATTTTTAAGCTTATGGTCCATTACATATTGCTCCAATGCAACAAAATTATTTCATATTTCAACAATTTCTACAAGAATAATTATTACAATAAACTTGCCGGGTGAAACTCAATTAACAGTCATTAAAACTACATAAACCAAAAAATATGCTAGCTTCTATGCAAGCAATTGCACTTAATACAATATTATTCTGTGTGTTAAATTGAGCGAATGAAAAGTTTTGGCATTTGCAGTAGAATAATGCACCATGTTCATTATAAAATCTAGTAGTTGGAAGACATTGGTATATTGCATCCTATGTAATCTGCGTTTGTTCCTCCGACAAACGTCTTTGGAGCATGTAACTTAAGTCTTCTGTGCCATAAATTGTAGCAGATTTGAATTAATCACACTGGATACATACTTGGGAGATTGTCTTTGATATCTTGGTACGCAACGATGATTTTATTCATATTTTCAGCAGTAAAATACTGTGATATATTGTACATACATACACACATCCATATATGAATATAGAAATGTATATACATAGAACATTTACAACAATCTCTAAGTTCTATATTTCAATTTATTTTCATTTATTTTATCATGTATTATTTGTATATCAATTAAGACGGATTTGTAATTTACGATTTTATAATTGCTGATCTATTATATAAGAATTCTATTGTATATTTTAGGCGCGTCTGGACGAAATTAAGTCGGATCACTAATTGGCATTAATCAAATACTTTTAATAAGCTTTTCATGGGTCAGTAATCGATTCGTAGCCAAAGTCGATAAATCATTTAATTTTGATAATTAAGATAACTTTTAAATATATATTCTCATAAACAAGCAATAGGTGTCTGAAGATTTATTGGCGTAGACTATACTACTATAAATGTACATCTCATTTGAAGATATTCTCAAAGAAATAATATTTTATTTTGTATTGCAAAATAGAAGTACAAACGGATGTCATATAACACATAGCGATCGACTGAAAAGAATTTAATCTATTTACTACAAATCACATCACTACCATAATTACTATCTGGTCCCCTATTTCCAGTAATTCGATTCGCATTTTTTATCCTTCAAAAACCACAATCAATCATATATCAAAGGACATTCTTCAAATATTGTATGTGTTCAATTGAATGGCATTCTGCGAATACGTCACATATGAAATTTTTTGCGTCTCGGAATCGTAGCATTTTGCACAAAGTCCATGATCATATGACACCAAACCTCAAGAGGCGAAGGAGTGATCTTCTCCAACAAGAATCTAATATGAACCAGAGACCTTTCACAAGTAATGTGATATATGTGGCAGAGTTTGTTTGCCCTGGATATATACTGCTTGCACACTACATATTGCGGATATAATATATATATATATATATATATATAGATATATAATATATATATATATATATAGGATGTATATACATATATTTAGATATGTATGTAAGTAATGCATATATCTTAATGGTTATGTGATATTATACTTGCTATATAGGAATTCTTTTTCATATTGTAAGTGGAGAAAGTTGCAATATTTCATTAGTGGTTGAAGTAAAACCACTTACATTAGAAATATTTGGATTTATTCACATTATCCGTATGTATACATATCATATAGTTGTTTATTTGGATTTGCTGGGTTAAACTCCAACTCGATTCAGGAAAGAATCTAATAGTGTTGGAGACTCCAATTTCATGAATGTCCTTAAAAATTATTTACCTCAAAAGTACAATTTATTTTTATTCTTTTGTATTGTTTTTGAATTTAAAAGCATCCAAAGTTTCATTTTTGATTTTTTGCGAAAAATTATAGCTTTTAATATATTTATCTTTTCAAAAATTTTGATTTATTTTATATTGTATTAGTCGTAATTTTTTACTCGCTCATAGGTAAGGAGCTAGAGCTTAAGATCTTAAAAATTTAAATAGCAATATGTTTCCAAGTGGAAAAAATCATGTGATAAGTAATAAATCACTATCAAAATAATTGTATTAATAAAAATTATCCCATAGGAATGAGACAACTGTTGGGTTGTCATTTACAAAAACAAACGTAGTTTGTAAGAAATTTATCTCAACAGCTCATAAGACTCTTAAGTTTTGCTCGATGTTCAAAAATAATATAAAAAATTGTTTTGCTGTAATTAGTTCAATTATAAATATAACTTCGAATATTATCCCTGATTGTTTGTTCATCGTTAAATAATATTATGATACAAAACGTAATATTTTATCCAAATCGGATAATCCAAACCACGTTAGGTCACAATGTCTTCAAATAAATACGCAACATTTTTCTCTGAATGAAATATCTTCGAAATGTCTGTGTATTTTTTGAGTGAAATTATTAATCTGAAATATCACAAGTAAAAGCCCCGCTTTTGGCAGATAAAAACATCAAGGCACGCCCGATAACGCGCTGATGATCATCATTTCGCTTTTTTCCCAACACGCAACATGATGTCAACGACAGTGTCAGAGGAAGGCGGAGAAAAAATAATAAATGAACGCGCGGGCGGTTTCATTGCGGTGGTTAAAAATAACAGTTGAGAACTAAACGATGGAACTTGGATGAGCAAATGTTATTTCAAATAACAGTTCAGCATTTACAACCATCGACACTTGTTTCGAATTTGTTATAACTGGGGAATTGACCATTTGTAGTAGCTATTGCGAATTTAATAGCGTAGGGTAGTGGAGCATCTGATAACTTAAAGTAACATATATAGGGCACTTAAAGTAGCATAACATAAAAATTAGTTTGAAATAAATTGTCATTTTTCTTAATGCTACTAAAACATTAATATTAACACTTGTTTCGAATTTGTGATAACTGGGGAATTGACCATTTGTAGTGGTTATTGCGAATTTAATAGCAAAGGGTAGTGGAGCATGTGATAACTTAAAGTAACATATATAGGACACCTAAAGTAACATGAATGTTTTATAGGAATATGATATGTAATATTATTCTGAAATATATTTGTCATTTTCTTGATGCTACCAAAACACAATATTAACACTTGTTTCGAATTTGTAATAACTGTGGAAATGACCATTTATAGTAGCTGTTGCCAATTTATTAGCGAAGGGTAGTGGACCATTTATGTCATACTTCGAAATGACATGTATAGGGCACTTAAAGTAATATGAATGTTTTATAGGATTATAATATATAATGTTATTCTGAAATATATTTGTCATTTTTCTTGATGCTACCAAAACATCAATATTAACACTTGTTTCGAATTTGTGATAACTGTGGAAATGACCATTTATAGTAGCTGTTGCCAATTTATAGTGGGGGTAGTGGACCATTTATTGTCATACTTCGAAATGACATGTATAGGGCACTTAAAGTAATATGAATGTTTTATAGGAATATAATATATAGTGTTATTCTGAAATATATTTGTCATTTTTGCTTGATGTTACCAAAATGATTTCAATGCGATATATTAACAGCGTCCACCAAAAAAATAAGTTTGTTGAATAAAAATAATAATATTTGAAAATTCTATAAATCAAGCTTTATTTGAAAATTGGTTATAATTTGGAGAATCACTTATGATTTTCTTCTGTATAATATTTTTCAATTGATAAGAAATATATAATATTTCTATACATCATAAGATTATGTCACTTTATGTGATTTCATTTATTATCTTTCCATATGAAAAATATTATTCGAAACGATAATAAGTTATTTTATAGCGTATAAATGCGAGATTTGATGAAGCTATAGAAACTAGCTATTGAAAACTATTTATGATATGAATATAAAAGTCATAACCGATAATAATACAAACCAAGATGATTACAAAATTTAATATAAATATCGATTTACTATAGAATACTATAGACATGTGTAGAACCTTAGTATGGACAAGTAAAAAGTGAATCTCGAAAGTTCATAACATTGATGTAGATTCATTTAGTTAATCATGGATATATGGATAAAAATAAAAATAGTCATCAACAATAAATGTTAATGTGGCTAATTTGAAAAAAAATACGTAGAATGCAATAAATACATTTGCAAAGTTCTAAAGTTATAGGTGCGGTAATGAGTACCTTCTATCACTATATGCTTACTTTATCCAGAAAATATTAATTATTATTTATAAGATTAAAGTAAATTTAGAACAAAACAGTGTGAATTTAAATGACTTTCAGCTACTTAATTTAATTTTAAATACAGACTATTATCTGGGTATTATTTTTAGCGCGAGTAAATGTTTATTTACTTTGTTTTCCTGAAATTTTATGCTCGTAATTATCTATGCATTTGTATTACGTGCATGTCAATAAATTATGTCATTTAATTGTCGAATGGTTTCAAGGAATTCTTCACAAAGTGGGTTAATGAAATGCATCAATACAATAATACCTTTATATAGTTGTTTGCTTGAAGTCTTGCAAGGGATCGTTTAATTCGTAATGAAGCCAAGCGGGTCAACTAAACCGCCTGTCCACTAGAATATTATAAACTCCCGGTTAGACGAAAGGCTTAGAACAAAATTATAAAAAATAATTAATAATAAGATATAAAATTGTTATTATAATCATTCGTATAAACAGTTTTCAAAATATATTTTTACGCAAACTTGTAAAAAATGTTTATTTATTTTATCTGTACAAGAAAAAATAATTATTAATAGACATGGAACATTAAACCTTTTTTTGACTCTTAAAAAGCAATGCACTATGCAGATCATGTTAATGTAGGGGCAGACTGAATGCAATGGGGGCATGTTGGGCACCAACATACTATATCTTTCTCCCTTTGGACTGTATGTTGAAATCAGTAGAGTCTTTGGATGTTATAACGACTTTCACAACCATACCCTGGCACAATCGTTTTTATTTTAGTTTATTTGATACATTTTTCATTTTACCGGATCTAACGTGGATTTTATAAAAATTTTAAACATTAACCGACCGTCCTGTTAACTGCATATGTCCGACAAAGTTTGTTACAATAATTTCATTGCGTACAAATATAATAAAAATATATATTAAATAATCCTAAAAGAAATCCATTAGTATTTGCATTATATTTGTTAAATAATTCTTTTCCATGTTTTTACTTCATCAGACCTAATGTAATTTTTAGGAATATTTCAAATATTTTAATTATTAATCAGCTCTTCTTTTAACGACATATGTCCGGCAAAGTTTTCCAGGATAATCCCATTGCGCGCTTCTAATTCCATATTAATGAAGTAAAATTGTAAATATGCACTTTCCGTAAAGTTTTGCTCATGTACTTTGTTTGAATTCTACGCACCTTTTGTTGCATTTTCAAACGATATGTTCATTATCTTTTGTTCGTGGTTTTTATACAGAATAATTAAAAATGAAAATATTTTGTTTTATATACAAAACAATTTTAACAAGTATAATGCTATCGTACTACAAAAATAATTATTAAATAAATTATGTTAAAATATTCAAATATTACCAATTAAAATTTATACTAATTTAAAATATTTACTTCTTAATTATTTATACAGGAAATGTTTACTGCATCGTTTTCTAATGGAACTTTAGTTATTGAAGTTTTATTTACTCTTCCCTAAGATCTTGTTGACTTCAACAAAATACTTTAACAGCATTTATGAACTGATATTTATGAAATATACTAAATGTTTGTATTTATTTATGTACTTGAAGTACTTATTTTTGTATAATTATTAAAAGACAATATAAAGAAAAAAATACATTTGAACACAGCCGGGTTAGGCAGTCTAATATCATACTCTGGATTTTATTGTTCTATTATGGAAAATTTCGATAGTTGACATTACACTGATAAAGTAGTTCAAATCAATCTCGCAAAATATCAGTTCTGAAACTATTTTTTAGAAATTTGATATTCCTCGCTTTTCTGAAAATTATGGATGAGAAAATTCGTATTTCGTACTTATAGACATAATAACTCATCGATATGAACGATGTGTACAAAAGTATCGAATTTCCACAAATTTCCATTCCATTGATATCATATTTTATAATACAATAAATACCTTACTTGCTTTCAAATGCCAGCACATCATTATTTTATTACCAATAAAATTCAATGTCAAAATACATTAAGCGATTTGGCGACCTTGGCAATAAGATATTTTTTAGAAATGTGGTAATTGAAAATTTTATGAATGACATCAAAGTCGTCAGTATATATGTATATATATATATATATTATAGAATTTTATGATATGAGTGGAACGAATATTAATTGTTTAATATGAACAAAACAGCACTCAGATTTGATGAGTCCTGTGTCACACGTTTGGATATTATTAAATTATTATTTAATCGATTGATTTCTTTTGCACTGTCCGCAATTTCATATTTCAAAATTTTATTCTGAAGGATCAATAGACTGTTATTTAGTTTTTGTATGTTATTGTAATTTTTATTTTTGAATGTTAAATTGTTGGTACAAATCTGAGTGCTGTTTTGTTCATATTAAACAATTAATATATATATATATATATATATATACTAGCAAACCCGACGAACTCTGTTTCGCCACCAGATAGTTTCGTGAGAAAGATGAAGAAATTTTTTGTTTTTTTTTTTATATTTAAAAAAGAAAATTTGATATTATTACACAACAGTAATGAATTTCGGTTACAAAAATGAAGTGTTTTCTAGTTGAACTTCTCTAAGTAAATGAAAGTGAATCCGCAAATTAACCGTTTCATTGAAGTGCTCATTAGTAAACCACATTTTTTGTTTTTTGGTCTGACGTTAACACAAACAAAGCGGATGGTTTTCCAACTCGTGAACAGGCAACGTATAACTGCCCATGTGAAAAACAATGATTTTCAAGATAATTTATTTGAAGTTTATCCCACAAACACTAAGCGATTGACCTTGCGACTTGTTATTGCGAACGCAAGGCAAACTGGAAATTACAATCGTTTGAAGTCAAACGGAAGACCAGTCGGAACTATTGGTATGTCACCAAATCGCCAGCAATTTTTGATTGAATGGTGAAATTCAGTGCGTGTACATCATTATTCTTTGCGGCAGGAATTGCTCGTTGACTTAACCAGGCATAATTCTGATAATTCTCACTAATGTCATTACTCGAATTTTTAATTACGGTGCGTGAAGTTGCAGCAATTTGCATTGGGGCACGATACCACGCACCACTAATTTTCTTAACTACAAACTTGCGGAGCCCGAGACCATTCCAACGAATGCAAAATTATCGAAAACGGTACGTGCGTTCTGGAGTTATATCGTCAGGAAGGAAAACCCGACTTATTTTTATATACGTATATGTAGATAAATTCCCCTTATAAACGAATGTCACTTTTGATATCAGGTTGTAAGCAGCGCCTGATTTGTGGTCCAAGTCAGATCGAGGCACTTAACATTGCATTAATATAGCACTCCATATTAATGTAATGAATTACTAAATGCGAAAATAATATTCTACTAGTAAGATAATCTACTTTATCAAATATTTCATCGCTTCAGATGATCTAGGCAACTTCTTGAAAACTAATTGTGAACTCGATGTGAGTTGCACCTAACTCCAAACCGGCTTGCTTTTGCATACTGCATTGTATTAACTCTGCACTAAATAGAGAACTTTATAGAAATTGTTGTAAACGATATCCTATTTCAAATTATAATAATGAACTTTCATCATGTGAGCCCTTTAAATGCTGCAGAAACAAAATTATATCGTTTAACAAATTATACAAAGTGAACTTTATTTTGAAATTACTGCATTGCATTTATGTGTATATTCAGATGTAATTTCACTAAATAAATTATGGCCTCATTGAACTGTAACAAAGGAAATTATACAATAATTGCGACAAAATGTAATATAATAATTTTTCTAGAAAGTAGGTACATAATTTTACTAACTAGTTCACTAATATAAAAAATGAAAATCATGTTAAGCATAAATCATTTGAAAATATGTTCAAGTGAAAATTATCTTTCTTCGGCATTGCTACTAATAATCCTTCATATTAGAGAATTTAATATACCAAATAAAGATATGCCGACCATTGGGTTGCATTCTAGTGACGTAGCTAAAGAAAATATTAATCACGAGAACTCATAGAACTCTTCTGGTTTCTGATCAAATATATGAAGAAAAAGCATATTCGTTGTCGCTCAATTATTTATATGAATATCTTACTTTTCATTTTGATTTAGCTATATCAGATGATCATTGTAGGTGGATAATCCTATATTACAGAAATGATACATTTAATGTCATCTTTTTCATGTTTGCATCATTATTTTGTGGATTATCCTATATTATTTGTTTTCTGTATGAGTTTTATGAGCTTTGTATCGTGAATCAATTGAATTATTCATGAAGCTTTAAAAGCTATCTGATTGATCGTAATATGCGATTCACAAAAATGTGCAGTGGTATAGAGCAGGAATACAAATTAATATTTATTTAAGTTTATTAAAACATGGTAGACATGTAATAATTGAATTGAGGTAAAAAAGTAGTTTTACTATTTTTCGATATTTTAGCCACAATATATGGTTATTTTTATATGGCCATTCAGAGATGTTATTAGGCTCCAGGAAAAAGTTTAGCCATTTTAATATTACGTTTTAAAATAAACAAAATGTAATGTAATTATGTGTAGTATAAAAATTTATTAAAACTTTTCTTCGATAATTCAGTTTGTTGGGTTATAATTTAACCCTTGTTGCTGTGGACTGTATTAAACTCTGATTTGTTTGTATATTTTGTATTTGTTGCAGTTCTGATTACAATCACTGATTTGTTACTAAGTTATAATGAAAGAAGATATATATTGGTTATTTATTATAAATGTTGTTTTACGGAACTTTTACTTTTAGAAGTGAACAACTAGTTTAATTAAAACACTTTGCTACCTCCTCTACCAGGGGTAACAACCATTCCGAGTAAAGCTTAATGCCCTGAAGGTTGTCACTTTCATGGCCAATATATTAAAACGAAAATACGTCCGAACAATATTAGTATACAAAATAGAGAGAACTGAAAGAAGTGTGTGGTTGGAAAATAGATTCTCTAGCAGATGTATGAGACAGTTGTTGACAAAATTAATATTTCAAACATTCATTTAAGTTACCAGGATATAAGATTCACATTTTTAGAATCCAATTCAATTATCTCGATAGACCACTGCAATCAATTATATTAGTCTAGAATTCGTTACATTTCTCATCAATTTTCTACTAATGCACGTGGTTTAAAGCTATCTCCATCGCAAATTAAAACCTTGACCATTATTTTCAATCTCTTGATCGTTTCTCACATTCTTTCCAAAGTTATGTAATAACACTTGCTTCTTTCTTTGAGTTGAAATAATTAAATGTTATAGTTCACCTCAAGATCGAGCGTTTCGATCAAACAAAAGTTTATCCAACGCCTGCAGTTACATCGGACTAAAGTTTTAATGAACATTTATTATTAGTTATTTAAGAAAGTAATAAGCGTTTAGAAAACTGAAATCTTTTGTATTTGGCAGATGGGAGCAGTTTTGGAATTAAATGAAATTCGTTGTACTCACGCGAATTAAAAGTTTGGGACACTTATTGAAAATTCTAACGAAATGTGTCGACTGAGGGAATAAAACACTATTTTAGTTCCACGTTTGATTTTTATTTTAGTTTTATAGAATGCTATATTTTTGTAAAATCAATATTGATTCACAATTTAAGCATCGTGATTTTTTTTTATAATATATTGATAAAAATAAAAAAGATCTGCATAGTGAGCTTTAAAAAATCAATGACGTGTGGATACCTTTGCTATTATATTTATTATATTAATTTTTACCTTATAGATTAATATGAACAAGTACATTTTTCCATCTAAAATTTAAATTTATCGTTGCATGTTCGTATAAATTTCTCTATTACCTAGAGAAAACCAAAATAAAAAATAGAAAAATAAAGAAATATATTTTGCACCAGAATATGCTTCCGTTATATATGGGTTTTAATTTTTGAGTAGCTTTCGTCTGGTGTGTTGGCAGTATATCCAGAAATATTGTAAATAATCTATTTGCTTGCTATACTAGAAAATATAATATTTCCTCTATCAGGAAACATAATATTTTCTCTGTTATATATGAACACTTCCAAAGAATTTAATATGAATTTTCATCGTTCCCATTACCAATATTAAAAAGGCGTAATCCAATTCAATGTATTTACAATAATATTTAAAAATGGAGTTAGAAGATAATAAACAAGTTCAAAGTAAAATCATTTATATGTATTATTAAAAATATTTGAAACTTGTATTATTTTTCAGAATTTATAAGGAATTTATTAAAAATGATTTAAAAATATTAATTTAATTTACTGATTTATTTTTTCACTGATTTGAATGCAATTTATCATCAGTGTGATGTACAAAGTAGTTATCACATCTAATTTTCATTAATAAATTTAAATTCATTGTTGAATAGTGACATAGAGACTCATTTTCTAATATTAAATTAATATTTGTAGTATCAATATTACTAATTGGTAATTCCACACGTGTATAATTGCATTTTATCACATTCGAATGCAAATTGATATATGCACATAAAATGCATTTAAATGTAGAAATGTAATTAAAATTGTATAATGTTACATACTATGTTTCATTATTGAATACTCATTCTGTTCCAAATTAAAGATTTGCATGACCTTATTTTAATATAGTGAAATCGTGTAAATTAATACAAATTGTCAAATGATAATTTTTAGTAATTATTAATAATATTAGTAATTATTAATTAATATTAAAATATTACCATCAAATATCTCGATGCTTTTATGATATATATATTGATATTTTCATGCCGAA
>NW_020537646.1:10054172-10078549 GCF_003426905.1 Ctenocephalides felis | reverse complement strand
TTCCATAGAGTAAGTTATAGTATTCACAAAACTTTCTACAATTAAAATTTCTGCATATTGAGCCCGGAGCCAGCCACCATCAACCTCACATATCTCAAAAACTGTTGCATGCACCAACTCAAAATTTTTGTCACGGTTTTGGTAAAGTATAGTAAAAATGTGTGCCAAGTTTCATAAAATTCGCAAAGTCCGCTTTTGGGAAGATACGATCTGTTTTAATATTAGTCATACATTAGTATTGAGCGCGGAGCCAGCCACTCATTTTGAAACCTGTTGCATGCACCGACTCAAAATTTTTGTCACAATTTTGGTGAAGTATAGTAGTAATGTGTGCCGAGTTTCATAAAATTCGCAAAGTCCGCTTTTGAGAAACTACAATCTGTTTTAATATTAGTCATATATTAGTATTGAGCGCAGAGCCAGCCACCCATCAAACCTTTAAGGCTTCTGAACATTTTTATATACTTTACAATTAGAAAAAATTGACATATGTGCGTACGTGTTTATGTATGTGTGTATGTGTCTGTGTGTTTGGATACAATTTTTCTTCCACGATTTGTGCATGGTAAGTTTAATTCCAGCAATTTGCCTCAAGGCACCATTAGTTACTTACCGTTTATTTATTTATTTTTTATATAACACATGAAGGGTAAAAGTCCCAGATAAATATTATGTAGAAAAGGTACTAAAACTCTATAAAATAATAATCAATTTTATTTATTGAATTCAAAATTTTATAAATTGTAAATAAATGGTCCACATAAGATTGTCCCGACTCTTGTACTATTGTAGTGTATTTAAAAAATGTATACGCCATTTTGTAGTTTTAATGAAAAAATTTGATTTTGCAATATTCAATTTCCCATCAATTGGCCAAAAAATCATTGAATATATACGTTGTTTGCTTTATTTGCTAGATGATTATTTTAGGTAAAGAATTTGTTATAATTTGTCCGACAATTTTGGAAAAACTATTAATTATTTTTATTATATAATTATACAGGAATTGAGATACTAATTTTTAAGTTTGTGGTTCATCAAATATTGCTCCAATGCAACAAAATAATTTCATATTTCATCAACTTCTACAAGAATAATTATTACAATAAACTTGCCGGGTGAAACTCAATTAACAGTCATTAAAACTACATAAACCAAAAAATATGCTAGCTTCTATGGAATATTATTCTGTGTGTTAAATTGAGCGAATGAAAAGTTTTGGCGTTTGTAGTAGAATAATGCACAATGTTCATTATAAAATCTAGTAGTTGGAAGACATTGGTATATTGCATCCTATGTAATCTGCGTTTGTTCCTCCGACAAACGTCTTTGGAGCATGTAACTTAAGTCTTCTGTGCCATAAATTGTGGCAGATTTGAATTAATCACACTGGATACATACTTGGGAGATTGTCTTTGATATCTTGGTACGCAACGATGATTTTATTCATATTTTCAGCAGTAAAATACTGTGATACATATAGTACATACACATTCATATATGTATATTGAAATGTATATACATATAACATTTACAACAATCCTTAGTTATGAATTTTACATATATCTCTAAGTTCTATATTACAATTTATTTTCATTTATTTTATCATGTATTATTTGTATTTAAATTAAGACGGATTTGTAATTTACGATTTTATAATTGCTGATCTATTATATAAGAATTCTATTGTATATTGTAGGCGCGTCTGGACGAAATTAAGTCGGATCACTAATTGGCATTAATCAAATACTTTTAATAAGCTTTTCATGGGTCAGTAATCGATTCATTGCCAAAGTCGATAAATCATTTAATTTGATAATTAAGATAACTTTTGAATATATATTTTCATAAACAAGCAATAGGTTTCTAATGATTGATCGGCGTAGACTATATATACACTACTATTAATGTACATCACGTAGATTTTCTTAAAGAATTTGAGGATATTCTCAAAGAAATGATATTTAATTTTGTAGTACAAAGTAGATGGCATATAACACATAGCGATCGACTGAAAAGAATTCAATCTATTTAGTACAAATCACATCACGACCATAATTACTATCTGGTCCCCTATTTCCAGTAATTCGATTCGCATTTTTTATCCTTCAAAAACCACAATCAATCATATATCAAAGGACATTCTTCAAATATTGTATGTGTTCAATTGAATGGCATTCTGCGAATACGTCACATATGAATTTTTTTGCGTCTCGGAATCGTAGCATTTTGCACAAAGTCCATGATCATATGACACCAAACCTCAAGAGGCGAAGGAGTGATCTTCTCCAACAGGAATCTAATATGAACCAGAGACCTTTCACAAGTAATGTGATATATGTGGCAGAGTTTGTTTGCCCTGGATATATACTGCACACTCTACATTTGCGGGTATATATACATATATATATATATATATATATATATATATATATATATATATACGGATGTATATGCATATATTTATATATGTAGTCAAGTAATGCATATATCTTAATGGTTATATGATATCAAACTTGCTGTATAGGAATTCTTTTTCATATTGTAACTGAAGAAAGCTTGCAATAATTCATTAGTGGTTGAAGTAAGAATTTTTCTTAGAAATATTTGGATTTATTCACATTATCCGTATGTATACATATCATATAGTTGTTTATTTGGATTTGCTGGGTTAAACTCCAACTCGATTCAGGAAAGAATACTAATAGTGTTGGAGACTCCAATTTCATTGATGTCCTTAAAAATTATTTACCTCAAAAGTACGATTTATTTTTATTCTTTTGTATTGTTTTTGAATTTAAAAGCATCCAAAGTTTTATTTTTGATTTTTTGCGGTAAATTATAGCTTTTAATATATTTATCTTTTCAAAAATTTTAATTTATTATATATTGTATTAGTCATAATATAAAGTAAATAGTCATAATTTTTAAGATCTTATAAGTTCAAATAGCAATATGTTGCCAAGTAGAAATTACCATGTAATAAGTGATAAATCACTATTACAATAATTGTATTAATAAAAATTATCACATAGAGATGAGACAACTGTTGGGTTGCCATTTGCAAAAACAAACGTAGTTTGTAAGAAATTCATTTCAACTGCTCATAGGACTTTTAAGTTCTGCTCGCTGTTCAAAAATAATATTAAAAAAATTGTTTTACTGTAATTGGTTTAATTATAAATACAACTTCAAATATTATCCCTGATTGTTTGTTCATCGTTAAATAATATTATGATACAAAACGTAATATTTTACCCAAATCGGATAATCCAAACCACGTTAGGTCACAATGTCTTTATATAAATACGCAACATTTTTCTCTGAATGAAATATCTTCGAAATGTCTGTGTATTTTTTGAGTGAAATTATTAATCTGAAATATCACAAGTAAAAACCCCGCTTTTGGCAGATAAAAACATCAAGGCACGCCCGATAACGCGCTGATGATCATCATTTCGCTTTTTTCCCAACACGCAACATGATGTCAACGGCAGTGTCAGAGGAAGGCGGAGAAAAAATAATAAATGAACGCGCGGGCGGTTTCATTGCGGTGGTTAAAAATAACAGTTGAGAACTAAACGATGGAACTTGGATGAGCAAATGTTATTTCAAATAACAGTTCAGCATTTACAACCATCGACACTTGTTTCGAATTTGTTATAACTGGGGAATTGACCATTTGTAGTAGCTATTGCGAATTTAATAGCGTAGGGTAGTGGAGCATGTGATAACTTAAAGTAACATATATAAGGCACTTGAAGTAAAATGAATGTTTTATAGGAATATGATGTATAACATTATTCTGAAATATATTTTTCTTGATGCTACCAAAACATCAATATTACCACTTGTTTCGAATTTGTGATAACTGGGGAATTGACCATTTGTAGTAGCTGTTGCCAATTTAATAGCGAAGGGTAGTGACCATTTATTGTCATACTTCGAAATGACATGTATAGGGCACTTAAAGTAATATGAATGTTTTATAGGAATATAATTTATAATATTATTCTAAAATATATTTATCATTTTTGTTTGATGTTACCAAAATGATTTCAATGCAATATATTAACAGTGTATATCAAAAAAATAAGTTTGTTGAATAAAATAATAATAATTGAAAATTCTATGAATCAAGCTTTATTTAAAAATCGGTCATAATATAATAATCGGCCGAATATTAAAAAAGGTGCCGAATATGCCGAAATCACACAAGTCTCAATAGAAAATTAGCTCCTAATATGCAAGTCAATTATTAAACCAATATGGTCCTATGGTCTACAACTATGAGGTGCGGCGTGCGGCCAGTAAATCAAACATAACTATTCTATAAAGGTTCCAAAACAAAATTTTGAAAGAAATTGTGAACGCTCCAAAATATGTCCCTAACTGGTTAATACATCAAGATCTCAGAATTTCAACTATAGAAGAAGAAATTAATCATTACTGCTCCTGATACAAAGCTCGTCTAAGTCATCATCCAAACGAATTAGCGTGTGACCTGCTGAAGCCTTTACCACTAAAGCGTCTCAAAAAAGAATCTGCAATGATTTACTACATCAAAATACATAATATCTAAGAAGGTGCCATTGTAGGGTAGCGATCCTTCTCACGCTGTCAAATAATATATACCTGTAATAATAATTAGCTGAATGTACTGTGTATAGTTTGCTATGAACAATAAACCAAAAAAAAAATGGAGAATTACTTATGATTTTCTTCTGTACAATAATATACAATTGATAAGAAATATATAATTTTTCTAAACATCATAAAATTATGTCACTTTATGTGATTTCAGTTTTCATCTTGCCATATGAAAAATATTATTCGAAACGATAATAAGTTATTTTATAGCGCATAAATGCGAGATTCGATGAAGCTATAGAAAATAGCAATGCTATTGAAAACTATTTATGATATGAATATAAAAGTCATAACCGATAATAATACAAACCAAGATTATTACAAAATTTAATATAAATATCGATTTACTATAGAATACTATAGACATGTGTGGTATGAATATGTAATAAGCGAATCTTGAATGTTTATAACATTGATATAGATTCATTCTGTTAATTATGGATAAATGGATCAAAATAAAAATAGTTATCAACAATAAATGCTAATGTGGCTTATTTGAAAAAAATACGCACCATGCAATAAATAAGTATTGATAACCTTCTACCCATTATTATTTATAAGAATGAAGTAAATTCAGAATAAAATAGTTTGAATTCAAATGACTTTAAACTACTTAGTTTGGTTTCAAATGCAGACTTTTATTAAATGATATGGGTATTATTTTTAGCGCAGGAAATATTTATTTACTGTAGTTTACTTCGTTTTCCTGTTAGTTGATGCTCGTAATTATCTATGCATTTGTATTACGTGCATGTCAATAAATTATGTCATTTAATTGTCGAATGGTTTCAAGGAATTCTTCACAAAGTGGGTTAATGAAATGCATCAATACAATAATACCTTTATATAGTTGTTTGCTTGAAGTCTTGCAAGGGATCGTTTAATTCGTAATGAAGCCAAGCGGGTCAACTAAACCGCCTGTCCACTAGAATATTATAAACTCCCGGTTAGACGAAAGGCTTAGAACAAAATTATAAAAAATAATTAATAATAAGATATAAAATTGTTATTATAATCATTCGTATAAACAGTTTTCTAAATATATTTTTACGCAAACTTGTAAAAAATGTTTATTTATTTTATCTGTACAAGAAAAAATAATTATTAATAGACATGGAACATTAAACCTTTTTTTGACTCTTAAAAAGCAATGCACTATGCAGATCATGTTAATGTAGGGGCAGACTGAATGCAATGGGGGCATGTTGGGCACCAACATACTATATCTTTCTCCCTTTGGACTGTATGTTGAAATCAGTAGAGTCTTTGGATGTTATAACGACTTTCACAACCATACCCTGGCACAATCGTTTTTATTTTAGTTTATTTGATACATTTTTCATTTTACCGGATCTAACGTGGATTTTATAAAAATTTTAAACATTAACCGACCGTCCTGTTAACTGCATATGTCCGACAAAGTTTGTTACAATAATTTCATTGCGTACAAATATAATAAAAATATATATTAAATAATCCTAAAAGAAATCCATTAGTATTTGCATTATATTTGTTAAATAATTCTTTTCCATGTTTTTACTTCATCAGACCTAATGTAATTTTTAGGAATATTTCAAATATTTTAATTATTAATCAGCTCTTCTTTTAACGACATATGTCCGGCAAAGTTTTCCAGGATAATCCCATTGCGCGCTTCTAATTCCATATTAATGAAGTAAAATTGTAAATATGCACTTTCTGTAAAGTTTTGCTCATGTACTTTGTTTGAATTCTACGCACCTTTATGTGCGATATGTTCATTATCTTTTGTTCACGGTTTTCATAGAAAATAATTAAAAATGAAAATATTTTAACAAGTATAATACGTAACAATTCTAACAAGTATAATACTATTGTACTACAAAATTAATTATTAAATTATATTAAAATATTTAAATATTAACAACTAAAAATTATACAAACTTAAAATATTTATTTCTTAATTATATAAACAGGAAATATTTACTTCATCGTTTTTTAATGGAACTTTAGTTATTGTAGTTTTATTTATTGAAGTTCTTGTTGACTTTATTAAAAAAAATTACCAGTATTTATAAACAAATATTTATGAAATATACTAAATGTTTCTATTTATTTATATACTTATTTTTGCATAAATATTAATATTAAAAGACAATATAAAGAATAAAATGCATTTATTCGAACACAGCCGGATTGGCAGTCTAATATCATAATTTGGATTTCATTGTTCTATTATGTGGAAAATTTTGATAGTTGACATTATACTGATGAAGTAATTGAAATCAATAACGCAAAATATTAGTTCTGAAACTATTTTTTTAGAAATTTGATATTCCTCGCTTTTCTAAAAATTATGTATAGGAAAATTCGTATTTCGTACTTATAGACATAATAACTCATCGATGAACGATGTGTACAAAAGTATCGTATTTCCACAAATTTCCATTCCATTGATATCATATTTTATAATACAATAAATACCTTACTTGCTTCCAAATGCCAGCACATCATTATTTTATTGACAAATAAAATTCAATGTCAAAATACATTAAGCGATTTGGCGACCTTGGCAATAAGATATTTTTTAGAAATGTGGTAATTGAAAATTTTATGAATGACATCAAAGTCGTCAGTATATATGTATATATATATATATATATATATATATATATATATATATACTAGCAAACCCGACGAACTCCGTTTCGCCACAAGATAGTTTCGTGAGAAAGATGAAGAAATTTTTTGTTTTTTTTATATTTAAAAAAGAAAAATTTGATATTATTACACAACAGTAATGAATTTCGGTTACAAAAATGAAGTGTTTTTAGTTGAACTTCTCCAAGTAAATGAAAGTGAATCCGCAAATTAATCGTTTTATTGAAGTGCTCATTAGTAAACCACATTTTTTGTTTTTTGGTCTGACGTTAACACAAACAAAGCGGATGGTTTTCCAACACGTGAACAGGCAACGTATAACTGCCCATGTGAAAAACAATGATTTTCAAGATAATTTATTTGAAATTTATCCCACAAACACTAAGCGATTGGCCTTGCGACTTGTTATTGCGAACGCAAGGCAAACTGGAAATTACAATCGTTTGAAGTCAAACGGAAGACCAGTCGGAATTATTGGTATGTCACCAAATCGCCAGCAATTTTTGATTGAATGGTGAAATTCTTTTCGGCAAGAATTGCTCGTTGACTTAACCAAGCATAATTCTGATAATTCTCACTAATGTTATTACTCGAAATTTTAATTACGGTGCGTGAAGTTGCAGCAATTTGCATTGAGGCACGATGCCATGCACCACTAATTTTCTTAGCTACAAACTTGCGGAGCCCAAGACCATTCCAACGAATGCAAATTATCGAAATCGGTTCGTGCGTTCTGGAGTTATATCGTCAAGAAGGAAAACCCGACTTATTTTTATATATATGTAGAGAAATTCCCCTTAAAAAACGAATGTCACTTTTGATATCCGGTTGCAAGCAGCGCCTGATTTGTGGTCCAAGTCAGATCGAAGCACTTAACATTGCATTAATATAGCACTCCATATTAATGTAATGAATTACTAAATGCGAAAATAATATTCTACTAGTAAGATAATCTACTTTATCAAATATTTCATCGCTTCAGATGACATCAGCCATGATTTCGTTATACAATACCTGTCTAGGCAACTTCTTGAAAACTAATTGTGAACTCGATGTGAGTTGCACCTAACTCCAAACCGCTTAACCGCTTGCTTTTGCATACTGCATTGTATTAACTCTGCACTAAATAGAGAACTTCATAGAAATTGTTGTAAACGATATCCTATTTCAAATTATAATAATGAACTTTCATCATTTGAGCCCAGAAACAAAATTATACCGTTTAACAAATTATACAAAGTGAACTTTATTTTGAAATTACTGCATTGCGCTTATGTGAATATGCAGATGTAATTTCACTAAATAAATTATGGCATTATTAAAATTATATAATAAAAACATCATTGCGACAAAATGTAATATAATAATTTTCCTAGCAAAATATGTATATAATTTTATTAACGACTTAACGTTCGAGATTTTTTATTCCCTAGTTCACTAATATAAAAAATAACAATCATTTGTTATGCATAAATCATTTGAAAATATGTGTATCATACGAATGTAACATGTTTCCAAGTGAAAATTACCTTTCTTCGGCATTGCTGCTAATAATCATTAATATTAGAGAACATAATATATCAAATAAAGATCTGCCAACCATTGGGTTGCATTCTAAAAAGTGACGTAGCTAAAGAAAATATTAATCACGACAACTCATAGAACTGTTCTGATTTCTAATCAAATATATAGAAAAAGCACATTAGTTGTTGCCTAATCCTTAATTTGAATACCTTGCTCTTCATTTTGATTTATCTATATCAGATGATCATTGTAGGTGGATAATCCTATATTACAAAAATAATGCATTTAATGTCATCTTTTTCATTTTTGCATCATTATTTTGTAGATTATCCTATATTGTTTGTTTTCTGTATGAGCTTTATGAGCTTTGTATCGTGATTCAATTGAATTATTCATGAAGCTTTAAAAGCTATCTGATTGATCGTAATATGCGATTCACAAAAATGTGCAGTGATATAAAGCAGGAATACAATTTAATATTTATTTATAGTTTATTAAAACATGGGACACATGTAATAATTAAATTGATGTAAAAAGTACTTTTACTATTTTTAGATATTTTAAGCTACTATATATGGTCAGTTTGATATGGTCATTCAGAGATTTTATTAGGTTTCAGGAAAAAGTTAAGCCATTTTATATATTACGTTTTAAAATATACAAAATATTAGTATACAAAATAAAAATAATCTGAAAGAAGTGTGTGGTTGGAAAATAGATTCTATAGCAGATGTATGAGACAGTTGTTAACAAAATTAATTATTCAAGCATTCATTTGAGTTTACCAGGATATAAAATTCACATTTTTAGAATCCAATTTAACTATCTCGATATACCATTTCAATCATTTTATAATAGATACACAATTTCTTACATTTCTCATAAATTTTCTACTAATGCACGTGGTTTAAAGCTATCTCTATCGCAAATTAAAACCTTGACCATTATTTTCAATCTCTTGAGCGTTTCTCACATTCTTTCCCAAGTTATGTAATAACACTTGCTTCTTTCTTTGAGTTGAAATAATTAAATGTTATAGTTCACCTCAAGATCGAGCGTTTCGATCAAACAAAAGTTTATCCAACGCCTGCAGTTACATCGGACTAAAGTTTTAATGAACATTTATTATTAGTTATTTAAGAAAGTAATAAGCGTTTAGAAAACTGAAATCTTTTGTATTTGGCAGATGAGAGCAGTTTTGAAATTAAATGGAATTCGTGGTACTCACGCGAATTAAAAGTTTGGGACACTTATTGAAAATTCTAACGAAATGTGTCGACTGAGGGAATCAAAAACTATTTTGGTTCCACGTCTGATTTTTATTCTAGTTTTATAGAATGTTATATTTTTGTAAAATCAATGTTGATTCGAAATTCAAGCATCGTAGATTTTTTTTTTAAATATATTGATAAGAATAAATAAAATCTGCATAGTGAGCATAAAAAAAATCAATGGCGTGTGGATACCTTTGCTATTATATTTATTTAATTTTTACCTTACAGATTATTATGAACAAGTAGATTTTTCTATCTAAAATTTAATTTTTTTGTTGCATGTTCGTGTAAAATTCTCTATTACCTAGAGAAAACCGAAATAATAAAATAGAAAAATAAAGAAATATATTTTGCACCAGAATCCGTTATCCGTTATATATGGGTTTTAATTTTTGAGTAGCTTTCGTCTGGTGTGTTGGCAGTATATCCAGAAATATTGTAAATAATCTATTTGCTTGCTATACTAGAAAATATAATATTTGCTATATCAGGAAACATAATATTTTCTCTGTTATATATGAACACTTTCAAAGAATTTAATATAAATTTTCATCGTTCCCATTACCAATATTAAAAAGGCGTAATCCAATTCAATGTATAATATTTACAATAATATTTAAAAATGGAGTTAGAAGATAATAAACAAGTTCAAAGTAAAATCATTTTTATGTATTATTAAAAATATTTGAGACTTGTATTATTTTTCAGAATTTATAAGGAATTTATTAAAAATGATTTAAAAATATTAATTTAATTTACTGATTTATTTTTTCACTGATTTGAATGCAATTTATCATCAGTGTGATGTACAAAGTAGTTATCACATCTAATTTTCATTAATAAATTTAAATTCATTGTTGAATAGTGACATAGAGACTCATTTTCTAAAATTAAATTTAATATTTGTAGCAAGGTAGTATCAATATTACTAATTTGGTAATTCCACACGTGTATAATTGCATTTTTATCACATTCGAATGCAAATTGATATATGCACATAAAATGCGTTTAAAATGTAGAAAATGTAATTAAAATTGTATAATGTTACATACTATGTTTCATTATTGAATACTCATTCTGTTCCAAATTAATAGATTTGCATGACCTTATTTTAATAATGATCGAATCATGTAAATTGATACAACTTGTCAAATAATAAATTTTAGCAATTTCAAATATTACTATCAAGTATCTTTTACTAATTTATTTTTTTTATTATTTTTCTCATTACTTACTGAAGTAGTAATAAAAGCTATTTTTATTTGTTTAGTAAATATAATGAATTATAATCTTGAGGTTTTATAAGATTGTCAGTTTTAGAAGAATTTATGCAGAAAGTAATGTTATTTTTTTAATATTTTTTTAATATTATAGAAGTATTAAATCATTCAAAACTATAAATATTTTTGCAATTGTCTGAAATTTTTATCTTGAATATTTAACTAACTTATTTTTTAATATATTTAAATATTCTTCTCTATCTTCATTACTTGCTGTAACAGTAATGAAAGCTATTTTTATTTGTTTTTATATAAAATTTTATAAACTTGAGATTTATGGAGCAAATAATCTTCGTAAGGGGCACAACCAGTGTAACCGCCTAAAAAAGGTGATTTTTGGGAATTTATATTAGAAAAACTATTTTATCAATCATTTTAAAATTTTAGGAGTATATTTGTTATACGTGTTTTAAGAATACATAGTAAAATTTTTGAAGAAAAAAATTAAATATTTTTTAAATTATCGTCGATCTCCAACGGAGGTACAAAAAAGGCCATTCACTGCTGCAGTGATTCCGGCCTTCTACGTGAATGAAATTAAAAAAAAATTCTCGTTAAACTAGATAAGATTGACTGTAAAATGTTAAAGAAAAAAATCAAAAATTGACAAAATGATAGCGTTTTTTTAAAAAAAGACGAATTTTACCCAAAATTGTGGTCGTTTTTCGACTGCCAAAACTGGATTTTTGATCTGATCAAAAAATTGATAGTTCATTTTACGGAGAACTATATATAGAACATGTAAAAAAATTTGATAGTGGTCGGATCATTTGTTTTTGAATAATCACTGCAGCAATTTTGGAAAATGCTGTTTCAAGAAAAACGCGTTTAAAGATAAAATGATCGTTATACTATATACTACATATATACTCTTGAAATGGCTGTGACTCAAAAACTATTTAAGATATCGATTTAAAAGTTTGGTATGTTATTTTTAAAGGTTTTTTTTAATTTAATTTTAATTTAATCTACCGAAATATGGAAAAATTGAAAATTCGATTTCTTGAAAATTTCACGCTACTTGTGCCCCTTAAAAGAGATCATTTACAATAGCTATATTTTAAATTCTATTGTATAGATTTTAATGAAATATTTGTGGCTTCAGAATATATGTGTTGCCTCACCTTGTATGTAAAATCTGATTGTACCATGTCTGTTCCAGGAATGGCTTACAAGACTTGTGACGAAGACGCGACGTGGTTCAAACACCCCCTGAGCAACCACACCTGGTCTAATTATACAACATGTGTCAACTTGGACGACTTAGAGGTGAGCACTGAACCGACTTGCTTTGATAATAATTATTCAGTACGATACTAGAATACTACTACCACAGACTAGATCCATGTCCGATTGTTAGATTGGATAAGTTAACAACTGTTTCGACTTAACCAAAACATCGCGAAACTGGTGAATAGTGTTTGTACACTGGAAATTGTTTTTGTTATTTGATGAATTAACTACGTACCGTGGCAATCAATGTTGCGGCTTTACGATGTTTTGTTCCATCAGCTCGATTTATTATTACAAACGAGGTTTGATTCTAGAAGAATAATAAGCACTCATTGCTGGGTTACATATCACATTAATTATAATATAAGATGCAATATCAAATTACTTATATATTAATTTTTTTTACCTAAAATGTGCACTAATATCAAGCAGTATGATATTAAATTTTCACTTAAGGGGTCGTCCATTAATCACGTGAGGCTTTTAGGAGGAGGGGTGTTGACAAAAAATCACAAACCATCTCCTGGGGGAAAGGAGGAGTCTAGTAAAATATCGTGTATATATTTTTTACCAAACATTTTCTAAAAAAATATAATTTTTTCGTAGATTCGAAAAATTTCTTCGAAAAATTTTACGTAATACACATGATGTTTGGTGGGAGATGGGGCTAATTTCAAATATAACGACCAAGGAGGAGGAGAGTCCAAATATTCCTGAAAAATCAATCACGTGATTAATGGACGCCCCTTAAGAATATAGGCCTTTAGTAGGTATTGCTGCAATAAATATCTATTATTTATATTTAGTTGACACACAACAAGAAAGGTGGTTGACCCCTGGATTGCCCTTTTGAAAAATCACTAGTTTAGAATGTATAAAGCCTGATCACCGTTAAAAAATTGCAACAGTAACATATATATTTACTTTTGGTTACCTATTAATTATTATTACCAGTTTTTTCGTTAAACAGCAAACTAGCAAAATATTCTAAAAACTGTTGTGACTCATTTATTTTCTACTTATATGGAAGTAAACCTAATAATTTTCCTTTTTCAATGTAATAAAAATTGATCTTTGTTGCAGCAAAACATGGATATGTTATGAATTCACTTCTGTTTTATTTGAATTTTTATACATGGCTTTAATTTCTAACAAATCTTGCAAGAAACCGAGTTAAGCCATTTTTCCTTGGCATGTAGGTACATACTTTGCTCGTTTCTATGTAAATTTTATGGTTATATTCAATGCAATCTTTTAGTAACGTAGCAGATAAATAAGCACAATAACAACAATGACCGTATAAATTACTTTTATTATTAAACATATTAATTTTGATATGCTTTAATCGAATATCATATTTGATGAGTAAATATTATGATGTTAATTATATGAACCATTAGCGTTTTAGATATGTCGTCCATGCACACTTAAAATAGTTATAACACTACATAAATTTATGAACATATTAATAATATATAGATCAAATATTGAATCAATATTATTTTGGTGCCCAAATAACCATAATTACTGGAATATTAAATCAAGCTTTCCATCATTTTGCAAGTTCATCCATTAACATTAATTTAGTTTGCATATCGAATCATCAAGTTATTTATATTTTATCTAGATTTTGAATAATAATAACTTTAATTATTATATAAATAATAAATTTAGAAGTCTAAAACATCTTTAAAACTTTATATTGGCTAAATGTGTTTCATTAAGTTTCACTGCCTGAAGCCTAATTATAATTAAAAAAACTTCTCGTTTTTAATTTTCGCCATAAAGATCTTCAAGGCTATTAATGCGCTTTTCTGATTATATACATTAAATTTCATTTTTCATGCCGAACCCATTGTCAGGAAAATATATTCTTTTGTATACGATTTATTATTAAAAAAGCAATGGTAGTGGTAAATTTTGACGTTTTTCCTCAATTAGACCAGCTCGATGCGTTGAGTAACTGAAGTTCTATTGAAGTATATTTTTTCTTACTAGCCAAATTAAATCTATCTTTATTCAAGTCTCCTGCCATTCATTTCTATTCAAATAATTTAATTTCTCTCGTCTTTCAAGAAGTTTTGAATTATACAGCATTTTGTAGATAGCAAATTCTGATTGCAGGTATTGCTATATATTATATTATATCAACCCGACGTGTCATAGAGTAAAATAATTATGTTATGAAAAAGCTTAGCGTCAGAGAATTTTCTTTATAGTTCGTGCATTATTTTCACAAGAAAAGTGCACTCTCATGTCAAAGTGCTGTGCACTGCTAAAGGTTGGGTAAAATGATAATAGTTTTAAAAATCGTTGGAATCTGAATAACTAAATTTTGAGCTAGATATAATATAATTAATATAATTCTGTAATAGAAAATCTCTAAAATTTTGGTCGTATTTTATTCGAATTTTTATAGCATTCTTGGCTTATTTTTATCCATCTTTAACCGACTATCATCCTTTATACTAGTATGATCCATAAAATTATAACTTATTTGAATTAATATGTATATGGTACTAATGCATAATAATCAACATCAATTTATATTATACACATTATCTTTTAAATTCGACTTGAATTCATCTTTAGAGTTAATATCTGGAAAGTTGCTTAACATTTGTTACTAAATAGTTACCAACGCTAACTCTTTTTTTTAATAAAATTACATAAAAAGTGAATTATTTATATGATAATAATTCCATAATTCAATTTTGTAAATATTATAAGTGAATTTTCCAGTTATTTTTATCACATTTATACTATCTAAATCATTAATCCACTAAAATATTTTATAAGGTTATTTTTGTATCTTCGACATCCCTTACAAACAGTTTTTCCACCACTATCTGTCATCATCATCATTTTAACGTTTTCTATTTGCAATATCATTAGAGTTTTTCATATACAATTTTATATATCTTATTTCTTATTCATGGAAATGCAGAAAGTCGCAAATCAATGTCTTGCTTCTTTTAAATAAATGACATCTACTATAGTTACATGTTTTTATTTTTATAATCACCATGTGGTAAATGTTTTATGAATTTTCACAAGATTTTTTAAATAATATAATGGTGTACTAGTTTTTCTCATATTTTTAAATAGGGGTGCATAAATTAGAGCTTTGAAGTATCGAATATTCTTATCAGAACAAATCTGCATGAATAAAAATAAACAAATTAATACAATTGTTCGTGTACCCACATTTAATTTGGATAATTAGTATTTTTCATACATTATTCAGTTTAGACATACATAAAATAATCACTTTTTTCTAATTTTCAATGATTATATTTTTTATATTATATATTTTATTATAATTATCTCTGAGCAAAAACGAAATGAAACCTAAAGTCATCAATTGATGGATAATATGAATTTAAATGTAGAGAATTTTGTTAAAAGTTTAAATAATAAGTTTTGTTTGTTATTTTTGTGCTTCTCTTGAGTTGAAAAATCACAAATTTAGAAAAAGCATTCTCGTTAATAATTCGATATTCAAACAAATTACTTCAGAGGAATCCACACACATCATTAAAAATCTTATATGGGTGTGGAAAAATTATGCCAAAAATCTCAGATAATTCATTTTTGTTTTGAAAATAACATGAATAATTTTATCAATTTATCAATTAATAGTGTAAGTAAAATGAAATTTGTAGTAATTCATTGATTTGCTAAATTTCCTAGAATATCAGTAATAATAATTTTTTTTATATTAACTCTTTTATTTACAACTGTCCAGTAAACGACATTCAGTAAATTTAATGAATTTACAATAGTCCGCTGAAAAGAGACATTGTATACTACATTGGCATGTTGGAAAAAACAACTCAATAGTTTGTAATAATAACAATAATAAGTTTTTTTGGAGTACATCAACATGTACTCAAGTTGATTAATGTAAAAGCCATTAGGTTGATAGTTAAATGAATTAAATTAAATAGCTCGAGTGTGTGGTAAACACTTGACTTTGTAAAATGTTTCAAAATTATACTTAATCGAATAGATTATAAGTTGATACTGAAACTAATAATTTACAATATTAATATGTCTTTTTATTGATTTTCAGTGGCGCCAGAGCGTAAACCTAACATACGAAACGGGCTATTCCATATCGTTGATAGCGCTCATCATATCCTTAGCCCTGCTCTCGTATTTCAGGTGAGTTTTGCCATTTTACAATGTTTAGATACGCTTCCTTGATATTTTTGATGTTCGTAGTAACGAAGTTATTCTGTTTTTTTCCTGATGTTTTCATTTCGTTCACATTTTCTGCATGTGGTTTGCGTACAGTATGCGAAATTCAATCACCATAAAATCTAAGCCAGCTTTGGAACTTCCTTTTAAAGTTAACTCGTGATGTTTGTCGAAGCATTCCTATGGGTCATGTATCTTTTAGCATACCCTTTGGAACATTTATCGTGAAAAACGCGTTTTATTTGATTTTTCGGCAAGTAAATAAATGCTTTGAATAAATATCAAATCTTTTATTTCATATTTGCTATTAAAACATTTATAAAGCACCATTTGCATTAAAATTATATAATAATTTATATAAATTTTTAACTTCAATTAGCTATTGTGCTTCTGATTGTGCTGCTTCTCGTCTTATTCATCAGTCAATACTTTTGGTAAATAATCATTACAATCGCATTTTCGAAGAGGATTATAATTACGCAATTTTCGGTTTATCACATTTTATTGTTTTTTTAACTTCCTATAGGGTAAGTTATAGTAATGGGCCAAAAATCGATAATCAAAATTTTTGAATATCTTCACGTTACAAAGTTTTCTGTACACTTTGGCATACCTTAGAAGAAATTGATATGTGTGTATGTATGTGCGGATACAATTTTGTCGTCGTTTTCGAAAGTACAGCTCAACCGATTTGTATGATTAAAAAAGCAATCGATTCCTACTTTAAGATTTAGGGGTTTAGTTCTGATTAGTTTTTAGGAAAGGTCGGTTCGGCCGTTTCCGAGATATGAAGCAAAGAGTGCAAAAATCGGTTTTTGTGAGAACCGGGCATCCGATTGGAATGATTCAAAAAACTTTTTGCTTGTGTTGACGAAACTATTGCTTTTGGAAAATTGCTATTTGTATCTTGAAAACATTTTGGATTTTAATATTAATTCTAGCTAAAGTTCTGGAGCTCACTCATTTATTTTAAATACATAATTATAATTTTGCAATTCAGTTTATATAATTCTTATTAATATTAGACAATGTTACAGTATTTATAATGATCTATTTGAAAATATTTAATATTTTTCGAATATTTCGTCATGGTACGGAAAGCTCCAGCAATTTGCCTAAAGGTACGATGCCATAAACTACTAGTTTTTTTTTATTTGACTTAAAATTATACTTTTATTATAATATTAAAATATAATCGGTACCTATTTTAAAGAAACAAATTTATAAGCAGCATGAGAGCGTAGAGACAATAATATGTCAACTTCAATAATATTTTTATGATCAATAATATTTTTGGGTCTTCCTAGAGTTTACATACTGACTTTTTAAAACATCCAATTGGATTATTTTTCTATCCATTACCATGATTATACTAAGCAAAATTGTTTACAAACTAAACCATGTTTAATAAAAAAGCAAAACAAGCCAACTTTTTCTACATTCCACAGAATAGTTCTGAGAACTATAATCCCTGTCTGATACCAACAGCACTTTTCTCTCATGGTGGCGTAACTTTAATTTCCAGGTTAATACATTTCCATTTCCTGCGCTGGCGCGTTTTCCAGAAATATAAGTTTTGATATATTTTGACCATTAGCGTTATAACACGCTTAGTTTTAATTAATTAATTACATTTATTCGAAGTTACATTCTCTATAATCTCCGCCAAGAAGTTGCGGTGGAGTATAATAGATGATCATTATGTGAAGTGGTCATTAATATCGGATATATGAAAATAACGTAGAAAGGGAGTAATAAAATGTTTAACAATAGGTCATGTTCAAAAGTAAATGGATTTTTGTTAGAGATTTTCTAATACAATGAAAGTATATAAACTGATATAGGTATAGAATTTTGTAGTTGGACTTGCTCTTGCTCCTAACTACCTTTGCACATAATGATTCTATTCCAAGGTCATCTAATAAAAAACCTGAAAAATCATTATTTACCTCAATTTATCAATCAATCATCGTTATTCTTGTTGAAATCCTTTCTAGTAAAAAGCGTTCGTTTAGTTTTTGCTCTAAACGAAAAATTCCAAGGGCTCTCTTTTCAGTATTTTCAGTTGCTTGTTCAGTGTAATCGATGTGTAACGCTATCAATTGGTGAACGTGATAGATCGACGATTTATAAAAAGCGTGCTGAGTAGCTCCAATCAATCAAACCTTTTTTGCATTAATCCAATATATTTTGCAAACGCATTAATTTTACTTAAAATTGAATTTCCTTTAGATATCAAGGTAATTTATTGTATAGAAGAACTGTTGATGAATTTTTGGCGGAGGTGTTGTATCAGTACCGATGAAGATGAGTTATGGAATGCTGATATATAGATGTAACATCAATTATTTTTTATTTTCAGAAAATCAAAGGATTATTTAGTAATTACTTCAAATACTAATAACATATAGGCAATACATACCCTTTATTTTCTAATTCAAAATCACAGTATAATATCTATGGTAAATCTAAAATATGTCATATTGATGTCATTCTTACAATAATGTATTCCAATGTTATCGTCTCCACAATAATGCATAAAATATATTTTCTCAGAAATTCCATCTTCTCGACCCCCAAAGATGGGAGGGTACATATATGCATGAATGATACATATCACAAGTAAATTAAAAACAAATAAAATTTATTATACCAATTTCAATCCCCATGCAATTTAAAGACTCGTATAGCCCTCGTAGAAACCGGTGAAAATTCAATTTCCTCTGGTCCAAAGTTTTTTTATATTTATATGCTTATATAATATATTGTGAAATATATGTTTGTAAATAAATGTATATGAATACATATAAATTTATAATATATATTTATATATATAGATATTACTAATGTTAGGCGTAATATTGTTTAATAGTTGTATTTTACTATACTTAATTCAATTAGGATAATTTATTTTCTGTAATTATTAAATTTATGCCTGTATCCGTAAATATAAATATAAATAAATAAATAAATATACATATATTGTTCAAGATTTTTTGGATAGGTCATTATTCAATATTTTATTTTTCTGATCTAAACGCATTCTCCCTAAAAGAATTATAATTGTTTCTAATTATTTGATTCTACGTTTTAGGGTTGTGGTATGGCCCTACCTTCAGCAAATTTGTAATTAAACCTTTTGAATTGATTAGCTGTAATCAATTCAAATCATAATAAATATATAAGCAATGTTTTTTATACGAGCTGCCAGATATTTAATTTTTTTAGTCTCCCATAAGTATATTTTTTTAATTCAATGTTTTGACCTAGTTCTATTTTATTCCTTCTTAATGCCTCGTAAATCTTTAATTATTCCCATATACAAATTTGATTTACTCCCATCATCAACTTCCAAAGATGGATTGCACTAAAGTTTGCAAGCTATTATAATGTCATAATACGTATCACACTATTACTGCAACCACATTTTAGTTCGGATGTTCATTAGACCGAATTCGAATTGAATTTTAATGAGTATTATAAGATTAAATTAACGAGAACCTGCTAATGACTCTAGCCAAAGCCGTATTCATCGAAGTACCAGCTTTAGTAATTATTGTTTTACAACATAAAGAGAAAATAATTGAGATAAATCATGTAAGACACTCTTTTGTTGCTCAAAATATGCTGCTTTCTTTTGTAATTGAATCTATTGTAACAGATTGAGAATTAAAAACCTTCATGTTTAGGTCATATTTTTTACTGGATAATTTAGGTACAGTTAATTACCATGATACCCACAATATTAATTTTTCTTATAATGCTTTCAATAGGTGTAAATATTGAAAGATGCTTTTCCAGAAAATCTGACTCACTCATTTTATTTTTTCTCAACGTTTTATGTTATTTGGAATTACCTGGTATAGATTTAAATGATTGAAATACCTTGATAACAGTGCAAAGCTCCGTTTTTCTCTAGGGATTTACCAAAAAATCCTCCACCGATGTTGAAAATTTACAAACCGTTTAAACAATAATCAATTCATAATCTTGCTAATTAATTTTTGGCAAAATCACCCAGAACGTTTCTTCGTAATTAATTAGCCCATGTACTTTCTTCGTGCTCTTATTATAATTTAATGTAGTATCTACTTATTTAGAAGCTAATTAGCGGTTTTGCATAAACATACTCTATCCAAAATACGATTTGATACCATTTTCAGGTTTACTAATTGTTGAATTAATAATATATAATGATATAATTATATTTGTACATGCAAATATCATTAGCATGAGTTTGTGTGTTTTCCGCGTTACCAGGATATTAAATAGGTGGCTTTTGAACTTGCATACAGTTAATTATCAAACAAATTCCTTAGTTCAATATTAATTCCTTAGTCGGATGCATAGTTTCTTCCAATATGAATATAAGCTTGATTATATTAGCTAGGAACTACTGAAATCTATTACATTTACCAAAGTTTGCTTTATGTTATTGTAATCTACCAAAATATACATACAATGTTGAAATAGATAATGGATAATAGATAGATAACTTTTGTAATAGTCATATTCCGTTTTGTTAATTTTATATTTTATACTTTTACTTATTTTGGAACAATAAATGGATAAAGTACGATTAATGCTTTTTATGAATTATAAAATTTTAAAAATCCTGCTCACATATTTAATTACATTTAAATTACGGCTCGAATTTTAATAATGTTCATAATATCTTTTTATCACCTCGCTCCACCGTCTCGTAAGTGCTGTATAGATATTAGATAATAAATTT
This sequence comes from Ctenocephalides felis, assembly GCF_003426905.1. Taxonomy (NCBI): domain Eukaryota; kingdom Metazoa; phylum Arthropoda; class Insecta; order Siphonaptera; family Pulicidae; genus Ctenocephalides; species Ctenocephalides felis. Next base: position 10,057,010 of record NW_020537646.1, on the reverse strand, counting down.
ATGTGTTTATATTTTGGCATTATACCAAACGCATAAAACGAAATAAAACGATAAAGCTATAAAAAATGGTTTTGCGTGTATGTGAAAAGAGCAACATCAGCATTTTTACGTGTTTCTGATACGCAATAAACACATTGTTGTTGGCAATCGGTATAAAAATATATGAACACTTTTTAAAATACTCGGTGATATTTCTAGTATTTATCTATTCGTGTGAAAGCTTTTCCATTCTACAATTCTAGAATCTCGGTGATGGCAAAATGTGGTTTGTTAGCAAAACTTACTTCGTAAATTAAGTCTGTTTTCGTTACGATGGAAGTTGAGAAGTAAATAAGATTGTTATTCAATGGATGAGTATTTTGCTAGTTTATAAGTTTGACTTATTTACACGTACATTTAATTATAGTAATGGAATATTTCATTACTTGCATAAGATGATCATAAATAATTTTGTTGAATTTTAGAACCTTATTTCAAATAGTACGGTACGCTATAAGAACATTTTTTAACAGTAAAATTTTTTAACATAAAAATAATAACTATGAGAGCACTATTGGTAATAAAGGAACAAGATTCAAATATTGCGCCACGACTGGCCCCACACCTGGTGACGATTCATTTCTACTGGGGTTGTTAAAATCAATATTAAAATTATTATTATAATATTCGAAATTATAATTTAAATGTATTTATTTACAATATATAATATGTCACTTGTTTTATTTCGTTTGCAAATTTACTTATTTATATTAAATTTTAAATTGTAGAAAATGTAACATTTTATTTTTCATACAAAATGCCATAAGAACATCGGTTAGATAGCATATAAATGTTTATATATTTACTGGACATAAAATATAGTACAAATGTTAAATATGTTTCTCTAATTGTTTTCTAATACTTATTGAGCTCCTAGCATTATTCGAGCTGAGAATATAAGTTTATTATATTTTTTACTAACGAAAACTAAACTTTAGTATTATTTTGTTTAATACCAAAACATCAATATTATTCTACCTATTTTTAATGAGTAAATAGCAGTCTCTAATTAATACTTGAAGTATAACAGCACTAACCTAGTTCCAGAAGTAGTTAAAATTTTAAAGTAGGCAGTACCACTGAAAAGTTTTCCATCTTCAGCAATATTGAGTTAATAAACTTTGAAACTTTGTCATTATTAATAATTCAATTGTGCCCATATATAATATCATTCAGTTCATAATATCATACATATTTAGATTTTTTTAAATTTTAATTAATATATGCCATGTAGGTATTTACTATATCTGTATGAAATTCAGTTATTTCTAATATACATTTTAATTATTATATTTATTCAAATTTGCTTATTTGATAGCAAAGCTCTATGAATATTCATAGAACTACAAGAATTATACAGGATTCATATATCTACTTCCATTAAAAATATCACTGGGATAATTATTACTGCACAGGGGTAGAAATTAATCTTTGGCTAACGAAGTATGGTACATTTATATACAAGTTCTATATTTTAAATGAAACCGTATATTTTGACTAAGTGACTCATATGTAGATACATCTAAAACTTGAATATTAGATCAACCAAACCAAAAGCGAGATGCAATATTTCGTAAGAGAGAACATGGTTTTATAAATGTATTAAAATACAGAACTAGCTGTAAGTGGAAAATGTCTTAAGGCAATTAGGGCATCGTGCCTTAAGGCAAATTGCTGGAACTTCCCGTACCAAAAAATTATTATTTTTTTAAAAACGATTAACATTTTTGAAAAAAATTTACTTCGAAAAAATAAGATTTTTGAGAAACATAATGGACAAAAAATTACTTTTTTTTGAAAAAAAAAAAAATTTTTTTAACTTCCCGTAGGGCAAGTTATAGTAATCGCAAAAAAATCGAAAATGAAATTTTTTATATCTTACGTTCAGAGGTTTCTGAACATTTTGGCATACCTTAGAAAAAATGGATGTGTGTGTGGTGTGTGTGTGTGTGGGTGTGTATGTAGTATGTATGTATGTATGTATGTATGTATGAATGTGCGTGTGTGTATGTATGTGGCGGATACAAATTTTCGTCGACGATTTCGGGAACACGGATCAACCGATTTGAATAATTCAAAAAACATTCGATTCGTATTAATAAGGAGACGTGCTGATTAGTTTTTGGCGAAGGCAGGTCTAGCCGTTCCAAAGATACGGGGCAAAAAGTGCCGAAAACGGTAACTCAGTTTTAAGAGAACGGAGCGTCCGATTTGAATAATTCAAAAAACATTTTACTTGTATTGACAAGATAAAGAATTGATCAAATTTTCATAAAGGCAGGTCTAACGGTTTCGGAGATCTGATGCAAAAAGTAAAAAAAAAAATGCCATTTGGCGGTCAAAAATGATCATTAGACATATGCACATCAAATTATCAGATATTTTATAGAGATTTAACAATAAGTATAATTTTTTTTTTACATTCTATGGGTTCCGTACCATGTTTACGCGTTAGACGACGACGCGGCGCTTACGCGCTTTGATATTTCGTCTTTATGCAGTTAAAGCAGTACGATTACTTGAAAAAAAGTTTAGATCTTCCAAAATATGTCAAAATAAAATAAAACATTTTTTTTTTCAAAAAAAAAAAATAAAAAAAAAAAAAAATTAAAAAATTTTTTTTTTTCAAAAAAAAAGTAATTTTTTGTCCAATATATAGTTTCTCAAAAGTCTTATATTTTCGAAGTAAAATTTTTTCAAAAATTTAATCGTTTTAAAAAAAAAAATTTGGTACGGGAAGTCCCAGCAATTTGCCTCAAGCCGATGCCTTAATTGCCTTAAGACAGAATTCCACTTACA
>NW_020537646.1:10033606-10053172 GCF_003426905.1 Ctenocephalides felis | reverse complement strand
TTGATGTATATTATTTTAAGTAGTAATTGGTTTTTAAACGTTTATATAATAAAACACCAGTTAAAAATAAAAATCATACAAAATTATAGACATATCGTATGTTATTTTAGCCCACATATGTAGGTATATGAATCATCCAAAATGTAAATTTGACATACGACAAGCATAAATCTCAATATATGTAACTTATATATGTAATAAAATACGTGACACGAAACACATAAAATATATGCGCCTTTATAAAATCATACTTACACATAGACCGTGAATGAGAATAAGATAAAGGTTTAAATGCGTGGGATGAATTCAGGTTTTGGCGGAAAATTTAATTATACTCATTAGGTTTTCAATGAATAAAATTATAACATAGCAAATGGAATATATTATCATCAAATTTACTATATCATCTACATCTCAACGTACTTATATTCAACTACAATCAAACGTACTTAAATCATTTTTTTTTATAAAGGATGGTCGAATGATTGGTATTAAACGTGATCTTAAAGAAACATTTCAGAGAAAATATTTTGTATAAGTTATTAGAATATGAATGTATTTATGCTTTTACTCTTATTGTTAGAGATATATTGACAACCTTTTCCAATATAGCAACAATCACAATCATTACAATCCACTTTGGAATCTCTATGTTCACGAGTTTTGGATTTCAACTCATATCTATACATATATTATGTATATATACGTATTTGTTAAACTACACTATGTATGTGGTATAAATCAAATATTTACCACCGAATTTGGTCAAGCATTCCACATTATAGAATGTGTCACAAATGAGTTTTAGTTTTTGATCCCACCGTGCTTTGGAGCAGAGATCGAATTGCTGCTGCATGGGCAGTTTATGCGTATAAACAGAATTTAATTAAACCTGACACAAAAAGGGATCTTTGTAAATTTTGCACTGTACACTGGCCATGTTTACCACAATCTACGCTGATCCTCCTTCACATAGTTTGCTTTTATTAACTTTAAACCTATTGAAGGTTTTCACTTCAACGTATCATGTTTATATTTAGAAAATACTTATTTGCAGGGAGTTTAGATGTAAAGGTTCGATGAATTTTTAAATAGTAGACATACATGTTATATTTTATTTTTTTCTCAAAATGCAAGGATTTTTAAAAATTAATTGCTTTTGGGTGTAAAATAAAATAAAATAAATTTGTAATTCTCTGAGTTAACAAAACAATCACAGAATATCAATGAGTATTTTAGCACTTGACCCAATTTTACGACTATTGGCATTTTAAATTAATTTGGTCATAAAACATCGACGTTTCAAATTAGGTATTAGCTCTTATACGATTAATTCTTTTCTCTGCGAATAATAAATCTAATTAAGAGTGAGTGCTGAAACACTTTTAATCAAAACCACATATTTAAAATAAATTCTCAGAGCATATGTAAACAAAACTTAGGCGAGATATCTATGAAAAGCCAAAGAAAAAAAAAATTTATAAGGTAAGTTAGCTTGAGATAGATCGAGATAGATCTCACTTTCTGTATATACTAGTTTTTAAACAGACTCTAATACGACAATTAAAAATCTATTGAAAAGTTTTGTCTAAATTTTGTTTAATAAGTCATGCATACGTTTCGAGTTCACATTTGATCCTTCTTCGGTGCATAGATGTAAAAAATATTAACAATCTTAAAAAACCCGAAATAATGAAAAAAGACGCGTATAAAATCATTCGTACAAAAAAAATGATTTAAAAAGTACTGATAGTTGTAGTATAAGTGCAAATTAGATAGGAACGATATATTTATCCTTAAAGCGTTAATCACGTGATCGATTTTTTAAGGATTTTAGGACCCCCCCCTTGGTGATATGTGGTATCCTCTGACAATGCCGCATAATTTTATGTCAAAACGTGTAAATAATAAATATGCTTAAATATCTATATCTTCTCTTTTTTACTTGATCATACAAGTGAAAGCATGAAATTCAAACATCAAACATAAATTTGAAAAATATCACATCAATTATTAGTAATGTTCAGACATAATAATCTGGTTCATTAGTATGTTTTTCGGTATTTAAAAATACATCAAGTCAAGCCTAAATTTTTGCAATCCTACCTCAAACATGTATTTCGTAATTTCATTATTAACCGATTTTATATTGTCAATCATTTTTAGTAACCAAATCACTTTAACTAAAAGTTAAAATCAGTTCAGTTGATATGAAAGTGCAACTTGCCTAAAGGCAATTCCCGAACTCTAATTTGCATGTGATATATCATTTGAAAGAACTCGAAATGTACAACACAATTTAGTATTTGTTGCTAATTTGCATCAACGTGTAAGATAATTATCTGAAATTCATATTGACTGAAAGTACAACTTGCCGATATGCAAATCTTGAACACTATTTCCTTGTAATATATCAAATGAAAAGATGAAGAGAAGAATACTAATTTAGTACTGGTGCCACATATCAATTTTGGTCAATTGGTGGTATGTAAGAATGAATCCATTGTCCTTTAAGAACACTATATTGTGTCATTTCATTCACAATCTATCTTTCCAATTAAATTCCTTAACTATCATATCCAACTATTCCCCTCGGCACAATCGATTATATTAATATTATTGCAAGGAATATTCACTCACTGTTCCGTGTCCGGCGGAGATTGTGATCTAAGTGCCGCATATAATGTTATGACAATCCCGGGAGCCGTCCAGCCCAAGGGTATCAGATAGTGTAATAATTTACGCTCGCTGGCGAACGCCGACACCAGGACGGTATGGAGTACAGGCCTTCCATAGCCATCCAGGAATAGTTCGTCAGGAGGAAGTAGTGGAGGATCACGTGCAAAACTCGACAGCCAATCTGAGGAATAAAACAGAGATTGATTTGAAACTTTCTAATAAGTTATAAGTGTACATATTTCTAAAATTTAGGAGCATTCAAAATTAAATGTTTAATAAAATTCATTGTTATGAATCGATAAGAATTATATATTTTTTTATACATTGTTGAACAGCAATCAGAACATGTTGTTGTTCTATAGTTATTTGGATAAGTTATTTAACTCAAGTAGTGAGTATAAAAAATTGGCTTGGTAGATGACCCTCCATTGAGGATCACTACATTCTAGAATGATAAAATTCAATCCAAGTTTTTTCGTACCTAAATATATAAAATTATATGCATTCCCCAAGGATTGGTAATATAAATTCCAAGCAATATTAAATACAAGAAGCCTTGAAATATAAATTATTCGCAATAAGATAATTTAAGGGGCACAACTAGTGTGAAATTTTCAAAAAAATCGAATTTTCAATTTTTCCATATTTCGATAGGTTATACCTTTAAAAATAATACATCAAAATTTTAAATCGATATGAATTGAATAGTTTCTGAGTTACAGCCATTAAAGAGTATATATATAGTATATATATAAAGATAATTTTATCTTTTAACGTGTTTTTCTCGAAACAGCATTTTCCGAATTGCTGCAGCGATTACTCAAAAACAAATCATCCGATCACTATCAATATTTTTTTACATGTTCTATATATAGCTCTCCGTAAAATTTGAACAATAGATTTTTTGATCGGATCAAAAATCAAATTTTGGCAGTCCAAAAACGACCAAAAATTTTGGGTAAAGTTCGACTTTTTTTAAAAAAAACGCCGTCATTTTGTCATTTTTGATTTTTTTTTATTGCAGTTCATTTTACAGGCAATATTATCTAGTTTAACAAAATTTTTTTTTTAAAATTTTATCCACGTAGAAGGCCGGAATCACTGCAGCAGTGAAGGGCCTTTTTGTCTCGCCGTTGAGAGATCGACGATAACTTAAAAAATAGTTGATTTTTTTCTTCAAAAAATTTTACTATGTAGTCTTAAAACATGTATAAACATATTCCTAAATTTTTGAAATGATTAGAATAGTAGTTTTTTGATACAAATTCCCCCAAAAATCACCTTTTTAGGAGGTTACACTAGTTGTGCCCCTTAATATAGGCAACAATCAGTTACTTCATTTTATATAAAGATCTGCGATTCGATTTTAATTCGATTTAACTATTATCGTACCATATTATCATAACGATTACTTTTCATATTTTTTTGGACAAATTATATAAAAACATAACTAAAATTCAACGTATGTCACATTCAAATTCAAATTCACCGTATGTAATATTCAGGTAAAAATATAGTAGTTCAGAATATATATATATATATATATATATAGATATATATTATATATATATATTTTATTCTTTAAAGAAAAAAGTTGGTGTTTGACACGCGCTTTGAAGAAATTGTACTAGTGCATCCTTCGTAGAATTTTCCTACTTTCATATTTCCGTCGAACTCGTTACGTATCCAAATAGAAGAAAAATATTACAGAAGTAAAAGATAACATCAAAAGAAAATTTTAGTTAAAGAGCATATGGAGGTAAAATTGCATTATAACTATCAGCAATGCAGCGCGAATATGAAAATTCAAAATCTTATTTTCTTATGTAATCATTGCAAGATCCAACATCGCAACAACTTTGCGATGGCGAATAAAATAAATAATAAACAAACATTAGGAGATATGAAAGCTACATCGCCACGTTATAATCTTTGCTTTGGACATTTTATTGTGACGTTTTCAAAGTTTCCGGAAATTAATTCTGTACCCAGGAGAGTTTAAGAGAACCCTTTTGAGAGAAATGAAACCGACGAACTATGGGAATTTTCTTTGAAAATCTATAAATTTAAGAAGTAAATGGATACATAACATTTCTTAATAGGCAAACTGAAGCGATAAGTAGGTATTGAATATAATCAAGAAAAATCACTGAATTAAATTTTAATAAAATATATGTTTATTACATAGTCCTTAATTTAAAGCAACTGATAATAAATATTTCACTACTTATGTCCAGAAATATTTTAAAATTTGATAAATATCCATCATTTTAATAAAATACATACATTTCCCAAAGAAGTAATATAAATTATCAATATGTCATGGCAACAATTGCAGAATCTATCTGTTTTGCCATCATAATGAATGTTTGAATAAATAGTGTCATATCATTTGTAGATTTAATTTAGACGATATTATTCGCAAAATAACGTTATAGCAACAAATACAAATTGACTACTCAATGCTGAAATGATAATAATTATCTTCACTTCGAACAAATTAACAAAATCATTTCTAATTACTGATTCTTAATTCAATTTAGTAATAGACAAATATAAACGTTAATAATTGTATTAAGTCTTGAAAACATTCTTCATATTTAATATGAAAAACTACTGTTTATGAAATGCGTCTAAATTCAAAAGAAGTAACATGAATCATTATCATTTTGTGGAAACAACAACTTTATTTGTTTTGCAATCATAAGAAATACAAAGCTTTGACTATTCGTTGATAAAGTAAAGTAGTAATCAGCAACAGCCGTAGGCAACCAAAATAAAAAACAGATGTATTTAATATTTTGTTAAATAAAATGTAAATAAAAAAATAAAATGGAAATCAGTACAGACGAATTTAAGGACCATGATGTTGCTCATAAAAAGAACATTTCTCAGATTATAATTATTTATTTATTTATTTATTTATTTATTTATTATACGCAATTATGCTGAAAAATATAATATATTGGTTCCCTGTGAAATTAAACAACTAGCTTATAGGCGAAAATCAACGTATTTTTCTCATTTCTTGTTGATCTAGTGTTACGTTAATCGCTACGATATCAGAAATATTGTCACATAGGCCATGGTAACTTTATCAGATAATTTAGTTTAAAATATACCAAGAAAATTTGATGTATCAAAAAAAATTATTTTTGCAAAATTTTTTGAACAAAGTTTTCAGTTTTTTTCTTCTGTTAGGCTAAGCTTTCGAAACATACTGCTGTGGCTATTGACGTGACTTTGTACCAAATGTCTGGTATATATGTATAACATGGCTCATGTAGTACTTCTTGGCGTCAGACACATAGTACTGACAGCACGATTGAAGTGTTAAAGAATAACCAAATCAAATATATATTATAATTTAGATTAATTATTATTTAGGTGACTTACCCCGTTGTCGATGATAACCTGAGGATCTGCGACGACGGTTCTGTACCAGAGTAGCCAAAGGGCGTTATTCAAGCCGAAAGAGGCGAATAAATTCATGTGCATCGTGATTCTGGCGCAGCGCAGCGATCTGAAAACAATTCAGTAATGCGATCAAATAAAACCCATGATAAAACGACGCATTTGTGGAGCTCCTGCTCACTGTTGAATGGAAATTCTAATATATTGGAATTCAGGCTTTCCAGCATATATACTGTCGGCTGGCAAAATAGCAGCTCTCAAATAGTTTGTATGCAAACTCCCAAATAAATAATATAAACTTTTCTAAACCAAATTGTTTTTGTCTTCCCTATGTTTTAAATAGTTGTATTTGTCAAAAATTGAATTTGAATAATTTATGTTCAGCATGTTCAAGAATATCTGGCAAAAATCGCACAAAAACTAAATTGCATAAAAAAGGATCGCACACAACAGGTTTGACTGAGCATATAAACATACATGAAAACTGGTGAAAAGTTTGTTGAGTTCAGAAAGTTTTCAGAACACCCATATATATATATATAGATATATATATATATATATATTTATATATAGCCAATGTATTCTGAGTAGATAGATATTAATTAGAAATATGAACAAACAACACTCTTTTTTGCACTATTTATTAAATAATAAATTTACAAACGTTTCGAGACTAGGTTTGTCTCATCATCAGTGTGTTATAATTTGAAATCTAAAACATGAAAATCTAAATTACCATTATGTAATAATTGGAAGCATATACCTAATGTCCCTGATTTTTGTTACTATAAGTAAGTCATTAAGTAAAGGTACTGATGTAGAATAAAAACATGTTACCACAAAAGCATGTTATTAGTTCTGTTTAGAACTAGTTAGAAAATTAGTCTTCCTTTCTTGCTGAAAATGCTTCAGACATTCCCAAAATGCTCGTAGAACCATCTTCCTAAAATACATTATTCACATACACTTTATATTTGTAATGTCTGAGAAGTAATAATAGTTTGCATAAAAATAAGTTCATCATATGTACAAATTGGAAATCCTTATTAAAGATACCTGCTGAATGTAAACTGGTGTCAGGAAACAATATGTTGCAGCACTTTCATAATGCTAATTTATTTTTCCATATTTTAGATTTTAAATTATAACACACTGATGATGAGACAAACCTAGTCTCGAAACGTTTGTAAAATTATTATTTAATAAATGGTGCAAAAAAGCGTTGTTTGTTCATATTTCTAAATTAATATATATATATATATATATATATTATGTATTTATTTATTATATCCCTTGCATATCTTTTACATATATATCCAAACATAGTTTTAGGGATGCATATGGGATGCAAATAAATCTGTATTTAAATTGAATGTATTATTTATATAGTAATCAATTTTAAATTTGTGATTGACCTTATATAATTTGATTGACCTGTTTTAATTAAATTGTGATATTTTTTAAATATAACACTAGTAAGAGCAAAAGAAACAAAACAAGCTTTGTCGTGTAAACAAGTTTTGTTGTGTTCAATTTTATAGTTAGCTTTTATCCTAAAAATATTGCTTTATTTAAGTTGTAATAATTTTTTTGTTTTAAATAATCATAGGTAATGTTGTTTAAAACCTATTATAAACGGTATTAGATATTTGTCAATGAGTACTCAGACCAGAACATAATGCATAACTTTTTTTTGCACAGTTGATTTTGTAATAGTAACATTTATTAGTAATTCATAATATTAAATGATTGTAATAAAATATCAATATCTATATAATATAAATTTTCACAATTTTAAACAGTTTTAATGAAATACAACAAATATATCTATTTTTCTATTAAATAAGAGCTTTTTTAGTATTTAAGTAAGAGCTAGTGAGTCAATAATGATAATAATAATATATTTGAAGAAAAGTTCCACATTGCAAAATGTGCAATTTTTTAAAAAATGATATTGTTTTAAAATATTTATTACCCCAAACATGAGCTTAACTTTGCACGTTTTTAATTAAAAATGAACAAAGAAAAGAAGCAAGAACTACCATCATATATCTTTGTTGTGAATTTTATAGCTACATGAATCATTTCGCGGTCGTGTTACCTTTGACGTGAAACTATAAAAATCTATTTTCCAAAAGCATCTGAACAAGACAAAAGAGCAGCTGTCGTTTGAAATAAACTATTTAATAATAGAAAATACTCTAAATGTATATATATTCCTCATTCAACATTAGTGCCATTGATTGGAACAAGTATCAATAGCTCTGAAATAACTTTGAATTAATTCGGCAGCAACAAATGCTTTTGAAAATATATGTTCTGACATAAAATATCATATTTCAAACAACTTTGCTGTAGATTAGAATCTGCAGATAGCCGTAGAGAAAAATCCGATTGCAATGCAGCTTATAGGTAAATCACATTATAAAAGTAATATAAAGTTTTCATGTGTTTGGGTATGAAAAAGTATTTTTCATTAAATTTTCAATATTGCTTTCTGTACTCGATATAGATTGCAAAATCAAATAAATATCTAACTGTATTGGATATGGTAAAACCCATGTGGAACGAACCTATATAAACGTTATGGGGCACTGGGATTGTAAATTTAATATTATTTAATGAATAGTGCAAAAAAGAATGCACTATTTATACTGTCATATTAAAATATATATGTATATAATATTTTAATTTTTTATATACATATGCTCTAAATCTAAAACAATATGTACGTTTTTTACAACAGTCACATTTAAAAAAGAGAGCAGGTACATGGAAATTGTAAAAAGCGAACATATTGAAAATGACGTGCAGTGTAGGTAGAAGGATAATTACACGATAAATTATTCAGAATTGTAACAAGTATTCTATGGAAACTGTGTTAAATTACGTGGCGGAAGTAATAACTGTCAGAATTGTGACGATCAATGTGTACTAGACGCTCACCTAGGCTTTGACGATGAATATGAGGTAGTGTCACATCAAATGCAAGCGAATAACACGGTGTGAATAGAATACGAATATTAAATTAAAATTTTATAATTATTATATAAAATCTATTTATATAAAACCTAGTTATTACACAACGAATTAATTAATAAGCCAACGCGAATTGAAAGCTTTGGATTACCAATTTCATTCATGCTTTCATCAATCAGCGTTTATCAAAGATTTTATATTCCATTTAAATAACATAAATTTAATAACATAGATTTTTTCGTAGTGCATTTTTTATGCATTTTTAAAATATAGATCATGTATAATTAATTATTTAGAAATAATAAATGAATATTTAATTACTATGATCAGAACCTTATAACCAGCTTTATTTATTTAAAACTGTTCTGAGCGAACACTAAAGGGAGCGTCCATTAATCACGTGAGGCTTTTAGTGTGAAGGAGGGTTTAACAAAAAAAATCACGAACTCTCACGGGGAAGGGAGGGGTATAGTAAGATATCATTTTACCTGATTTTTTAAAAAAACCCAAACTTTTTTAAAAAAAAAAAAATTTACCATTTCTTCTCGTAACTAAAAATACACGTGATGTTTGGTGGGGGAGGGGGCGTAATTTTGAATATCACCACCACTAAGGAGGTGAGGAGAAAAGGGGGTCCAAAAATCCTAAAAAATCGATCACGTGATTATTGGATTGACCCCCAAAGTCTCTAGAAAGGTCTAAAATTTGGATGGCGTTGAAGCTTAATAAATTCTTTCGTGAATCTTAAACCTATTCCGGCTAGGTTTTATAAAATTTGAACATATTTTGATTTTCTTCAATATGTGCTTCTTACATTCAATAACATTCAAATATATTCCGTTAAAATAACATAAATTATAATTATTATAAATAAGATCAAATCAGATAATTATTATATTCTTTAAAATAAAATTGCTATTCGATCAAATTGATAACCCATAACGATTAAAAAAAACTACTTACCAATGTTGACTCTTATAATGGTAAAAATTATTAGTCATTTGTAATGCTAAATAATAAAATGCCAATATCTATATTAGAAAGTATCAATAACAACACTTTTCAGACAAAATCAATATAATTTAATATTATTATTATTTTTTATTGTTTTGGTATATATCTATTTAACACGTTAATCGCTACAGCAACATCAAAATAAGATTCACATTAGCGATAGTAACTTTATTAGATAATTTAGTTAAAAACGTATCAAGGAAATTTAACGTATCTTGCTAATAAAGTAAAATATATTAAAAATCGTTTTTGCCAAAATTTCTGAAAAAAACATTGTTTTTTATTTCACACATATATGTAGAATTTCTTAGCGTCAAACATATATGTATTTACTCTATTGCGTGCCTACTTCTACTGAGTATAATTTATACAAAATAATACAAAATATGGAGATCCATATGAACAAAGGTGAATAGGAAAATTCATATTTACAAACACCATAATTACATTTACTTGCAAAACTCCTCAGCACATTCTCTAGAAAGCAAGTTAGTGCAAATATTTGTTAAAATATCAATATCACTAACAACAGTAGTTTTGATTTGTTTTAAAAATTATTCATTAAAAATCACATTAAATGCAAATATTAAATAATAATTTGCAAACTTGCAGACTATAATAAGATTCATTTGTTTGTAAAATATAATAATAAAATTATTTATACTCCTTATTACGAAATTCTCCTAATTTGATAACAAGAGTTCGTAAACCTGTAGTAGCTATCTCTCTAATTGTGCTGCAATTAAAATTTAATCAAATTAACTTGTCGAAAATGTTTTCTTACAAGCATGAAACTTAAGGATGTAGTCTTTAAGTCGATCCTTGAAATCTCCAAAATCAAGTCTTGATTCTATATAATATCTTCATAAATCCCTTGAGTCAAGCAAAGATTACATGTAAGCTTAATTCCGTAGATTCAGAAAGTCACGTGCGCCTAACATTTCATGTTAATTCGTGACGAACAAGTTTCATACGATGACGAATTAATAAATAAACAACGAGACGTATTTGTCATTTATGTACTTATTCAAATTGCTGGAATATATTAAATATTCATATATTCGAATTTGGTGTTTAATACTCTAAATTTAGAAATTTCATATATAAATGCTTATATCGACTATGCTCCTAAATATCTGATTTAATTAAATTTCTATACCACGTGGAATATTTGTAATTTATTTCACTTACTCCAATTGCAGGAATATATTAAAAATTTAAACATTCATGCTGATTTTATTACAATGATAATCATTCATTTATTATAAAGCTTTTAATATAAAATATTTAAAACTACGCCATGCCAAACCATACCCTAAAATACTCAAAGCTCCAATTAGAACTTTATTCATTTTGCTCAATATTGTTATGTGATTTTTATATAACGAAATACATGTTTCTGAACTAAAATATTTAAAAACTAAATCAGCATTATATTCAATCGTGTATTTTATATTTTTTAGATAGTAATAAAGTATTCTCACTTGGATATTGTGTATTAGCAAAATATATTCAAAGTTTTGTTAATTTACGTTACAGGATTTTCATAAAAATAAACAATTATTGATGACGAGATAACACAAACTTCTAAAAAGTATTTTTGAACCCAATTTTTTCTTCTCACGGCTTGAAAATCTGTGTTCCATAAATCTAAACATAATAATAGCGTGTTCATTTATAAAATATACCACGCAATTTTTCACATTAAGTAAACATAATAAAGAATACGCATATTATTTCCCTTATTTCCCCACATTTTAGATTTATGATGAAGCTCCCGTTTTCCATTCGAAACAGCAATATTCCACGCATTTTCCATACATATCTCATTTTCACTGCAACGATAAAACAGGACTCTACTTATTAAGGATCATTTGCGTAACATTATTATTGCAACCCACATACAAAAGTAGATTTATGCAAATTACGATAGCTATGCTGAAAATAATTAAAAGATACATCTGCTTTTGTGAAAGAAAAATATTATGCAAATTGCACGTTTGAAGTACAAACCACCAACCACCTGTTGTAATAATAAAAAGTGGCATCATGGAAATGTTTTTACACGATTTGTAACATTTGCATATTATGGAGAGTGCAGGATTTTATAACTAAATAGCATTATAAAATGCTTCGTAACTTATTTTTAAAGTTACTGAAATGTTTAATGTTTTATTCTCAATTTTATAATATTTCTTGGAGATTTTACAGAAAAAATATATGTGGATATATGCACATTTTCATGGATAGTATACATACGTAACATGATACAGTTTTAATCCTTTCCATTTTACAGGTTATCACTAGATTATTATTTTTTATATATAGATGAATATGAGTACTTCAACAGCTGTTTTCCTTGTTATTGAATTTTATTTGGTAAAATACGACAAAGAAGTTAAAATACAATTTATCAATTAAAACTTTGCATCGCGGACAATTTGCCACGACTGATTCACAGAAGGGTATCCCATTACAACTTTAAAGCACTACGTGCCCATTGTACCATGTTCGTTGTACATGAAAGTGCTTATTTTATTGCTTTTCTAAACAATAATCTGGAATTGATAACGTGATCAAAACTTTTAAATTGAGAGGAAAAAGAAATAGACATAAAAAGAAGTAAAAGCTAGAAGTTAGAAAAAATCATTTACAAAACTATCAAGCCTACACAGTCTACTTGCTACACAGACAGGCTTACCATGGATTTGATAACAAATTAAGTTATAAATTATGGCGAGGTATTTAACTTTTTCTGAATTAAGAATTGACTTAAAGTTTTTCCGATAATTAACTTCATAAGCTTCTTCAAAAACAAAACTTTATATAACGACATTAACTTTTTGACAGGTCCCTTTTTAAAATCTGGACGCCCTGGTAGCGAAGAATCGAATTAGAAGAGATTATATTTTGACAATAAATTATGATATAAATTACTTAATTATATCTATTAAGACTGATAACAAATATGATATGAATAGTTTACCTATCCATGAGAAGTTACCTTTAAATTTTAAATGTGAATTAAAAAAAATAATTAGGATGTTACATATGGTTTCTAAATAGTCATGAACTGTGTAGGATAAAATTTATTTAGTTATTAATATATATATGTGTGTAGTTTGGTATGCTATCATAATTACATAGTTACCGATTTCATAGAACTATGCAAAATATTCAATAATAATTCGAAACAGCTAATAAGTACCATCATAGGCTAAAATATTCCTGCGGTTTTGATACATCAGATAAATAATGTTTCATGGTTTCGTTGTCTTGAAGACGCCGATTTTCTTACACATTTATTTTAATCTCAATAATTGAATCACAGTCACGTTTCAAATCAGCTATAATAAACCCATCGTCTCATAGCAGAATTTGTGAAAAGTTATTAAACTTTGGAGACTCCGAAAAATAATCGGCGCTGCTTGGAGTATCTAAAGAAAAACTTATGAAAAATGCAAGTTTTGCAATCCTTTCCACGGTAAAATTTCATTTATAAATACCAAAATTCACAATTACAATAATAACATGATAAATAATTAAGCTTTTTTTTATTTTATGTGATGACTTACTTAATACATTTATAAAACCATGTTTCTCTATTGCTAAATATTACATCTCGCTGTTGGTTTGTTTGATCTAATATTCAAGTTTTAGATGTACCTACATATGAGCCACTTAGTCAAAATATACGGTTTCATTTAAAATATAGAACTTGTATATAAATGTACCATACTTCGTTAGCCAAAGATTAATTTCAACCCCTGCGCAGTAATAATTATCCCAGTGATATTTTTAATGGAAGTAGATATATGAATCCTGTATAATTCTTGTAGTTCTATGAATATTCATAGAGCTTTGCTATCTAATAAGCAAATTTGAATAAATATAATAATTAAAATGTATATTAGGAATAACTGAATTTCATACAGATAGGTATAGTAAATTCCAACAAGACATAAATTAATTAAAATTTAAAAATCTAAATATCTAATAAAAAGTTTATGTATGATATTATGTACTCTATATATGGGCACTATTGAATTATTAATAATGACAAAGTTTCAAAGTTTATTAACTCAATATTACTCAAGATGGAAAACTTTTCAGTGGTACTGCCTACTTTAAAATTTTAACTACTTCTGGAACTAGGTTAGTGCTGTTTACTTCAAGTATTAATTAGAGACTGCTATTTACTCATTAAAAATAGGTAGAATAATATTGATGTTTTGGTATTAAACAAAATAATACTGAAGTTTAGTTTTTGTTAGTAATAAATATAATAAACTAATATACTATGCTCAAATATTGCTTTCAGCTCAATAAGTAAATCAATTATGTATTGGAAAACAATACATAGCTTGTACTAGATTTTATGTCCATTAAATATATGGTATAAACATTTATAAGTTATCTAATCGATGTACTTATGGCATTTGTATAAAAAATAAAATGTTACATTTTCTACAATTTAAAATATAATGCAATAACTAATTTTGCAAAAGAAGTAAAACAAGTGACATATTGTAAATAAATAAATTTAAATTATAATTTCAAATATTATATTAGTAATTTTAATATTGATTTTAATAACCCCAGTACAAATGAATCGTCACCAGGTGTGGGGCCAGTCGTGGCGCAATATTTGAATCTTGGGCCTTTATTACCAATAGTGTTCTCATCATTATTACTTTTATATTTACTATCAATACTCAAGTGTATTGTCAAACTAGCTGTAAGTGGAATTCTGTCTTAAGGCAATTAGGGCATCGTGCCTTAAGGCAAATTGCTGGAACTTCCCGTACCCAAAATTATTATTTTTTTTAAAAACGATTAACATTTTTGAAAAAAAAATTATTTGGAAAAAATTAGATTTTTGAAAAACTATAAATTTGATAAAAATTACCATATTTTGAAAAAAAAATTTTATTTGAAAAAAAAATTTTTTTTTTGAAAGAAAAAAATTTTTTTTGAAAACAAAAAATTTTTTGAAAAGAAAAATGTTTTCTTCATTTTGACATATTTTGGAAATTCTGAACTTTTTTCAATGCAATCGTACTGCTTGAACTGCATAGAGACGAAATGTCACAGCGCAAGTGGCGCGCCGCCGCCTAACGCATAAGCATTGGTACGGAACCCATAGGAATGTTAACAAAATGTATACTTATTGTTAAAATTTCTATAAAATATCTGATAATTTGATTTGCATATGTCTAATGATCATTTTTGACCGCCAAATGGCTCATTTTTTTACTTTTTTCGTTAGATCTCCGAAACCGCTAGACCTGCCTTCATGAAAATTGGAACAATTCTTCATCTTGTCAATACAAGTAAAATGTTTTTTGAATTATTCAAATCGGACGCTCCGTTCTCTTAAAAACGGATGTACCGTTTCTGGCACTTTTTGCCCCGTATCTTCGGAACGGCTAGACCTGCCTTCGCCAAAAACTAATCAGCACGTCTCCTTATCAATACGAATCGAATGTTTTTTGAATTATTCAAATCGGTTGATCCGTGTTCCCGAAATCGTCGACGAAAATTTGTATCCGCACATACATACACACACATACATACATACACACACACACACACACATACATCCATTTTTTCTAAGGTATGCCAAAATGTTCAGAAACCTCTGAAACGTAAAGATATATAAAAATTTTCATTTTCGATTTTTTTGCGATTACTATAACTTACCCTACGGGAAGTTAAAAATGTTCTTATAGCGTACCGTACTATTTAAAAAAACGTTCTAAAATTCAACAAAATTATTAATGATCATCTTATGTAAGTAATGAAATATTCCATTACCATAATCAAGTAAATAAATCAAACTTAGAAACTAGCAAAATACTCTTCCATTGAATAACAATCTTATTTACTTCTCAACTTCTATCGAACGTAACAATAACAGACTTAATTTACGAAGTAAGTTTCGATAACAAACCACCTTTTGCCATCACCGAGATTCTAGAATTGTAGAATGGAAAAGCTTTCACACGAATAGATAAATACTAGAAATATCACCGAGTATTTCAAAAAGTGTTCATATATTTTTATACCGATTGCCAACAACAATGTGTTTATTGCGTATCAGAAACACGTAAAAATGCTGATGTTGCTCTTTTCACATACACGCAAAACCATTTTTTATAGCTTTATCGTTTTATTTCGTTTTATGCTTTTGGTATAATGCCAAA
This sequence comes from Ctenocephalides felis, assembly GCF_003426905.1. Taxonomy (NCBI): domain Eukaryota; kingdom Metazoa; phylum Arthropoda; class Insecta; order Siphonaptera; family Pulicidae; genus Ctenocephalides; species Ctenocephalides felis. The sequence goes on along the minus strand of NW_020537646.1, from coordinate 10,036,880 downwards.
ATATAAACACATAAATTTATTATCTAATATCTATACAGCACTTACGAGACGGTGGAGCGAGGTGATAAAAAGATATTATGAACATTATTAAAATTCAAGCCGTAATTTAAATGTAATTAAATATATGAGCAGGATTTTTAAAATTTTATAATTCATAAAAAGCTTTAATCGTACTTAATTCAATTATTATTCCAAAACAAGTAAAAGCCAGAATAAAACATAAAATTAATAAAAGGAATATGACTATGGCAAAAGTTATCTATTATCCTATCTATTATCTCTTTCAACATTGTATGTATATTTTGGTACATTACAATGACATAAAGTAAACTTTGGTAAATGTAATAGATTTCAGTAGTTGCTAGTTAATATAATCAAGCTTATATTCATATTGGAAGAAACTATGCATCCGACTAAGGAATTAATATTGAACTTCCCAACTAAGGAATTTGTTTGATAATTAACTGTATGCAAGTTCAAAAGCCACCTATTTAATATCCTGGTAACGCGGAAAACACACAAACTCATGTTAATGATATTTGCATGCACAAATATAATTATATCATTAATTCAACAATTCATAGTTATTAATAAACCTGAAAATGGTACCAAATCGTATTTTGGATAGAGTACGTTTATGCAAAACCGCTAATTAGCATCTGAATACATACTACATTATATTATAATTAGAGTATGAAGAAAGTACATGGGCTAATTAATTACGAAGAAACGTTCTGGGCGATTTATTCCAAAAATTAGCAAGATTATCAATTGATTATCGTTCAAACGATTTGTAAATTTTCAACATCGGTGGAGGATTTTTTGGTAAATCGATAGAATAAATATTGCACTATTTTCAAGGCTTTTCAATTTTTTAAATCGATACCAAGCAATCAAGCAGAACTAAAATGAGTAAGTTAGTTTTTCTAAAAGCATTCTTTAATAATTACACCTATTAAAAGTTATATAAAATTTTTTAATATTGTGTGTATCATGGTAATTAACCTTACATAAATTATCCAGGAACGCAGTAAAAAATATTACCAAAACATGAAGGTTTTTAATTCTCAATCTGTTACAATAGATTCAATCACAAAAGAAAGCAGCATATTTTAAGCAACAAAAGAGTGTCTTCCATGATTTATCTCAATTATTCTCCCTTTATGTTGTAAAACAATAATTACTAAAGCTAGAACCTCGATGAATACGGCTTTGGCTGGAGTCATTAGCAGGTTCTCGTTAATTTAATCTTATAATACTCATTAAAATTCAATTCGAATTTGGTCTAATGAACATCCGAACTAAAATGTGGTTGCAGTAATATTGTGATACGTATTATGACATTATAATAGCTTGCAAACTTTAGTGCAATCCATCTTTGGAAGTCGGTGAAGGAAGTAAATCAGATTTGTATATGGGACTAATTAAACATTTATGAAGCACGATGAAAGAATAAAATGGAAATAGGTCAGAACATTAAATTAAAAAAAATATACTTATGGGGAAAAAAATTAAAGACTGATAGCTCAAATTAAAATAGCAATCTTTACTACATTAATAAAAATGCATTACTTATGTATTTATTATGATTTGAATTAATTATAGCTAATCAATTCAAAAGGTTTAATTACAAATTTGACGAAGGTAGGGCCATACCACAACTCTGAAACGTAGAATAAAATAATTAAAAATAATTATAATTCTTTTAGGGAGACATAAAATTAAAATATTGAATAATAATAAGGCTATCCAAAAAATCCTAAACAATATATATATATATATATATATATATATATATTCATATATATTTATTTATAAATATATATTCCACAATATATTATATAAGCATATAAATACAAAAAAAACTTTGGACCAAAGGAAATTGAATTTTTTACCGGTTTCTACGAGGGCTATACGAGTCTTTAAATTGCATGGGGACTGAAATTGGTATAATAAATTTTATTTGTTTTTAATTTACTTGTGATATGTATCATTCATGCATATATGTACCCTCCCATCTCTGGGGGGTCGAGAAGATGGAATTTCTGAGAAAATATATTTTATGCATTATTGTGGAGACAATAACATTGGAATACATTACTGTAAGAATGGTATCAATATGACATATTTTAGATTACCATAGATATTATACTGTGATTTTAAATAAGAAAAATAAAGGATATGTATTGCCTATATTATTATTAGTTGAATTAATTACTCAACAATCCTATGATTTCTGAAAATAAAAATAATTGATGTTACATCTATATATCAGCATTCAATAAATCTTAATTTTTGCACTTGCATGCGGCTGATGATACACCACCTCCGCCAAAAATTCATCTACAGCTCTTCTATACAATAAATACCTTGATATCTAAAGGAAATTCAATTTTAAGTAAAATTAATGCGTTTGCAAAATATATTGGATTAATGCAAAAAAGGTTTGATTGATTGGAGCTACTCAGCACGCTTTTTATAAATCGTCGACTATCACGTTCACCAATTGATAGCGTTACACATCGATTACACTGAACAAGCAACTGAAAATACTGAAAAGAGAGCCATTGGAATTTTTCGTTTAGAGCAAAAACTAAACGAACGCTTTTACTAGAAAGGATTTCAACAAGAATAACGATGATTGATTGATAAATTGAGGTAAATAATGATTTTTCAGATTTTTTATTAGATGACCTTGGAATAGAATCATTATGTGCAAAGGTAGTTAGGAGCAAGAGCAAGTCCAAACTACAAAATTCTATACCTATATCAGTTTATATATTTTCATTGTATTAGAAAATCTCTAACAAAAATCCATTTACTTTGAACATGACCTATGTTAAACATTTATTATTCCCTTTCTACGTTATTTTCATATATCCGATATTAATGACCACTTCACATAATGATAATCTATTATACTCCACCGCAACTTCTGGCGGAAGATATAGAGAATGTAACTTCGAATAAATGTAATTAATTAATTAAAAACTAAGCGTGTTATAACGCTAATGGTCAAAATATATCAAAACTTATATTTCTGGAAAAAACGCGCCAGCGAGGAATGGAAATGTATTAACCTGGAAATTAAAGTTACGCCACCATGAGAGAAAAGTGCTGTTGGTATCAGACAGGGATTATAGTTTCTCAGAACTATTCTGTGGAATGTAGAAAAAGTTGGCTTGTTTTGGTTTTTTATCAAACATGGTTTATTTGTAAACAATTTTGCTTAAGTACAATCATGGTAATGGATAAAAAAATAATCCAATTGGAT
>NW_020537646.1:9983564-10032606 GCF_003426905.1 Ctenocephalides felis | reverse complement strand
ACAAAAATAATTATTAAATAAATTATGTTAAAATATTCAAATATTACCAATTAAAATTTATACTAATTTAAAATATTTACTTCTTAATTATTTATACAGGAAATGTTTACTGCATCGTTTTCTAATGGAACTTTAGTTATTGAAGTTTTATTTACTCTTCCCTAAGATCTTGTTGACTTCAACAAAATACTTTAACAGCATTTATGAACTGATATTTATGAAATATACTAAATGTTTGTATTTATTTATGTACTTGAAGTACTTATTTTTGTATAATTATTAAAACAATATAAAGAAAAAATACATTTGAACACAGCCGGGTTAGGCAGTCTAATATCATACTCTGGATTTATTGTTCTATTATGTGGAAAATTTCGATAGTTGACATTACACTGATAAAGTAGTTCAAATCAATCTCGCAAAATATCAGTTCTGAAACTATTTTTTTAGAAATTTGATATTCCTCGCTTTTCTGAAATTATGGATGAGAAAATTCGTATTTCGTACTTATAGACATAATAACTCATCGATATGAACGATGTGTACAAAAGTATCGAATTTCCACAAATTTCCATTCCATTGATATCATATTTTATAATACAATAAATACCTTACTTGCTTTCAAATGCCAGCACATCATTATTTTATTACCAATAAAATTCAATGTCAAAATACATTAAGCGATTTGGCGACCTTGGCAATAAGATATTTTTTTAGAAATGTGGTAATTGAAAATTTTATGAATGACATCAAAGTCGTCAGTATATATGTATATATATATATATATTATAGAATTTTATGATATGAGTGGAACGAATATTAATTGTTTAATATGAACAAAACAGCACTCAGATTTGATGAGTCCTGTGTCACACGTTTGGATATTATTAAATTATTATTTAATCGATTGATTTCTTTTGCACTGTCCGCAATTTCATATTTCAAATTTTATTCTGAAGGATCAATAGACTGTTATTTAGTTTTTGTATGTTATTGTAATTTTTATTTTTGAATGTTAAATTGTTGGTACAAATCTGAGTGCTGTTTTGTTCATATTAAACAATTAATATATATATATATATATATATATACTAGCAAACCCGACGAACTCTGTTTCGCCACCAGATAGTTTCGTGAGAAAGATGAAGAAATTTTTTGTTTTTTTTTTTTATATTTAAAAAAGAAAAATTTGATATTATTACACAACAGTAATGAATTTCGGTTACAAAAATGAAGTGTTTTCTAGTTGAACTTCTCTAAGTAAATGAAAGTGAATCCGCAAATTAACCGTTTCATTGAAGTGCTCATTAGTAAACCACATTTTTTGTTTTTTGGTCTGACGTTAACACAAACAAAGCGGATGGTTTTCCAACTCGTGAACAGGCAACGTATAACTGCCCATGTGAAAAACAATGATTTTCAAGATAATTTATTTGAAGTTTATCCCACAAACACTAAGCGATTGACCTTGCGACTTGTTATTGCGAACGCAAGGCAAACTGGAAATTACAATCGTTTGAAGTCAAACGGAAGACCAGTCGGAACTATTGGTATGTCACCAAATCGCCAGCAATTTTTGATTGAATGGTGAAATTCAGTGCGTGTACATCATTATTCTTTGCGGCAGGAATTGCTCGTTGACTTAACCAGGCATAATTCTGATAATTCTCACTAATGTCATTACTCGAATTTTTAATTACGGTGCGTGAAGTTGCAGCAATTTGCATTGGGGCACGATACCACGCACCACTAATTTTCTTAACTACAAACTTGCGGAGCCCGAGACCATTCCAACGAATGCAAAATTATCGAAAACGGTACGTGCGTTCTGGAGTTATATCGTCAGGAAGGAAAACCCGACTTATTTTTATATACGTATATGTAGATAAATTCCCCTTATAAACGAATGTCACTTTTGATATCAGGTTGTAAGCAGCGCCTGATTTGTGGTCCAAGTCAGATCGAGGCACTTAACATTGCATTAATATAGCACTCCATATTAATGTAATGAATTACTAAATGCGAAAATAATATTCTACTAGTAAGATAATCTACTTTATCAAATATTTCATCGCTTCAGATGACATCAGCCATGATTTCGTTATACAATACCTGTCTAGGCAACTTCTTGAAAACTAATTGTGAACTCGATGTGAGTTGCACCTAACTCCAAACCGGCTTGCTTTTGCATACTGCATTGTATTAACTCTGCACTAAATAGAGAACTTTATAGAAATTGTTGTAAACGATATCCTATTTCAAATTATAATAATGAACTTTCATCATGTGAGCCCTTTAAATGCTGCAGAAACAAAATTATATCGTTTAACAAATTATACAAAGTGAACTTTATTTTGAAATTACTGCATTGCATTTATGTGTATATTCAGATGTAATTTCACTAAATAAATTATGGCCTCATTGAACTGTAACAAAGGAAATTATACAATAATTGCGACAAAATGTAATATAATAATTTTTCTAGAAAGTAGGTACATAATTTTACTAACTAGTTCACTAATATAAAAAATGAAAATCATGTTAAGCATAAATCATTTGAAAATATGTTCAAGTGAAAATTATCTTTCTTCGGCATTGCTACTAATAATCCTTCATATTAGAGAATTTAATATACCAAATAAAGATATGCCGACCATTGGGTTGCATTCTAGTGACGTAGCTAAAGAAAATATTAATCACGAGAACTCATAGAACTCTTCTGGTTTCTGATCAAATATATGAAGAAAAAGCATATTCGTTGTCGCTCAATTATTTATATGAATATCTTACTTTTCATTTTGATTTAGCTATATCAGATGATCATTGTAGGTGGATAATCCTATATTACAGAAATGATACATTTAATGTCATCTTTTTCATGTTTGCATCATTATTTTGTGGATTATCCTATATTATTTGTTTTCTGTATGAGTTTTATGAGCTTTGTATCGTGAATCAATTGAATTATTCATGAAGCTTTAAAAGCTATCTGATTGATCGTAATATGCGATTCACAAAAATGTGCAGTGGTATAGAGCAGGAATACAAATTAATATTTATTTATAGTTTATTAAAACATGGTAGACATGTAATAATTGAATTGAGGTAAAAAAGTAGTTTTACTATTTTTCGATATTTTTAGCCACAATATATGGTTATTTTTATATGGCCATTCAGAGATGTTATTAGGCTCCAGGAAAAAGTTTAGCCATTTTAAATATTACGTTTTAAAATAAACAAAATGTAATGTAATTATGTGTAGTTATAAAATTTATTAAAACTTTTCTTCGATAATTCAGTTTGTTGGGTTATAATTTAACCCTTGTTGCTGTGGACTGTATTAAACTCTGATTTGTTTGTATATTTTGTATTTGTTGCAGTTCTGATTACAATCACTGATTTGTTACTAAGTTATAATGAAAGAAGATATATTTATTGGTTATTTATTATAAATGTTGTTTTACGGAACTTTTACTTTTAGAAGTGAACAACTAGTTTAATTAAAACACTTTGCTACCTCCTCTACCAGGGGTAACAACCATTCCGAGTAAAGCTTAATGCCCTGAAGGTTGTCACTTTCATGGCCAATATATTAAAACGAAAATACGTCCGAACAATATTAGTATACAAAATAGAGAGAACTGAAAGAAGTGTGTGGTTGGAAAATAGATTCTCTAGCAGATGTATGAGACAGTTGTTGACAAAATTAATATTTCAAACATTCATTTAAGTTTACCAGGATATAAGATTCACATTTTAGAATCCAATTCAATTATCTCGATAGACCACTGCAATCAATTTATATTAGTCTAGAATTCGTTACATTTCTCATCAATTTTCTACTAATGCACGTGGTTTAAAGCTATCTCCATCGCAAATTAAAACCTTGACCATTATTTTCAATCTCTTGATCGTTTCTCACATTCTTTCCAAAGTTATGTAATAACACTTGCTTCTTTCTTTGAGTTGAAATAATTAAATGTTATAGTTCACCTCAAGATCGAGCGTTTCGATCAAACAAAAGTTTATCCAACGCCTGCAGTTACATCGGACTAAAGTTTTAATGAACATTTATTATTAGTTATTTAAGAAAGTAATAAGCGTTTAGAAAACTGAAATCTTTTGTATTTGGCAGATGGGAGCAGTTTTGGAATTAAATGAAATTCGTTGTACTCACGCGAATTAAAAGTTTGGGACACTTATTGAAAATTCTAACGAAATGTGTCGACTGAGGGAATAAAACACTATTTTAGTTCCACGTTTGATTTTTATTTTAGTTTTATAGAATGCTATATTTTTGTAAAATCAATATTGATTCACAATTTAAGCATCGTGATTTTTTTTTATAATATATTGATAAAAATAAAAAAGATCTGCATAGTGAGCTTTAAAAAATCAATGACGTGTGGATACCTTTGCTATTATATTTATTATATTAATTTTTACCTTATAGATTAATATGAACAAGTACATTTTTCCATCTAAAATTTAAATTTATCGTTGCATGTTCGTATAAATTTCTCTATTACCTAGAGAAAACCAAAATAATAAAATAGAAAAATAAAGAAATATATTTTGCACCAGAATATGCTTCCGTTATATATGGGTTTTAATTTTTGAGTAGCTTTCGTCTGGTGTGTTGGCAGTATATCCAGAAATATTGTAAATAATCTATTTGCTTGCTATACTAGAAAATATAATATTTCCTCTATCAGGAAACATAATATTTTCTCTGTTATATATGAACACTTCCAAAGAATTTAATATGAATTTTCATCGTTCCCATTACCAATATTAAAAAGGCGTAATCCAATTCAATGTATTTACAATAATATTTAAAAATGGAGTTAGAAGATAATAAACAAGTTCAAAGTAAAATCATTTATATGTATTATTAAAAATATTTGAAACTTGTATTATTTTTCAGAATTTATAAGGAATTTATTAAAAATGATTTAAAAATATTAATTTAATTTACTGATTTATTTTTTCACTGATTTAAATGCAATTTATCATCAGTGTGATGTACAAAGTAGTTATCACATCTAATTTTCATTAATAAATTTAAATTCATTGTTGAATAGTGACATAGAGACTCATTTTCTAATATTAAATTTAATATTTGTAGTATCAATATTACTAATTTGGTAATTCCACACGTGTATAATTGCATTTTTATCACATTCGAATGCAAATTGATATATGCACATAAAATGCATTTAAAATGTAGAAAATGTAATTAAAATTGTATAATGTTACATACTATGTTTCATTATTGAATACTCTCTGTTCCAAATTAATAGATTTGCATGACTTTATTTTAATATAGTGAAATCGTGTAAATTAATACAAATTGTCAAATGATAATTTTTAGTAATTTTAAATATTACCATCAAATATCTCGATGCTTTTCTGATTATATATATTGATATTTTCATGCCGAACTCATTGATGAAATACTATATTATTTACTATTCTTATTATTTGTTTTATTAAAAAGAAATATTGAATCATTCTGATGATTTTAGCATTTGAAACATTCAAAAATGTAAATATTCTTGCAATCGTCTGAAATTTATTTTTTAATAGATATTTTCAAATATTTTTTTCTATACTCATCACTTGCTGAAATAGTAGTAAAAGCTATTTTTATTTGTTTTTAAATAAAATAAATCTGAGGTTTTATAAGATTGCCAGCTTTAGAAGAATTTATGCAGAAAATAATGTTAATTTTTTAAATATTTTTTTAATATTATAGAAGCATCAAATCATTCTGACGATTTTAGCATCTGAAAAGTTCAAAACTATAAATATTCGTGCAATTGTCTGAAATTTTTGTTTTGCATATTTTACTAACTTAGTTTTTAATATATTTAAATTTTATAGATATTTAAAGATATTTTAATTATAATAAATATTATTGTATAATGAAATTGATGAATGATATGTAAATATAAAATATGGAATTTGTTTTCATAATCTCTCATACCAGATACCCCTGTCTGACTGAGATATGAAAATAATATACAAATAAATAAATAAAATAAAATAAAAAATCTTTTCTATCTTCATTACTTGCTGTAATAGTTATGAAAGCTATTTTTATTTGTTTTTATATAAAATCAGTGATAATCTTGAGATTCTATAAGATTGTCAGCTAACAATTTATTTAGAAGAATTTATGCAGCAAATAATCTTCATTAAGAGAGATAATTTGCAATAGCTATATTTTAATTTTTATTATATAGATTTTGATGTAAAATTCATTGCTTCACAATATATGTTTTATCTCACCTTGTATGTAAAATCTGATTGTACCATGTCTGTTCCAGGAATGGCTTACAAGACGTGTGACGAAGACGCGACGTGGTTCAAACACCCCCTGAGCAACCACACCTGGTCTAATTATACAACATGTGTCAACTTGGACGACTTAGAGGTGAGCACTGAACCGACTTGCTTTGATAATAATTATTCAGTACGATACTAGAATACTACTACCACAGACGAGATTCATGTCCGATTGTTAGATTGGATAAGTTAACAACTGTTTCGACTTAACCAAAACATCGCGGAACTGGTGAATAGTGTTTGTACACTGGAAATTGTTTTTGTTATTTGATGAATTAACTTCGTACCGTGGCAATCAATGTTGCGGCTTTACGATGTTTTGTTCCATCAGCTCGATTTATTATTACAAACGAGGTTTGATTCTAGAAAATAATAACCATTCATTGCTAGGTTACATATCACATTAATTATAATTTAATATGCAATATGTAATTACTTATAAATCAACTTTTTTGACTAAATATGTACATAGGAGTAAGGAGTCGTCTAGTAAAATATCACATGTATTTATTTTTTACCTGACTTTAAAAAAAAACAAAACATTTTCATAAAATAATCACAAAAATTCACCTAGCATTACGTGGGGGAAAGGAGGGGTCTAATAAAATATCACGTGTATTTATTTTTTACCTTATAAAAAAAAATTTCAAACAAAAAAACATCCGATTTTCTTAGAAACAACGTATCACCAAGTTAGAATCCAAAAATTCCTAAAGAAGCGATCACGTGATTAATAGACGCCCCTTAAGGTTATAGGCCTTTCGTGGGTGTTATTATATTATAAATATCTATTATTCGTATATAGTCGGACATAACAAAGAATGGTGGTTGACTCCTGGGTTGCCCTTTCGAAAAATTGCTAGTTTAGAATATATGAAGCCTGACCGCCATTAAAAAATTGCAACAATTGCATATATCTTTACTTCTGGTTACCTATTAATTATTATTACCAGTTTTTCTTCGTTAAACAGCATACTAGCAAGATATTCTAAAAACTGTTGTAATTCATTTAAAGCTAATATGGAAGTCAAACTAATAATTTTCCTTTTTCAATGAAATAAAAATTGCAATACATGCAATTGCAATTTAATGCAGCAATACATGAATATATTATGAATTCACTTATGTTTTATTTGAATTTTTATACAGTGGCTTTAATTTCTAACAAATCTTGCAAGAAACCGAGTTAAGCAATTTTTTCCTTGGCCAGTAGGTACATACTTTGCTCGTTTCTATGTAAATTTTATGGTTATATTCAATGCAATCTTTTAGTAACGTAGCAGATAAATAAGCACAATAACAACAATGGCCGTATAAATTACTTTTATTATTAAACATATTAATTTTAATATGCTTTAATCGAATATCATATTTGGTGAGTGAATATTATGATGTTAATTATATGAACATTTAGGGTTTTAGATATGGCGTCCATGCACACTTTAAATAGTTATAACATTACATAAATTTATGAACATATTAATAATATATAAATCAAATATTAAATCAATATTATTTTGGTGCCCAAATAACCATAATTACTGGAATATTAAATCAAGCTTTCCGTCATTTTGCAAGTTCATCCATTAACATTAATTCAGTTTGCATATCGAATCATCAAGTTATTTATATTTAATCTATATTTTGAATAATAATAATTTTGATTATTATATAAATAATAAATTTAGATGTCTGAAACATCGTTAAAACTTTATATTGGCTAAATGTGTTTCATTAAGTTTCACTGCCTGAAGCCTAATTATAATTAAAAAAACTTCTCGTTTTTAATTTTGCCATAAAGATCCCCAAGGCTATTAATGCGCTTTTCTGATTTTATACATTAAATTTTATTTCTCATGCCGAACCCATTGTCCGGAAAATATATTCTTTTGTATACGATTTATTATTAAAAAAGCAATGGAAGTGTTAAATTTTGACGTTTTTCCTCAATTAGACCAGCTCGATGCGTTGAGTAACTGAAGTTCTATTGAAGTCTATTTTTTCTTACTAGCTAAATTAAATCTATCTTTATTCAACAGTCTCCTGCCATTCATTTCTATTCAAATAATTTAATTTCTCTCGTCTTTCAAGAAGTTTTGAATTATACAGCATTTTGCAGATAGCAAATTCTGATTGCAGGTATTGCTATATATTATATCAACTCGACGTGTCATAGAGTAAAATAATTATGTTATAAAAAAGCTTAGCGTCAGAGAATTTTCTTCATAGTTCCTGCATTATTTTCACAAGAAAAGTGCACTCTCATGTCAAAGTGTTGTGCACTGCTAAAGGTTGGGTAAAATGATAATAGTTCTAAAAATTGTTCAAATCTGATAATATTTAAATTTTATATATTTAATATAATATAATTAATATAGTTTTGTAATAAAAAATCTCTAAAATTTTGGTCGTATTTCATTTGAATGTTTATAGCATTCTTTGGCTCATCTTTATCCATCTTAAACCGACTATCATTATTTATACTCATATGGTCTATAAAATTATAACTTATTTTAATTAATATATATATATATATATATATATATATATATATATATATATATAAGATACTAATGCATAATAATCAACATCGATATATTATACACATCATCTTTCAAATTCGACTTGAATCCATCTTTAGAGTTAATATCTGGAAAGTTGCTACTTATTTTTTAGTAAATGGTTACCAACTATAACTCTTTTTTTTTCAATAAAATAAGTGAATTATTTATATGATAATAATTCCATAATTCAATTTTGTAAATATTATAAGTGAATTTTCTAGTTATTTTTATCACATTTATTTTTTTGAATATTATAATAACCTAATATTTGTTCTATCTAAATCATTAATGCACTAAAATATTTCATCAGGTTATTTTGGCACCTTCGACATCCCTTACAAACAGTTTTTCCATCACTATCTGTAGAAGTGTTACATTTTAACGTTTTCTATTTGCAATATCATTAGAGTTTTTCATATACAATTTTATATATCTTATTTCTTATTCATGGAAATGCAGCAAGTCGCAGATCGATGTCTTGCTTCTTTTAAATAAATGACTTATCTTATATGTTTTTATTTTAGTAATCACAAAATAGTAAATATTTTATGAATTTTCACAAGATTTTTAAATAATATAATGGTGTACTAGTTTTTCTCATATTCGTAAATAGGGGTGCATAAATTTGAGCATATTCATTCTTATCTAAACAAATCTGCATGAATAAAAATAAACAAATAAATACAATTGTTCGTGCATATTTAATTTGGATAATTAGTATTTTTCATACATTATTCAGTTTAGATATACATAAAACAATTTTTTTTTTTAATTTTCAATGATTATATTTATAGTCTACATTATATTTTTTATATTATCTATTTCATTATAAGTATCTCTGAGCAAAAACGAAATGAAACCTCAAGTCGATGGTATGTATGCAATTAATATATATTCAAAAAATACAATTGATTGTGTGCCCATATTTAACTTGGATAATTAGTATTTTTTCATACATCATTCAGTTTAAACATATATAAAACAGTCATTTTTTAATTTTAAATGATTATATTTACAGTCTACATTATATTTTTCATAATATACATGTATATTTCGTTATAATATGATGAGCAAAAATGAAATGAAACCTAAAGTCATCAATCGATAGATTATATAGTTAAATGTAGAGATTTTTTCTAGTATAAATAGTAAGTTTTGTTTGTTATTTTTGTGCTTCTATTGACCTGAAAAATCACAAATTTAGAAAAAGCCTTTTTGTTAATATTTAATTGGATATTGAATTAAATTACTTTAATGACTTAAATTACGAGATTCCACATACATCATTAAAAATCTTATATTGATGTGAAATAAACATGCCAGAAATCTCAGATTATTTATTGTGTTGTTGTCATAATAACATTAATAATTTCATCAATTCATCAATTAATAGTGTAAGTAATATATTTGTCAGACAATTTATTTTAAATTGGATATTCAAATAAATTACTTCAGAGGATCCCACACACATCATTCATAATATTATATCGGTGTGGAATAATCATACCAAAAATCTTAGACAATTTATTTTTGTTTTGATAATAACATTAACAATTTCATCAATTCATCAATTAATAGTGTAAGTAATAAATTTATCAGACAATTTATTTTGAATTGGATATTCAAATAAATTACTTCAAAAGATTCCACTAATGGAAAAAATTTGAAGTAATTCATTGATCTGCTAAATTTTCTAGAATATCATATAATAATAACAAGTTTTTTGGAGTTCATCAACATGTACTCAGGTTGATTAATGTAAAAGCCATTAGGTTGATAGTTAATTGAAATAACTTAAATAGCTCGAGTTTGTGATAAACACTTGACTATGTAAAATGTTTCAAAATTATAATCAATTAAATAGATTATAAGTTGATACTAAAACTAATAATTTACAATATTAATATGTCTTTCTATTGATTTTCAGTGGCGCCAGAGCGTGAACCTAACATACGAGACGGGCTATTCCATATCGTTGATAGCTCTCATCATATCCTTAGCCCTGCTCTCGTATTTCAGGTGAGTGTTGCCATTTTACAATGTTTAGATACGCTTCCTTGATATTTTTGATGTTCGTCGTAACGAAGTTATTCTGTTTTTTTCCTGATGTTTTCATTTCGTTCACATTTTCTGCATGTGGTTTGCGTACAGTATGCGAAATTCAATCACCATAAAATCTAAGCCAGCTTTGGAACTTCCTTTTAAAGTTAACTCGTGATGTTTGTCGAAGCATTCCTATGGGTCATGTATCTTTTCGCATACCCTTTGGAACATTTATTGCGAAAAACGCGTTTTGTTTGGTTTTTCGGCAAGTAAATAAATGCTTTGAATAAATATCAAACCTTTTATTTTATATTTGCTATTAAAATATTTATAAAGCACCATCTGCATTAAAATGATATAACAATGTATATGAATTTTTAACTTCAATTAGCTATTGTACTGCTAACTATGCTGATTTCATCTTATTCATGAGTCAGTACTTTTGGTAGATAGTCATTACAATCTTATATTTTGAGAGGATTATAATTAGACAATTTTCTGTTTTTTTAACTTCCCATAGGGTAAGTTATAGTAATGGGCCAAAAATCGAAAATCAAAATTTTTGCATATATTCACGTTTCAGAGTTTTCTGTACACTTTGGCATACTTCAGAAAAAAATGATGTTTGTGTATGTATGTGCGGATACATTTTTTGTCGACATTTTTGTGAGTACAGCTCAACCGATATGTATGATTAAAAAAGCAATTGATTCCTACTTAAGGGTTTAGGGGATTAGTGCTCATTAGTTTTTAGAAAAAGTCGGTACAGCCGTTTCCGAGATATGAAGCAAAGTGCAGAAAATGGAGACTCGGTTTTTGTGAGAACCGGGCATCCGATTGCAATGATTCAAAAAACTTTTTGTTTGTGTTGACGAAACAATTGATTTTAGAAAATTGCTTTTTGTATCTTGAAAATAATTTGGATTATAATATTAATTTTAGCAAAAGTTCTGAAGCTCACTTATTTAATTTAAAGAAATAATTTTAATTTTGCAATTCAGTTTATATAATTCTTATAAATATTAGACAATGTTACAGTATTTATAATAATCTATTTGAAAATATTTAGTATTCCTCGAATATTTCGTTATGGTACCAGAAGCTCCTGCGATTTGCCTTAAGGCACGGTGCATACCCAGACACCACTAGTTTTTTTATATTTGACTTAAAATTGTACTTTTATTAAAATATTAAAACACAATCTATACTAATTTGTATGAAACGAATCTATAGAGTATAGAGACAATAATATTGTTTCATTCAGATACAGAATTTCAATGATATTTCTGTGAAAGTCTTCCCAGAGTCCACATACTGACTTTTCAAAACATCCAATTGGATTATTTTTTTTATCCATTACCATGATTATACTAAGCAAAATTGTTTACAAACTAAACCATGTTTAATAAAAAAACCAAAACAAGCCAACTTTTTCTACATTCCACAGAATAGTTCTGAGAACTATAATCCCTGTCTGATACCAACAGCACTTTTCTCTCATGGTGGCGTAACTTTAATTTCCAGGTTAATACATTTCCATTTCCTGCGCTGGCGCGTTTTCCAGAAATATAAGTTTTGATATATTTTGACCATTAGCGTTATAACACGCTTAGTTTTTATTAATTAATTACATTTATTCGAAGTTACATTCTCTATAATCTCCGCCAAGAAGTTGCGGTGGAGTATAATAGATGATCATTATGTGAAGTGGTCATTAATATCGGATATATGAAAATAACGTAGAAAGGGAATAATAAAATGTTTAACAATAGGTCATGTTCAAAAGTAAATGGATTTTTGTTAGAGATTTTTTAATACAATGAAAATATATAAACTGATATAGGTATAGAATTTTGTAATTGGACTTGCTGTTGCTCCTAACTACCTTTGCACATAATGATTATATTCCAAGGTCATTTAATAAAAAACCTGAAAAATCATTATTTACCTCAATTTATCAATCAATCATCGTTATTCTTGTTGAAATCCTTTCTAGTAAAAAGCGTTCGTTTAGTTTTTGCTCTAAACGAAAAATTCCAAGGGCTCTCTTTTCAGTATTTTCAGTTGCTTGTTCAGTGTAATCGATGTGTAACGCTATCAATTGGTGAACGTGATAGATCGACGATTTATAAAAAGCGTGCTGAGTAGCTCCAATCAATCAAACCTTTTTTGCATTAATCCAATATATTTTGCAAACGCATTAATTTTACTTAAAATTGAATTTCCTTTAGATATCAAGGTAATTTATTGTATAGAAGAGCTGTAGATGAATTTTTGGCGGAGGTGTTGTATCATCAGCACCGCAGGGCAAAGTGCAAAAAATTAAGATTTATTGAATGCTGATATATAGATGTAACATCAATTATTTTTTATTTTCAGAAAATCATAGGATTGTTGAGTAATTAATTCAAATACTAATAATATATAGGCAATACATATCCTTTATTTTCTTATTTAAAATCACAGTATAATATCTATGGTAAATCTAAAATATGTCATATTGATACCATTCTTACAGTAATGTATTCCAATGTTATTGTCTCCACAATAATGCATAAAATATATTTTCTCAGAAATTCCATCTTCTCGACCCCCCAGAGATGGGAGGGTACATATATGCATGAATGATACATATCACAAGTAAATTAAAAACAAATAAAATTTATTATACCAATTTCAGTCCCCATGCAATTTAAAGACTCGTATAGCCCTCGTAGAAACCGGTAAAAAATTCAATTTCCTTTGGTCCAAAGTTTTTTTTGTATTTATATGCTTATATAATATATTGTGGAATATATATTTATAAATAAATATATATGAATATATATATATATATATATATATATATATATTGTTTAGGATTTTTTGGATAGCCTTATTATTATTCAATATTTTAATTTTATGTCTCCCTAAAAGAATTATAATTATTTTTAATTATTTTATTCTACGTTTCAGAGTTGTGGTATGGCCCTACCTTCGTCAAATTTGTAATTAAACCTTTTGAATTGATTAGCTATAATAATTCAAATCATAATAAATACATAAGTAATGCATTTTTTATTAATGTAGTAAAGATTGCTATTTTAATTTGAGCTATCAGTCTTAATTTTTTTCCCCATAAGTATATTTTTTTTAATTTAATGTTCTGACCTATTTCCATTTTATTCTTTCATCGTGCTTCATAAATGTTTAATTAGTCCATATACAAATCTGATTTACTTCCTTCACCGACTTCCAAAGATGGATTGCACTAAAGTTTGCAAGCTATTATAATGTCATAATACGTATCACAATATTACTGCAACCACATTTTAGTTCGGATGTTCATTAGACCAAATTCGAATTGAATTTAATGAGTATTATAAGATTAAATTAACGAGAACCTGCTAATGACTCCAGCCAAAGCGTATTCATCGAGGTTCTAGCTTTAGTAATTATTGTTTTACAACATAAAGGGAGAATAATTGAGATAAATCATGGAAGAACTCTTTTGTTGCTTAAAATATGCTGCTTTCTTTTGTGATTGAATCTATTGTAACAGATTGAGAATTAAAAACCTTCATGTTTTGGTAATATTTTTACTGCGTTCCTGGATAATTTATGTAAGGTTAATTACCATGATACACACAATATTAAAAAATTTTATATAACTTTTAATAGGTGTAATTATTAAAGAATGCTTTTAGAAAAACTAACTTACTCATTTTAGTTCTGCTTGATTGCTTGGTATCGATTTAAAAAATTGAAAAGCCTTGAAAATAGTGCAATATTTATTCTATCGATTTACCAAAAAATCCTCCACCGATGTTGAAAATTTACAAATCGTTTGAACGATAATCAATTGATAATCTTGCTAATTTTTGGAATAAATCGCCCAGAACGTTTCTTCGTAATTAATTAGCCCATGTACTTTCTTCATACTCTAATTATAATATAATGTAGTATGTATTCAGATGCTAATTAGCGGTTTTGCATAAACGTACTCTATCCAAAATACGATTTGGTACCATTTTCAGGTTTATTAATAACTATGAATTGTTGAATTAATGATATAATTATATTTGTGCATGCAAATATCATTAACATGAGTTTGTGTGTTTTCCGCGTTACCAGGATATTAAATAGGTGGCTTTTGAACTTGCATACAGTTAATTATCAAACAAATTCCTTAGTTGGGAAGTTCAATATTAATTCCTTAGTCGGATGCATAGTTTCTTCCAATATGAATATAAGCTTGATTATATTAACTAGCAACTACTGAAATCTATTACATTTACCAAAGTTTACTTTATGTCATTGTAATGTACCAAAATATACATACAATGTTGAAAGAGATAATAGATTTTTGCCATAGTCATATTCCTTTTATTAATTTTGTTTTATTCTGGCTTTTACTTGTTTTGGAATAATAATTGAATTAAGTACGATTAAAGCTTTTTATGAATTATAAAATTTTAAAAATCCTGCTCATATATTTAATTACATTTAAATTACGGCTTGAATTTTAATAATGTTCATAATATCTTTTTATCACCTCGCTCCACCGTCTCGTAAGTGCTGTATAGATATTAGATAATAAATTTATGTGTTTATATTTTGGCATTATACCAAAAGCATAAAACGAAATAAAACGATAAAGCTATAAAAAATGGTTTTGCGTGTATGTGAAAAGAGCAACATCAGCATTTTTACGTGTTTCTGATACGCAATAAACACATTGTTGTTGGCAATCGGTATAAAAATATATGAACACTTTTTAAAATACTCGGTGATATTTCTAGTATTTATCTATTCGTGTGAAAGCTTTTCCATTCTACAATTCTGGAATCTCGGTGATGGCAAAAGGTGGTTTGTTAGCGAAACTTACTTCGTAAATTAAGTCTGTTATTGTTACGTTCGATAGAAGTTGAGAAGTAAATAAGATTGTTATTCAATGGATGAGTATTTTGCTAGTTTCTAAGTTTGACTTATTTACACGTACATTTGATTATGGTAATGGAATATTTCATTACTTACATAAGATGATCATTAATAATTTTGTTGAATTTTAGAACGTTTTTTTAAATAGTACGGTACGCTATAAGAACATTTTTAACTTCCCGTAGGGTAAGTTATAGTAATCGCAAAAAAATCGAAAATGAAAATTTTTATATATCTTTACGTTTCAGAGGTTTCTGAACATTTTGGCATACCTTAGAAAAAATGGATGTATGTGTGTGTGTGTGTGTGTGTATGTATGTATGTGTGTGTATGTATGTGCGGATACAAATTTTCGTCGACGATTTCGGGAACACGGATCAACCGATTTGAATAATTCAAAAAACATTCGATTCGTATTGATAAGGAGACGTGCTGATTAGTTTTTGGCGAAGGCAGGTCTAGCCGTTCCGAAGATACGGGGCAAAAAGTGCCAGAAACGGTACATCCGTTTTTAAGAGAACGGAGCGTCCGATTTGAATAATTCAAAAAACATTTTACTTGTATTGACAAGATGAAGAATTGTTCCAATTTTCATGAAGGCAGGTCTAGCGGTTTCGGAGATCTAACGAAAAAAGTAAAAAAATGAGCCATTTGGCGGTCAAAAATGATCATTAGACATATGCAAATCAAATTATCAGATATTTTATAGAAATTTTAACAATAAGTATACATTTTGTTAACATTCCTATGGGTTCCGTACCAATGCTTATGCGTTAGGCGGCGGCGCGCCACTTGCGCTGTGACATTTCGTCTCTATGCAGTTCAAGCAGTACGATTGCATTGAAAAAAAGTTCAGAATTTCCAAAATATGTCAAAATGAAGAAAACATTTTTCTTTTCAAAAAAATTTTTTGTTTTCAAAAAAAATTTTTTTCTTTCAAAAAAAAAATTTTTTTTTCAAATAAAATTTTTTTTTTCAAAATATGGTAATTTTTTATCAAATTTATAGTTTTTCAAAAATCTAATTTTTTCCAAATAATTTTTTTTTCAAAAATGTTAATCGTTTTTAAAAAAAATAATAATTTTGGGTACGGGAAGTTCCAGCAATTTGCCTTAAGGCACGATGCCCTAATTGCCTTAAGACAGAATTCCACTTACAGCTAGTTTGACAATACACTTGAGTATTGATAGTAAATATAAAAGTAATAATGATGAGAACACTATTGGTAATAAAGGCCCAAGATTCAAATATTGCGCCACGACTGGCCCCACACCTGGTGACGATTCATTTGTACTGGGAAATTATAATTTAAATTTATTTATTTACAATATGTCACTTGTTTTACTTCTTTTGCAAAATTAGTTATTTGCATTGTATTTTAAATTGTAGAAAATGTAACATTTTATTTTTTATACAAAATGCCATAAGTACATCGATTAGATAACTTATAAATGTTTATACCATATATTTAATGGACATAAAATCTAGTACAAGCTATGTATTGTTTTCCAATACATAATTGATTTACTTATTGAGCTGAAAGCAATATTTGAGCATAGTATATTAGTTTATTATATTTATTACTAACAAAAACTAAACTTCAGTATTATTTTGTTTAATACCAAAACATCAATATTATTCTACCTATTTTTAATGAGTAAATAGCAGTCTCTAATTAATACTTGAAGTATAACAGCACTAACCTAGTTCCAGAAGTAGTTAAAATTTTAAAGTAGGCAGTACCACTGAAAAGTTTTCCATCTTGAGTAATATTGAGTTAATAAACTTTGAAACTTTGTCATTATTAATAATTCAATAGTGCCCATATATAGAGTACATAATATCATACATAAACTTTTTATTAGATATTTAGATTTTTAAATTTTAATTAATTTATGTCTTGTTGGAATTTACTATACCTATCTGTATGAAATTCAGTTATTCCTAATATACATTTTAATTATTATATTTATTCAAATTTGCTTATTAGATAGCAAAGCTCTATGAATATTCATAGAACTACAAGAATTATACAGGATTCATATATCTACTTCCATTAAAAATATCACTGGGATAATTATTACTGCGCAGGGGTTGAAATTAATCTTTGGCTAACGAAGTATGGTACATTTATATACAAGTTCTATATTTTAAATGAAACCGTATATTTTGACTAAGTGGCTCATATGTAGGTACATCTAAAACTTGAATATTAGATCAAACAAACCAACAGCGAGATGTAATATTTAGCAATAGAGAAACATGGTTTTATAAATGTATTAAGTAAGTCATCACATAAAATAAAAAAAGCTTAATTATTTATCATGTTATTATTGTAATTGTGAATTTTGGTATTTATAAATGAAATTTTACCGTGGAAAGGATTGCAAAACTTGCATTTTTCATAAGTTTTTCTTTAGATACTCCAAGCAGCGCCGATTATTTTTCGGAGTCTCCAAAGTTTAATAACTTTTCACAAATTCTGCTATGAGACGATGGGTTTATTATAGCTGATTTGAAACGTGACTGTGATTCAATTATTGAGATTAAAATAAATGTGTAAGAAAATCGGCGTCTTCAAGACAACGAAACCATGAAACATTATTTATCTGATGTATCAAAACCGCAGGAATATTTTAGCCTATGATGGTACTTATTAGCTGTTTCGAATTATTATTGAATATTTTGCATAGTTTTATGAAATCGGTAACTATGTAATTATGATAGCATACCAAACTACACACATATATATATTAATAACTAAATAAATTTTATCCTACACAGTTCATGACTATTTAGAAACCATATGTAACATCCTAATTATTTTTTTAATTCACATTTAAAATTTAAAGGTAACTTCTCATGGATAGGTAAACTATTCATATCATATTTGTTATCAGTCTTAATAGATATAATTAAGTAATTTATATCATAATTTATTGTCAAAATATAATCTCTTCTAATTCGATTCTTCGCTACCAGGGCGTCCAGATTTTAAAAAGGGACCTGTCAAAAAGTTAATGTCGTTATATAAAGTTTTGTTTTTGAAAGAAGCTTATGAAGTTAATTATCGGAAAAACTTTAAGTCAATGTCTTAATTCAGAAAAAGTTAAATACCTCGCCATAATTTATAACTTAATTTGTTATCAAATCCATGGTAAGCCTGTCTGTGTAGCAAGTAGACTGTGTAGGCTTGATAGTTTTGTAAATGATTTTTTCTAACTTCTAGCTTTTACTTCTTTTTATGTCTATTTCTTTTTCCTCTCAATTTAAAAGTTTTGATCACGTTATCAATTCCAGATTATTGTTTAGAAAAGCAATAAAATAAGCACTTTCATGTACAACGAACATGGTACAATGGGCACGTAGTGCTTTAAAGTTGTAATGGGATACCCTTCTGTGAATCAGTCGTGGCAAATTGTCCGGGATGTAAAGTTTTAATTGATAAATTGTATTTTAACTTCTTTGTCGTATTTTACAAAATAAAATCGTATAACAAGGAAAATAGCTGTTGAGGTACTCATATTCATCTATATATAAAAAATAATAATCTAGTGATAACCTGTAAAATGGAAAGGATTAAAACTGTATCATGTTACGTATGTATACTATCCATGAAAATGTGCATATATCCACATATATTTTTTCTGTAAAATCTCCAAGAAATATTATAAAATTGAGAATAAAACATTAAACATTTCAGTAACTTTAAAAATAAGTTACGAAGCATTTTATAATGCTATTTAGTTATAAAATCCTGTACTCTCCATAATATGCAAATGTTACAAATCGTGTAAAAACATTTCCATGATGCCACTTTTTATTATTACAACAGGTGGTTGGTGGTTTGTACTTCAAACGTGCAATTTGCATAATATTTTTCTTTCACAAAAGCAGATGTATCTTTTAATTATTTTCAGCATAGCTATCGTAATTTGCATAAATCTACTTTTTGTATGTGGGTTGCAATAATAATGTTACGCAAATGATCCTTAATAAGTAGAGTCCTGTTTTATCGTTGCAGTGAAAATGAGATATGTATGGAAAATGCGTGGAAGATTGCTGTTTCGAATGGAAAACGGGAGCTTCATCATAAATCTAAAATGTGGGGAAATAAGGGAAATAATATGCGTATTTTTTATTATGTTTACTTAATGTGAAAAATTGCGTAGTATATTTTATAAATGAACATGCTATTATTATGTTTAGATTTATGGAACACAGATTTTCAAGCCGTGAGGAGAAAAAATTGGGTTCAAAAATACTTTTTAGAAGTTTGTGTTATCTCGTCATCAATAATTGTATATTTTTATGAAAATCCTGTAACGTAAATTAAATGAACTTCAAATATATTTTGGTAATACACAATATCCAACTGAGAATACTTTATTACTATGTAAAAATTCAATAAAATACCATTGTATATAATGCTGATTAGTTTTATATATTTTAAGTTCAAGTTCAGAAACGTGTATTTCGTTATATGAAAACCACATAACAATATTGAAGTTCCAATTAGAGCTATGAGTATTTTAGGGTATGGTTTGGCATGGCGTAGTTTTAAATATTTTATATTAAAAGCTTTATAATAAATGAATGAATATCATTGTAATAAAATCAGTATGAATGTTTAAATTTTTAATATATTCCTGCAATTGGAATAAGTGAAATAAATTACAAATATTCCACGTGGTATAGAAATTTAATTAAATCAGATATTTAGGAGCATAGTCGATATAAGCATTTATATATTAAATTGCTAAATTTAGAGTATTAAACACCAAATTCGAATATATGAATATTTAATATATTCCAGCAATTTGAATAAGTACATAAATGACAAATACGTCTCGTTGTTTATTTATTAATTCGTCATCGTATGAAACTTGTTCGTCACGAATTAACATGAAATGTTAGGCGCACGTGACTTTCTGAATCTACGGAATTAAGCTTACATGTAATCTTTGCTTGACTCAAGGGATTTATGAAGAGATTATATAGAATCAAGACTTGATTTTGGAGATTTCAAGGATCGACTTAAAGACTACATCCTTAAGTTCCATGCTTGTAAGAAAACATTTTCGACAAGTTAATTTGATTAAATTTTAATTGCAGCACAATTAGAGAGATAGCTACTACAGGTTTACGAACTCTTGTTATCAAATTAGGAGAATTTCGTAATAAGGAGTATAAATAATTTTATTATTATATTTTACAAACAAATGAATCTTATTATAGTCTGCAAGTTTGCAAATTATTATTTTAATATTTGCATTTAATGTGATTTTTAATGAATAATTTTTAAAACAAATCAAAACTACTATTGTTAGTGATATTGAAATATTAACAAGTATCTGCACGCAACTGACTTGTGTTCTAGCGAATGTGCTGAAGAGTTTTGCAAGTAAATGTAATTGTAAATATGAATTTTCCTATTTAACTTTGTTTATATGGATTGCCATATTTTGTATTATTTTGTATAAATTATGCGCAGTAGGCAGATAATAGAGTATATACTCAACACGTTAGTCCCTATGTCAGTCATATGTGTCTGACGCTAAGAAGTTCTACATGAAGTTCTACATGAGTCAGACATATATATGTAAAATTAAAAACAATGTTTTTCCAGAAATGTTAGCACATAAGATTTTTAATATATGGTACTTTATTAGCAAGATACGCTAAATTTCCTTGATACATTTTTAACTAAATTATCTAATAAAGTTACCATCGCTAATGTGAATCTTTTTCTGATGTTGTAGCGATTATCGTGGTAAATAGATATAGATAAAAACAATAAAAAATAATAATAATAATAAATTATATTGATTTTGTCTTAAAAGTGTTGTTATTGATACTTTCTAATATAGATATTGGCATTTTATTATTTAGCATGACTACAATTGTTAATAGAGTCAACTTCGGTAAGCAATTTTTTCAATTGTTACGGGTTAAATCGAATAGCAATTTCATATTAAATAAGTTTATATTAATTATATACATTAATTTTGTTTACATTAAACATAATTTATGTTATCTAAACGGCATATAATTGAATGTTAATGAATGTAAGAAGCGTATATTGAAGAAAATTAAAATCGTTTCAAATTTTATAAAACCTAACAGGAAAAGCCTGAAGATTTTTGAAAGAATTTATTAAGCTTCAACGCCTTCCAAATTTTAGACGTTTCTAGAGACTTTGGGGACATTCAATAACTACGTGATCGATTTTTTAAGAATTTTTGGACCCTCCTTTTTCTTTGGTGATATTTAAAATTACGTCCCTTCCCCCACCAGACATCACATGCATTTTTAGTTGCGAGCAAAAATGGTAATTTTTTTTATATTTTTAAAAAAAAATTGGATTTTTTTTTAAATTCAGGTAAAATGATAACTTACTATACACCTTCCTCCCCCACATCATGTTGCGTAATTTTTTGTTAAACCCTCTCTCCCACTAAAAACCCCACGTGATTAAATGGACGCCCTCTTTAGTGTTCGCTCAGAACAGTTTTAAATAAATAAAGCTGGCTATAAGGTTCTGATCATATTAATTAAATATTTGACAAATGATAGTTATTTATTATTTCTAAATAATTAATTATGAATGATCTATATTTTGAAAATGCATAAAAAATGCACTACGAAAAATCTATGTTATTAAATTTATGTTATTTCAATGGAATATAAAATCTTTGATAAACGCTGATTGATGAAAGTATGAATGAAATTGGTAATCCAAAGCTTTCAATGAATTTTGCGTTGGATTATTAATTAATTCGATGTGTAATAACTAGGTTTTATACAAACATATTTTATAAAATAATTATAAAATTCTAATTTAATATTCGTAATCCATTCAACACCGTGCTATCCGCTTGCATTTGATGTGACACTACCTCATATTCATCGTCAAAGCCTAGGTGAGCGTCTAGTACACATTGATCGTCACAATTCTGACAGTTATTACTTCCGCCACGTAATTTAACACAGTTTCCATAGAATACTTGTTACAATTCTGAATAATTTATCGTGTAATTATCCTTCTACCTACACTGCACGTCATTTTCAATATGTTCGCCTTTTACAATTTCCATGTACCTATTCTCTTTTTTAAATGTCACTGTTGTAAAAAACGTACATATTGTTCTATAGCATATGTATATAAAAAATTAAAATATTTATATACATATATTTTAATATGACAGTATAAATAGTGCATTCTTTTTTGCACTATTCATTAAATAATATTAAATTTACAATCCCAGTGCCCCATAACGTTTATATAGGTTCGTTCCACATGGGTTTTACCATATCCAATACAGTTAGATATTTATTTGATTTTGCAATCTATATCGAGTACAGAAAGCAATATTGAAAATTTAATGAAAAATACTTTTTCATACCCAAACACATGAAAACTTTATATTACTTTTATAATGTGATTTACCTATAAGCTGCATTGCAATCGGATTTTTCTCTACGGCTATCTGCAGATTCTAATCTACAGCAAAAGTTGTTTGAAATATGATATTTTATGTCAGAACATATATTTTCAAAAGCATTTGTTGCTGCCGAATTAATTCAAAGTTATTTCAGAGCTATTGATACTTGTTCCAATCAATGGCACTAATGTTGAATGAGGAATATATATACATTTAGAGTATTTTCTATTATTAAATAGTTTATTTCAAACGACAGCTGCTCTTTTGTCTTGTTCAGATGCTTTTGGAAAATAGATTTTTATAGTTTCACGTCAAAGGTAACACGACCGCGAAATGATTCATGTAGCTATAAAATTCACAACAAAGATATATGATGGTAGTTCTTGCCTTTTTTCTTTGTTCATTTTTAATTAAAAACGTGCAAAGTTAAGCTCATGTTTGGGGTAATAAATATTTTAAAACAATATCATTTTTTAAAAAATTGCACATTTTGCAATGTGGAACTTTTCTTCAAATATTATTATTATTATCATTATTGACTCACTAGCTCTTACTTAAATACTAAAAAAGCTCTTATTTAATAGAAAAATAGATATATTTGTTGTATTTCATTAAAACTGTTTAAAATTGTGAAAATTTATATTATATAGATATTGATATTTCATTACAATCATTTGATATCATAAATTACTAATAAATTTTGTTATTACAAAATCAACTGTGAAGAAAAAAGTTAGGCTTTATGTTCTGGTCTGAGTACTCATTGACAAATATCTAATACCGTTTATAATAGGTTTTAAACAACATTACCTATGATTATTTCAAAACAAAAAAATCATTACAACTTAAATAAAGCAATATTTTTAGGATAAAAGCTAACTATAAAATTGAACACAACAAAACTTGTTTACACGACAAAGCTTGTTTTGTTTCTTTTGCTCTTACTAGTGTTATATTTAAAAAATATCACAATTTAATTAAAACAGGTCAATCAAATTATATAAGGTCAATCGCAAATTTAAAATTGATTACTATATAAATAATACATTCAATTTAAATACAGATTTATTTGCATCCCATATGCATCCCTAAAACTATGTTTGGATATATATGTAAAAGATATGCAAGGGATATAAATAAATAAAATACATAATATATATATATATATATATATATATATAATTTAGAAATATGAACAAACAACGCTTTTTTGCACCATTTATTAAATAATAATTTTACAAACGTTTCGAGACTAGGTTTGTCTCATCATCAGTGTGTTATAATTTAAAATCTAAAATATGGAAAAATAAATTAGCATTATGAAAGTGCTGCAACATATTGTTTCCTGACACCAGTTTACATTCAGCAGGTATCTTTAATAAGGATTTCCAATTTGTACATATGATGAACTTATTTTTATGCAAACTATTATTACTTCTCAGACATTACAAATATAAAGTGTATGTGAAATAATGTATTTTAGGAAGATGGTTCTACGAGCATTTTGGGAATGTCTGAAGCATTTTCAGCAAGAAAGGAAGACTAATTTTCTAACTAGTTCTAAACAGAACTAATAACATGCTTTTGTGGTAACATGTTTTTATTCTACATCAGTACCTTTACTTAATGACTTACTTATAGGTAACAAAAATCAGGGACATTAGGTATATGCTTCCAATTATTACATAATGGTAATTTAGATTTTCATGTTTTAGATTTCAAATTATAACACACTGATGATGAGACAAACCTAGTCTCGAAACGTTTGTAAATTTATTATTTAATAAATAGTGCAAAAAAGAGTGTTGTTTGTTCATATTTCTAAATTAATATCTATCTACTCAGAATACATTGGCTATATATAAATATATATATATATATATATATATATATATATATATGGGTGTTCTGAAAACTTTCTGAACTCAACAAACTTTTCACCAGTTTTCATGTATGTTTATATGCTCAGTCAAACCTGTTGTTGTGCGATCCTTTTTTATGCAATTTAGTTTTTGTGCGATTTTTGCCAGATATTCTTGAACATGCTGAACATAAATTATTCAAATTCAATTTTTGACAAATACAACTATTTAAAACATAGGGAAGACAAAAACAATTTGGTTTAGAAAAGTTTATATTATTTATTTGGGAGTTTGCATACAAACTATTTGAGAGCTGCTATTTTGCACAGCCGACAGTATATATGCTGGAAAGCCTGAATTCCAATATATTAGAATTTCCATTCAACAAGTGAGCAGGAGCTCCACAAAATGCGTCGTTTTATCATGGGTTTTATTTGATCGCATTACTGAATTGTTTTCAGATCGCTGCGCTGCGCCAGAATCACGATGCACATGAATTTATTCGCCTCTTTCGGCTTGAATAACGCCCTTTGGCTACTCTGGTACAGAACCGTCGTCGCAGATCCTCAGGTTATCATCGACAACGGGGTAAGTCACCTAAATAATAATTAATCTAAATTATAATATATATTTGATTTGATTATTCTTTAACACGTTAACCGTCATGTCAGTCCAATGTGTCGGAAGCTAAGAAGTTCCACATTAGCCATGTTATACATATATACCTGCCATTTGGTGCAAAGTCACGTCAATAGCCACGGCAGTATGTTTTGAAAGCTTTGCCTAATAGGAACAAAACCTGAAAACTTTGTTCAAAAAAATTTGCCAGACATATAAAACTGATACGGCTTGTCGAGAAAAATAAATTTAATATAGGTCAATGTCAGTTATATATGATTTTTTGCAAAAATATTATTTTTTATACATTAAGCTTCCTTGGTACATTTTAAACTAAATTATCTAATAAAGTTACCATGGACTATGTGGCAATATTTCTGATATCGAGGCGAATAACGTAACACGAGATCAACAAGAGATGAGAAAAATACATTGATTTCACCTATAATAAGCTAGTTGTTTAATTTCACAGGGAACCAATATATTGTATTTACCAGCATAATTCTATTCTGAAAAATGTAGCATTATCATGTACCTTAAAATCGTCTGTACTCCTTTTCTTTTTAATTTTTTTTATTTACATTTTATTTAATAAAATATTAAATACATATGTTTTTTGTTTTGGTTGCCTACGGCTGTTTCTGATTACTACTTCACTTTATCAACGAATAGCAAAGCTTTGTATTTCTTATGATTGCAAAACAAATAGAGAAAGTTGTTGTTTTCACAAAATGATAATAATTCATGTTACTTCTCTTGAATTTAGACGCATTTCATAAACAGTAGTTTTTCATAATGAACATGCAGAATGTTTTCAAGACTTAATACAATTTACTAACGTTTATATTTGTCCATTGCTAAATTGATTCTAATCAATAATTAGAAATATTTTTTTTAATGAAGATAATTATTATCATTTCACCATTGAGTAGTCAATTTTTATTTATTGCTATAACGTTATTACCAATATCGTCTAAATTAAATCTACAAATGATATGACACTATTTATTCAAACATTTATTATGATGGCAAGACATATAGATTCTGCAATTGATGATAATTTATATTACTTCTTTGGGAAATGTATGTATTTTATTAGAATAATGGATATTTATCGAATTTTTGAATTATTTTCGTACATAAATAGTGAAATATTTATTGTCAATTAAGGACTATGTAATAAATATATATTTCATTAAAATTTAATTTAGTGATTTTTTTGTTATATACGCTTTAGGTTGCCTATTAAGAAATATTATGAATCCATTTACTTCTTAAATTTATAGATTTTCAAAGGAAATTCCGATGGTTTGTTGGTTTCATTTCTTTCAAAAGGGTTCTCTTAAACTTACCTGGATACAGAATTAATTTCCGGAAACTTAGAAAAATGTCCAAACGCAAAGATCATAACGTGGCGATGTTGCTTTCATATCTCCTAATGTTTGTTTATTATTTATTTTATTCGCCATCGCAAAGTTGTTGCGATGTTGAATCTTGCAATGATTACATAAGAAAATAAGATTTTGAATTTTCATATTCGCGCTGCATTGCTGATAGTTATAATGCAATTTTACCTCCATGTGCTCTTTAACTAAAATTTTCTTTTGATGTTATCTTTTACTTCTGCAATATTTTTCTTCTATTTGGATACGTAACGAGTTCGACGGAAATATGAAAGTAGGAAAATTCTACGAAGGATGCACTAGTACAATTTCTTCTAGCGCGTGTAAAACACCAACTTTTTTTTAAGAATAATATATATATATATATATATATATATATATATATATATATATATATATATATATATATATATATAATATATAATATAAACTACTATATTTGAATTGAAAATTTGAATTTGAATATGACATACGTTGAATTTTTGTAAAATTTGTCCAAAAAAAATGAAAAGTAATCTTCATGATAATATGGTACGGTACAATGATAATTTTTCAAAATCGAATGAAATTTACAGATCTTTATATAAAATCAAAAAATTGATTGTTACCTAGACTAAATTAGCTTATCAAATAATCTATTATGTATGCAACACTTGATTGCACAGCAAATCCATAGCTTTTTGAAAGTTCGTTACTACCAACTCATATGAACATAGACCCCTAACATAGTACTACCACAACATTTGTTTTTTATCCAAGAATTAGACCCTAAATTTGTAATTTGATTGGACAAATGTAAGTTTATTTTATACATAGTTAGCATTAGGATATAAGCTGTGATATTTTAACTGTTTATGTCTTATTACACTGAGTGTTTCGAATAAGAATAAAAAAATATTTTTAAACAGATTTGTTATTTTTAAAATGATCTTTAAATATCAACGCGACATGAAAAAATAGGTCCTACTTAAAAATAGATTGTAAAAAAGTGTTTTCATTTACAGTTTCATTTTAAAAATTATGAGTTTATAAGGTACTTCTTTCAATTCTTTGGAGATTATTATCGAATTTTTCAGTACAAGGAATTGAAGAACTATTTATAAATGGTAAAAAGAATTTTCTATATTCCCAAAAATCCTTAACTGTATCTGATAAATCAAATCAAAGGTCAATAATAAACATTTTAAAATTTATTTTATGGTCAAATTCATTGATAAAAAATAAATCAGGCAAACAGCAAAAACTGATTTATATATAAACAAAGACATTATAATATTTAGAGTAGAGCAATCTATCAAATAATTTATATTTCATGGCTTCTAGTATTTAATATTGCTTGGAAATTTATATTATTAATGTGCAATGAGGAATGCTTATAAATAATTTTATATATTTAGGTACGAAAAAAAAACTTGGATTGAATTATATCATTCTAGAAATTAGTGATCCTCAATGGAGGGTAATCTACCAAGCCAATTTTTTATACTCACTACTTGGGTTAAATACTTATACAAATAGCTATAGAACAAGAACATGTTCTGATTGCTGTTCAACAATGTCAATTTTTATCCATAACAATGAATTTTATTAAACATTTAATTTTGAATGCTCTTAAATTTCAGAAATATGTAAACTTATAACTTATTAGAATGTTTCCAAATCAATCTCTGTTTTCTTCCTCAGATTGGCTGTCGAGTTTTGCACGTGATCCTCCACTACTTCCTCCTGACGAACTATTCCTGGATGGCTATGGAAGGCCTGTATCTCCATACCGTCCTGGTGTCGGCGTTCGCCAGCGAGCGTAAATTATTACACTATCTGATACCCTTGGGCTGGACGGCTCCTGGGATTGTCATAACATTGTATGCGGCACTTAGATCACAATCTCCGCCGGACACGGAACAGTGAGTGAATATTCCTTGCAATAATATTAATATAATCGATTGTGCCAAGGGGGAATACATAGTTGGATATGATAGTTAAGGAATTTAATTGGTAAGATAGATTGTGATTAAGATGACACCATAAAGGACAATGGATTTGTTCTTACATATCATCAATTGACCTAAATTGATATGTGGCACCAGTACTAAATTAGTATTCTCCTCTTCGTCTTTCTTTTGATATATTACAAGGAAATAGTGTTCAAGATTTGCATATCGGCAAGTTGCACTTTCAGTCAATATGAATTTCGAGAGAATTATCTTACACGTTGATGCAAATTAGCAACAAATACTAAATTTGTATTGTACATTTCGAGCCCTTTCAAATGATATATCACATGCAAATTAGAGTTCGATAATTGCCTTTAGGCAAGTTGCACTTTCATATCAACTGAACTGATTTTAACTTTTAGTTAAAGTGATTTAGTTACTACAAATGATTGATAATATAAAATCGGTTAATAAAATGATGAAATTACGAAATACATGTTTGAGGTAGGATTGCAAAAATTTAGGGTTTCTTGATTTGATGTATTTTTAAATACCGAAAAACATACCAATGAACCAGATTATTATGTCTGAACATTACTTATAATTGATGTGATATTTTTCAAATTTCATGTTTGATAATTATAGTACTCGACTCATTACCATATCACATTCTGTTCATCATTGATATGAATTTCATGAACACTCGTTTATATATGTAAAATCTTGGCGAGCTTGATAATCAAGTAAAAAAAGGGAAGATATAGATATCTAAGCATATTTATTATTCACACGTTTTGACATAAAATTATGCGGCATTGTCAGAGGATACCACATATCACCAAAGGGGGGGGTCCTAAAATCCTTAAAAAATCGATCACGTGATTAACGCTTTAAGGATAAATATATCGTTCCTATCTAATTTGCACTTAATACTACAACTATCAGTACTTTTTAAATCATTTTTTTTGTACGAATGATTTTATACGCGTCTTTTTTCATTATTTCGGGTTTTTAAGATTGTTAGTATCTTTTACGTCTGTGCACCGAAGAAGGGTCAAATGTGAACTCGAAACGTATGCATGACTTATTAAACAAAATTTAGACAAAACTTTTCAATAGATTTTTAATTGTCGTATTAGAGTCTGTTTAAAAACTAGTATATACAGAAAGTGAGATCTATCTCGATCTATCTCAAGCTAACTTACCTTATAAATTTTTTTTTATCTCGCCTAAGTTTTGTTTACATATGCTCTGAGAATTTATTTTAAATATGTGGTTTTGATTAAAAGTGTTTCAGCACTCACTCTTAATTAGATTTATTCGCAGAGAAAAGATTAATCGTATAAGAGCTAATACCTAATTTGAAACGTCGATGTTTTATGACCAAATTAATTTAAAATGCCAATAGTCGTAAAATTGGGTCATGTGCTAAAATACTCATTGATATTCTGTGATTGTTTTGTTAACTCAGAGGAATTACAAATTTATTTTATTTTATTTTACACCCAAAAAGCAATTAATTTTAAAAAATCCTTGCATTTTGAGAAAAAAATAAAATATAACATGTATGTCTACTATTTAAAATTCATCGAACCTTTACATCTAAACTTCCTGCAAATAAGTATTTTCTAAATATATAACATGATACGTTGAAGTGAAAACCTTCAATAGGTTTAAAGTTAATAAAAGCAAAACTATGTGAAGGAGAATCAGCGTAGATTGTGGTAAACATGGCCAGTGTACAGTGCAAAATTTACAAAGATCCCTTTTTGTGTCAAGTTTAATTAAATTCTGTTTATACGCATAAACTGCCCATGCAGCAGCAATTCGATCTGCTCCAAAGCACGGCGGGATCAAAAACTAAAACTCATTTGTGACACATTCTATAATGTGGAAATGCTTGACCAAAATTCGGTGGTAAATATTTGATTTATACCACATACATAGTGTAGTTTAACAAATCCGTATATTTATACATAGATATATGTATAGAATATGAGTTGAAATCCAAAACTCGTGAACATAGAGATTCCAAAGTGGATTGTAATGATTGTGATTGTTGCTATATTGGAAAAGGTTGTCAATATATTTCTAATAATAAGAGTAAACTTATAAATACATTCATATTCTAATAACATTATACAAAATTTCTCTTAAATGTTTCTTTGAGAACACTTTTAATACCAATCATTCGACCATCCTTTATAATAAAAAATGACCTTAAAAGTTAAAAATATCAGTTACATTATGAAATTTAAATACGTTGATTGTAGTTGAGATGTGATGAATATAGTAAATTTGATGATAATGAATTTCATTTGCTATGTTATAATTTTATTCATTGAAAACCTAATGAGCATAATTAAATTTTCCACCAAAACCCACGCATTTAAACCTTTATCTTATTCTCATTCACGGTGTATATGTAAGTATGAATTTATAAAGGCGCATATATTTTATGTGTTTCGTGTCACGTATTTTATTACATATATAAGTTACATATATTGAGATTTATGCTTGTCGTATGTCAAATTTACATTTTGGATGATTCATATACCTACATATGTGGATTAAAATAAACATACAATATGTCTATAATTTTGTATAAATTTTATTTTTATCTGGTGTTTTATTTATATAAACGTTTAAACCAATTAACTACTTAAAATAATATACATCAAACGAAATTATGTAAACTATTGATGGGAATCTGTTAATATACAGTATGGGATAATAAATTCTAACCGTCGAAATAAATTGCGATAAAATGTATATTTTAGGATCAGTTTTGAAGATCAACTTCTTGGATATAGTATAAATTAATAATTAAAATGTTGTTACTATGTTTACAATTAATAGTCATTATTAATTCAAGCTGGTAAATTAATTAATTCTGTTCTAATTGCGGTAACCTTATAATTTATTACAAAAGTACTGATGTTCACTGGTTTGATGGCATTGAGCAATCATCTATCTTAATACATCATGGTCAATAAATAGATCTAATAGAATGTCTCGTCTCGTACAAAATCAATCAATTTCTTATAAACCAAGTGTTGCTGGAGATAAAGTTCTAGTAACGTCTGTCCACAAATTGATCAAATTTATGACATAAATCATGAATCGTCCTCAACCTAGATACAATTAAATATTAACATGGTAAAAGAATTTTTGTTTCCTAATGAGCATTACTAATTAATTAGTTTACCATATTTTAAAAGTCTCTTACTAGAATCTAAACCAACAGTTTGCATCATATTCGCAATCAACTGAACAAACAATGTGGAACTAAAATAATTAGAAAAAATAAAATTCCAAGATTGCATATGTCAACAAAAGCGTTACTTTATGAGGTAGACCTATAAAGTTTCTTGTAAACATTTTGTCAAGCGTATTCATAATAACGAACTGAAAATTATGTTAATCGACATTTAATTTGCCATTAAAAAAACGCTAAATGGTTTTATTCGCCAGTTCACGCATAATATTCATTGTGAAATTCTCTTGTTTATAAACTAGTATCTGGTCAGGCGTGTTTTGTTTAAATTGTTTACATACTTATTATGTAATTATTTACATTATTAAAATTAGTTTGAATAATATCTCTTCACTAAAAATAGCAAAACATTTACTTGTCTGATAGACATAAAAATAGTTTATATTCAGCAGCCTTATTAACTTAATAAAACTATAGAGATAATATACTATAAATATTAAAAATACTAGTTTCAAAGATAGATATAAATAATAAAAATACTAATGTGTGATTATATAATCTATTTATTATAAATAAAACCTTTACTTCTAGTTGCCCTATTTATATTAAAAATAAGAACTATATTACTCCATGATACGAGGTTCTGTACTGTGGTAATATATATTTTTTTGATAGCACGAATAACAACAACAGAAATAAACAAAGATAGCAATTATTTAAAAAAATGCAAATGTGCACTGATTATTTTGTGTTAGGATAAAA
Source organism: Ctenocephalides felis (assembly GCF_003426905.1). Classification (NCBI taxonomy): domain Eukaryota; kingdom Metazoa; phylum Arthropoda; class Insecta; order Siphonaptera; family Pulicidae; genus Ctenocephalides; species Ctenocephalides felis. The sequence continues at coordinate 9,999,487 of NW_020537646.1, read as the reverse complement.
AAGAAATCCATTGACCATCTAGAGGTCTAGACATTTTTTTACACATGACAGTCAGTATTTAATTGCGTTTTTTAATAATAGTTACTCTTATCGTTATTTCTGTTGTTGTTTGTTAAGTCAAAAACGTATAATACCATAGTACTCATTCTCATACTAGAGAGTATTAGTGTTGTTATTTTTGATACAATGATATCTACATATATATAAAAATAAATCGGGTTCTCCTTCCTGACTATTTAACTCCAGAACGCACGAACCGATTTCGACAATTTTGCATTCGTTGGTAAGGGTTCGGGATCCGCAAGGTTTATAGCTAAGAATGGTGCATTAGTGGTGCATGACATCGTGCCTTAATGCAAATTGCTGGAACTTCAGGCACCGTAATTAAAAATTCGAGTAATTACATTAGTGAGAATTATCAGAATTATGTTTGGTTAAGTCAACGAGCAATTCTTGCCGCAAAGAATAATGATGTACACGCACTGAATTTCACCATTCAATCAAAAATTGCTGGCGATTTGGTGACATACCAATGATTCCGACTGGTCTTCCATTTGACTTCAAACAATTACAATTTCCAGTTCGCCTTGCGTTTGCAATGACAATTAACAAGTCGCAAGGTCAATCGCTTAGTGTTTGCGGGATAAATTTCAGATAGATTATTTCGAAAATCATTGTTTTTCACATGGGCAGTTATACGTTGCCTGTTCACGAGTTGGAAAACCATTCGCTTTGTTTGTGTTAACATCAGACCAAAAAACAAAAAATGTGGTTTACTAAAGTGCACTTCAATGAAACGGATAATTTGCGGATTCACTTTCATTTACTTAGAGAAGTTCAACTAAAAACACTTCATTTTTGTAATCGAAATAATTCATTTATTACTGTTGTGTAATAAAATCAAATTTTTCCTTTTCAAATATAAAACACAAAAAAATTCTTCATCTTTCTCGCGAAACCATCTGGTGACGAAACGGAGTTCGTCGGGTTTGCTAGTTTTATATATAATGATATTAGGATCCAAAAGTTAGGAATAATTGAATAATATTCTTTACTTTAAAACAAAATAATTTTTTCATGGCTCACTAAATAATTCAATTGACTTTTTTTCTGATCCAATAGAATTCGATGGGTCGACCCTTTTAATTTGTTTTCAATGTCGGTGGAGGCTCATTACGCCGATTAATATTTCAATATTCTTAATAAGGAAAAGATGAATATTATGTGGAATAATCCTTATGACGGGTTATACTATAAAATTGCTTCTAAATATTTAAACCGTTAAACAAACTCGTGCGTACCGCATTAAAAATGAGCAGACGGCTATTTTAAAACGCATAAGCCGCCGAGTGTACATAATAAAGCAGGCGACGGACGTACCCGTATTAGACAAGATGAAACACGGAAAAAATCTCGAGAGACATACCACTTGGACTAAACCCTGTTAATATTTGATTCAGCCAACGTCGAGGGAAAACTGCACGATAAATACAGTTTACTTGGCTGCTTTACTTTCGTGTTGCTTGGACTTTAGACATTCAAGTACATACATATGTATCCAGAAAAGAAAAACCGACGTGAAGTCATGAAAAATTAATTATTCTGGTAAAATCTCTATCGTTTCTTTTTAGAATGAAATAAGATAGTTTTATTCTTCTTGCATGTAATGGTAAAAAGGTAACAACCAAATATATTTTTTAAGTAAAACTTCTTTAGGCGCGACTAGAGTGTAAATCCGTACAAATACAACCGAAATGCGTTAAGGCAGACTGTGCGTCATTTGCTTTCGATGAAATCATTTCTATATACGGGTCGATTGTGATTAGTCGTCGTATATGTGAATAGTCGTTGAATTGTCGTTGTATGCGTACCGGTATCAACGTTGTATGCTTACCGATATCAACAAGGTAATCGGCATAGATAAATAAACATTTCAAAGTTACATCGTAGTACAAATCTTGATTTAATGAAAAATGCCTGAATCAGAAAAATATTTCACCCTGTTTCTTGAAAATATTGATTAATAAGATTAATGGTTAGTAGGTCTATTGATTAGAAATTATTTCTATATTATTCATAGTTTCTATAAATCTTTGAAGTTATTAATATGAAAAATATTCTTTAGGCAAGACATATATTACAGTTGTTCAAAGAATGAGATTATATCGCCAACGAAAAAGTAAACAAAGTACCAACAGTCAATGAACGTATGTTAATTTTAATTACATGAAGTTCTACAAACACAATTACATGATGAGTGAAGTTGCTAAAGCAATATTTATTTAGGCGTTGTTTAATATAATGCACTGTGTGAATGAGTATTATAGAATTTATTAATCAGCAATTACTTTATTTCACTAATAAAGGTTCATTTCTAAATGCTAATTACAATGACAAACCGATCATGTCAAATTTGAAGTATGACTTTAAGTACATTATTAACTTCCCGTACGGTAAGCTATAGTAATCGCAAAAAAATCGAAAATGAAAATTATTATACATCTTTACATTTCAGAGGTTTCTCAACATTTTGGCATACCTTACAAAAAATAGGTGTACGTGTGCGGATACAAATTTTCGGTTGACACTATAATAAATGTGTGCATCACAAGTTTTACCATATTACTAATAAACATTATTCAAAATTGTTATATGATGTATTTGTTTTTACTTAAATGTCATCTTGTACAGTAGCAAATAAGTTTTACTTCAATCGCGTGTGAATCAAACACACTCTTTTTTTTAATTTTTATAAATATAATTACTTTTGGAAAGGATCTAGTCATTTTATTGGTTAGTATTGTTGGTGACATGGTATTGTAATATTACATAACGGTATACATTTGAAATTTGAAATTCGGGTTAGGAAATTAAGTAAAAATTTATATTAAAATAATATATAAACTCTGCATAATCAATCGTAAATTATACTTAAGTCTATGATGTTCTTTTATACTTGAGTTGGTTGACTTTTTAGTCTTGATTGCAAATCTTTTTTCTCTGTCAATTTATAAAAATTAGTGCATTTATGAACTAGTCAATTTCGAATATATCTAGGCGCTTTTAATGTAGATTTCATTTGGTTTTGAAATTTCTGGAAAATATTTATCTTGATTATAATATTATAGTATTTTATATAGCATAGACTATAGAATAGTATAGGAATATAGTATTTCAAACATTGTATTATTATTACATGCTTAATTACATAAATTGTTTTTGTCTTCGTCTTAGCCGGAATTACTAGTTTGATACGATTTTATCCTATACAAGTAATAGTGCAAATGCACTTAGAAAAGCCAAGAAAAGTTTTAGGAGAAGTACAATTTGTAAATTTTCATTCTCAAGCGAACACCAGCTATTGCCAAAATCCATTAAGAACTAATTTACGAATTTTATTTCTCTTCAAAGGAAATACGCCAATTTTACAATTTATGTTCTGCAATTTTTTCCTTCTTGGCATCGACAATGCTCGAAAAACATATTTTTGGCCATGATATTTTTGTTCGAAATAATTCGTTTTTGTATATTGATTTATTGCACTTCATAGATTTATGTAGGAGGAAATAAAATATATTTAAAGCACAAGTAGGTTATACAATGATGTGTAAATATTAATAATATTATTGCAATGATAAACGAGTGTAAATATGCAATGGTTTATATGAACAATCATAAAGCTTCAGTGTTGTAATGAATCAAAATAATATGAAACAGTATTTATCTTTCTATTTGCATTTTAGTAATTTTATATTGTAATTAATAAAATAAAATGTGTAGTCGTTTCTTCAATTTATTATCACATCCTGTCATATAAAACCAGAGGAATAATGTGTATTATGGGGATCAACCTTAGGGATGCTACTGATGCTTTTAAAGATCATAATTGGTTAATGAAACCCTGTGGCATTAATCTAAACAAGGGTTTTCTTAATTTAATGAATATAATTAGATTATGCAGATGATATTTATATTATATATACATATATAATATTTCTATAAAGATTGTTCACTACTGGTGCCAGTATTCCCTAAAGTAGAGCATACCCCAAGAGGAACGTAAGATTGTGGCGTGCAAGGCATCCACTTCCCTCTAAAAAGTATTTGGTTCACATGTGGTACATAATAAAATATTCAACAGTATAAAAAATGAAAATTAAAAACAATACTTCTTAAGAACACAGAATGAACTTTGTGATTTAGTAACTTGGTAAACAGTTTTATGATCTAAAATTTTTAGCACGATTTAGTACTTAATGAAACATGGTAATAATGTATCCATGAGTTTTTATTTTTTCATGTTAATTATTTTTATGGTATTATCATCAGTCAAGATATGAGCTATGATTAAAATGCATTTTTCTCTATGGTGTCATTGACTTTTCATCGAAATTCGAACCCTGGTTGAAGTCTATAGCGCCCACACGTCTGGTCTATAAGCATTATGTAAGATTTTCCTCAGCCTTTCGGAAAACACGATTACGTGTTAAGAAAAAAGTTTGAAGAGATAAAACAAAAAACCTAATCAAATAGATATAGAAAACAGAAATACAGTAATCCGTATTAGGATTGCGTTAAAATTATAAGTAAAGAGATATTAGTGGTATTTTGTCCAAATCTAAAAATTACAGTTGCAGAAGAAATTAAAAACTACTCAATGAGGCAATAAAATATTGATAATCACAGCAATGAACGTGTGTGCCAAATTATAATTATATTATATTACAACTTTTGAATACACACTCAAAAGAATAAAACTTTTCAGTTAGCAAAATAACATATAAAGTTACGTACAGTAACAATAATGTACACTTATTCCTATGATTAATATTAGCTTAGACTAGAAGATTTTTTTATTCTTAATCTAATTTGATTAATTAAATTTGACTAGTTTATATGAATGTCTAGATTACTCCTATTTAAGTTTAACTTTTTTCAAAATATCTTATACTTAACAACAATATTATTAGGACAACAATATTGAGCGGCCTGATATCTTCTTACTTCTTTATATTAATCAAAAAAATTACTAGATGTCATGTTTTTAGATAGAGTTATTTATTAAATAAATAAAAAAAATTAAAAAATCTAAAAATTGTAGATGATCAACAAGATTGTAATCGGTTGGTCAACAAGACTTGCAATTGTAATTATATATTTAAATCGAAATTTAAAATTTAATTTTCAAAATCGGTGATTAATTTTGGCAATGACGTTTTATTTTTAACTATTACTTATAAATAAAAAAAACTTAACCTGATCAGTCACATTGTCGAGTTATCTATTTTTTTAAATAGGTGCTATGACTAAAATGACCGCAAAATGTATTGAAATTTTAATTTGATGGTTCAATTATATATTTTATTACCAATAGCATATGTTGTGTATGTGTACCATACGGTACATAAAAATTATTTAATATTAAATAAAACAAAGAAAAAATTGTCATTAATTAAAACGTGCGTGCTTTTTCAGCATGTAATATAATTAATGCACATACGGTTTTCTTTTACAAATATTTTATGTAAATATTTAATTGCAATTACATATTGAGGTAAAATTATTTCCAATTTATATGTTATTAATTAATATCGCCCACATATTTTTCATATCTCAATATCAAAAGTTACATAACTATAATTAAGAAAAACCATTTTGCGGTCGTTTAATTACTAATTGAATATTAAACCAATATAGTATTCGTAATAGCAAAATGTAATACAATTTTCTGTCGATTGTTTTTGATATATTGAATTAAACTTAAGTGCATAAGTGCATATCGATTTTCTAATGTTTATTCAAGCATATAGACAATTGTAACACATTTCCATGTGATGGAAATCGAAATGAAGAGCATGCATGAATTTAACTATATTTCAGTTATCTAAAAATAAATGTAACTTTTTGTTATTCAAATGTAAGCGAAGTTTATTTTAATCGTAAATGCATTATACATGCTAAATAGTTTTCATTTATTCATTAGCTGCATTGCAAATTGCATTTATGCATTGCGCTTTCAAACTTTAACAAATAATTTTAAAATAGCCAGCTAACAATAAAGCCCAGGTATTATGAAGATAATTTTAATTTTAGAATTAAAATCATATTATGCGATGGATCATTAAAAATGGACCGAGATTAAATCACTTAACTGTGACAAATTATTTAATGTGCAAAATCTTCTTTAGTTAACACCACAAACATACAAATAAAATTATTCATAGCAACATAGTTTTTCCTTGGTGGATCGTTACTTTCTTGATAGATTATTTACAAAATACTATTTTAATTGATGAAGGTAATAAATATTCTTTATATTTTGAAGTATTGTTTAAGTAATAATTACAATCAAGGTAACCCTTTAAGACTCACCTCACATACATGTTGATTAAGGTGCTATAATTAAACATAAACACAATCATCAAATCCGTTAATCCGAACATGCGTTCTTGGACCCTGACATAACACAATATAATTTGTTATGACAATTTTGGTATGTTTTCATTTTATTATATTTATTTGGTTTATAGGAAGGCATACCGGGTCGTATTTACTTTATATATGTTTTTTCCCCACATCTCCGAAAAACCGAGCACCCACATCGAATTTATATCACTAACCTCCTGGTAATCTAAAGGATTTCCCTATATTTGAACAATTTTCCGGTGAATCTATACATACAAAGTTTATTTATTCCTTGACGTACGTAAGATGCAAAATCTTCTGAATATATAAGCATACCTTTCAGGTAAATGGCACGCTTATTTATAAAGCCCTTTTTTACTATATCGTTTGAATAAGATTAATATCGTGCATGTTGTTTTGGTATAACATAAAAAAAAATTCAAGACTTTAGGGTAAAAACAAAGTTATTTTTATGGTGATCATTCATTTTACTATTGTTGAACTGGCAATCAATTTGAAAAATCATTTTCAGATTCACTTTAATTTAAGGGAATAATAATTTATAATTTTGACTAATTTTTTATGTTTAGGTGCTGGATGAACGAAAGTTGGTACTCAACAGTTTTGGTGGTTCCAGTGTGCTTATATATGGTGCTGAATTTGGTGTTGCTGTGCAACATCGTTAGAGTTTTATTAGTTAAATTGCGGGCAGGGCCTCATCATGGAGGAAGTTCAGGACCCTCCAGTACGGCTCTGCAGGCTTTCAGGTAAATATAAATTATTTAGATGTTCAGGGTGTATCGGGTTTCATAAAAAGTAATGCTTCTTTACTGATTTCAATTTCTGGTCCTGATGTGCGAATTCATACAATTACTTCTTTAAAGCTAATAAAAGTTTCATTCATTCTCTGATTGCTCCACAGCTCTAATTAAATTTTCAATCGGTTTTAGACTTCGAAGCGTATCGGACTAATAGCATCTATTGTTACAGTAGTTTACTTTAAGCCGAACCTTCTTAGTGGATTATTGTTCCTTGTTGATGATCAATCAAAGGAGATTAAGAGAAAACGATTAGGTCTAAATTTTACCACAGAATTGATTTACCCAATTAATTACTATGTGCTTAATCAAGCTTAGTCGATACTTATCATCAGGATTTATTTACGACTTGGGCCTATTGCGATGAGTTTAATCAATTGCTATCAGCTGGGGATTTAGGAAATAATACTAGGAAGTGTACTTGAGGGAAACAGTGGTTTCCCTCAAGTAATCAAGTTTCATTTTACTTATTTGTAAAAGTACTCTTATGATACTGCCATTAATTGCAAAAAATTTAAAATAAATCTAAGTAGTATTATTATATTTATAATTACTGATTACCAAAGACTCGAGATTAAAAATTCATGTGTTCTAGGGCTACACTATTATTAGTACCACTTTTGGGGTTGCATTATTTATTGACCCCATTTCGACCTCCACCTGGTCATTCCTGGGAACGCGTCTATGAGATGACGTCTGCTATTACAGCTTCTTTTCAGGTAACAAAAATCTTAATAGTAATATAAATCTACACACTATTACGTTAATTACATATATTTAGCGTCTAAAAATTTATAGTAAAGTAAATAAAAAACAAGAAATTTAGTAAAAACAAATATTTTAAAATGCTGCGTTTTGGCTATAGTCCTAGCCTTTTCATTCAGTGGAAAATTTATTTAATTTTATATTGAAAATAGAAATCACAATTTTTGTGGTATAAGGATATAAAGGAACACTACACTATTTTAAATTATTGGTTTACACTTGTTTTAAGGAATTTTTTTATAAGAGAATATGTAACTAGAAATATTATATTATATTTTGAAAGAATGCTAGGACTATATCCTAAACGTATGAATGTTTTTACTTGATTAGTTATTAGATTCTCTTATATATTAGCATCAAACAAAATATTTCATTTTCTATTGATACATCTTAATAATTTATTAGAATCATTTTAAATCAATATCTAAAATCTGAGAATTCAAAAATATTATATATTGATCGAACAGAATTGTCTGTGTTATATGTAACTTCCATGTTTTGTGCTCGATTTTTTTCCATAAGAATTCCTTTGTAGAGATTTAGCATCGCAAATCTTTTTTTATCAGCTTGATATTTCATTTAATCTCTATGTCTACTGATGAAATAGTATTATATTACAAACCTAACATAAACATGAAAGCTGGTTTTTCCTAGGCTATGCATAAAAGAAAATATATGGGTTTTTGTGATATAAATTTTATACTAATATAGAAAAATGTTCTTATTTTAATCAATTAATAGAGTAGTGAAATTGTTATAATCGAAATTAAGGAGCTGGTTTTTCCAAGCCAAAATATAAGGGTAGTTGTGATATAAATTTTTATTGAAATATAAAATTACTTCTAATTTATATTTTATCAATGAACAACAAATTTCAAATCTCTCATGTTATTTATAAACCAAGAAATATAATACTATTACAGTAACTAAATTTAGGAAATAATTGAATTATTGCTCTATTGAATAATTTTAATATTTCCTCACACAATTATTGATAATATTCATTAGAATTATGATCTATTAATTTTGTCGAATGTTTGTATATAATGTTGATCATTAATTGAATTTATTTCATTTTTATTTTAGGGTCTTTGTGTAGCAACACTGTTTTGCTTCTGCAATGGAGAGGTACGTAAACATAAGCCTTTAATATCTAAAAGAATCAGCAGAAAGTTAATTTTGATTTATATTACATTCATTAACACATTTTAAAAGTTAGTGTTCTCAGTCTGTGCAAGAATGATGCGTTTCACGTTGAATTATATCTCATTAAATTTATATTTGAAATTAGGTTGTCTTTGAGATATCTCTTTTAATATCCCGATAGAATTTTTATCTAATTTTTATATACTTTCAGGTGATGGCGCAGTTAAAACGACGATGGAATACTTTGATGTTCCGGCCTCGTGCCAACTCATGTTCCGCTACAACAGTTTCGGTGAATAAAAATTCAAAGAGCGTTAGTTGTTCTGTTTTTTTTTTTATCTATGGCTTTTTTAACTTTGCATTTTTCCATTTGTTTGGAATCACATGGGAGCTTTTGCTGATGGGCCTCTGCAGTTAAAAATTTATAATATTTAAAAATTCATATCAAGTAGAATCAACTAACGCCACGATATACTAGTTCTTATGCTAAAGTTAATTTTCATATTAAAATTTAAATTAAAATTTTCATATTAAAATTCAAATATGATAATTTACGATTACTTAGTAACTCAAAATTTATTTTGCTCAAATTATTATTTTAATATAATTAATAAAAAGTGTATCAATGTTTTGCCACACATCTATGAAAAGTAAAAGTAAAATCCGGTACCATATAGTACAAATATTTTATATGAAAATCTATTATACGTTTGCTTCTATAATTTCAAGAAAACATAACCAATAAAACACTAGCTAGGTGTAAGTGAAAATTTGCCTTGAGGCAATTTACTAGAACTTCCTGACACCTGTAAATAATCTACTAAAGATAAAATTTTCAGCTGTATATTTCGAAAATTATATATTTCGAAAATTATATTTCTTGAATTATTGAATTTTTACAAATAACCACTTTTTGTAGTTTACAATATTTCTGAACGTTCGTTTAAATTGTGAACTTTATTTCCATGCAAATTGTGATTAATATCAACAAAAATAAAATTCAAGAAATAATTGTAAAAAACGGCTCAGCTGATATTTTCCAAAATCTAATCAAGACGATTGCGATCTGACCCCTTTTGAATTTTCTTTTTTTTTTTTGCAAAACGTTGACCAAGCCTTTTGCACTTATGTAATCTATTATAAAGTTATATACTTATAAGATTTGAAAATAATCTTTGTACTTATGTAATCTATTATAAAGTTATATACTTATCAGATCTTAAAATAATCTTTGCTATTAAGATTATTCAGAGTGATTTGAAACGTCGAGAAAATATAAAATTAACAAATTAGATTTTCTGGCGAAAACAAACTTTTCCTCCGTGTTGTAAATTGTAAATCTACAATATTTATATTTTCTTGTAATAAAGTTAAAAAAAAATCGACGATTTTTATGATTCTTTTTTTGACGGTAGATACCATAGTCTTCTAGATCATACTAAAATATTACCGCCCTACGACAACTCGTTTAGCTTTAAAAATTCGTCTAAATTTTCAAAAATTGGTATCGTTTTTTTGGCATTTGTTAAAATTAGACCTTTCATCAACGTTTGCTCAAAAACGCCTGAACCGATTTCAGAAATTTAAAAGCCATTCGATGTATCTCAATGAGCACTATAGTTTGTCAGTTTTGTGAGACGATTTGCCGAGCCGTTTCTTTGTAATTTGAAAAAGAGTGTTAAACTTTACGTCCACATTTAAGCTCATTCTACCGAATCGATTTTAAAAAATCAAAAACTGTTCGAAAGATAATAGTTGGGAATAATACTGATTAGCTTTAGGTGAAAATCTACCGAGCCGTTTTCTTGTAATTAACTGTTGAAAAAAAAATTAAGCCGATTTTTATGTAACTTTTTTGGCGATATATATCATGGTCTTATGAAACTTACTGGAGTATTACGGCCTTACGACAAGTAGTTTAATTTTAAAAATTCATCAAAGTTTGAGAAAAAGAGTAGTTTTTTTGACGTTTGTTAAAATTAAAATTAGATGATTTACTTGGTATAACGATAGATTACTTGGTCTTAATGAACATACTAAACCATCAACGACCTACGAAAACTGGTTCAATTATAAAAAATCATTGATTTGTGAAAATTTGCTTTTAGAAAATACTCCGAGTTAACGTGTTCGTTCGTTTTCAATTGTGTGTAATAAATCCACTCGGAATACTCATAAATCACTCATAAATTAATTTGTTTTTTATTGATTAAGTCGATTATTTACACATATCGGGAAGTTCATGTAACTTGCCTTAAGGCTAAATACCAATACCAACTAGTTATTGACTTAATATTCTGTAAAATTAAAAATTCTATTATATAAAAATCACAAATTTTCACCAAATTCTATTATTTGATCCCAGTTCATCCGGGCAACGTCGCACACAATTCCGGGCGAGCAGAAGGTGTGACTAAACAATAAATGGCGACAGCGGAAACACGAGGAAGTCGAACAAACTGACAAACGTGCAAGGCGTGATTTCCGGAGGAAGTCTTCAATTGGTTCCGATTGCGAAACACATGATGAAGAACTCTAAGAAGAAAATGGTAAACTCTTCTTTATAAGAGACGATATCAATCGATATAAATCGATAATGAAGAGTATTTTGCGATACCTCAGTATGTGTTCGAGTTGTGAATGACTGGTGATTTTTATTTCGGTTTTAAATTTATGATGTGCACATTACAATTAAATTTAAAATTATGAACATATTTAGAAAATGACTTTGAATTACATGACGTATTATTGCTAGATGTGATATGATATGCTTCATTGGCAAAAACTGTAAAATTCCTGAAAATATTTATGTTCTATTAGACAAAAATTAAATTTAGATAAATATAGGTAATAAGTCATATGTTGAAGAATATTGATCTGGTTACAAGTTACAAAATGATTCTTCAAGAGAAAGCATTTATGCATTACGTGAACAACCTTATATTTCATATTTATTTATATTTTATATAAGGTAAATTTCCAAGATATATAAATTTTCAATTAGATTAGATTAATTTTCTCTCATTTTAATCTCTTGCGTTTGCATCCATATGATATCAACAAAACTCTGAAAAGCCATATTTTCATATATACTTGAACAAAATATGTATATACTTAAACTATCTGAAAATGTCTTTTTTGGTTTTAAATAAAATTTTCTTCTGGAATTATTTAAAATCATTTTGTAAATTTAGAGTGATAAAATATTATCAACATAAATCACTGGTATTAAATAAATATGTTAAATTTCCTAAAAATAATTTATAAAAGTAGGGGTAATAGTTTGTATAAATTAAGATACTATATGTGGAGAAAAGGATTTGTGATAACTAATTTTTAATTTTTATTTTAAGCAAACTTTATCAAAGAGAATTAAGAAAACATTTGAGTTTGCCATTACTTTAAATATAAGATTATTATATACTAATAGTAATTTTAAAAAAAATTCTTGTAATTGATTGACAAAAATTTATTTACACAAATTATATAAATTGTATTGTCATCGATGCTTGAATAAATATACTCTTTTTGTTTCAAAGCTTTAACAGAATACGAAACTGTAGTTTTTCAGTTTGTAAATTCAAAATACCCTAAATAGTATGGTGATATATGAATGTATTGAATAATATATTAATATATCATTTAACCAATATTAGACATCAGAGTACTTGAGATCACTGTATTAATTCCTTTGTGTATAAATTGTAGGTAAACCAACAATAAAAATATGCACATATGACAAATTATATTTAAATTGGTAAACACAGCAAATATTTATAATTTTTTATTAAAGATTTTATACTACTTAAAATGTATTTATTTAAAATATTATTTTACTATTAAAATAACAAATAATTAGTAGTAATATTACTGTGACCAGGGTGTTAATTAGTAATGATCAGAATAAATTTAATGAAATATTACATTTGTTACAAATTAATAAGCGATGCTAGTCATACAATTATTTTCGTTGCTATCATCCAACATAAATATATATTTACAATATATATTTTATAAAAATAGCCAACTGTTTCTGATTGTGAACTTTCTAGCATGTATTATACACTCAAATGTGCTATTTGTGAATATTAAAATATTGTATCATAACGTTATGAAATAAAATTTGTTGTAAATAATAAATTTATAAAACAATTTTTTTAAACAGAGGTTGTATAAAAGCCCTTATTATTATCTCATCATTTTTTTAATATTATTCATTGTAATGATATCATTATTGCTTATGATAATGTAAAATAAACCATGGAAAAAATAAAATCCGGCGAAAACTTAGTAAAATATAATAATTATTAAAGCTGACTGTTTGCATTGTGGTAAGAAAATGGATAAGCAATATTCGATCCAGCATTCACTGGATCTGGGTTTGATACCCACCTCCAACAGCTTCATATCAACCAATATATCAATTGCAGTTGAGCTTATAGTTCGGAAAAAAATGGCATCAAATGAAAATTACTATTTGGAGGGATTGCCGCTCATAAATAGTTAAATAATACTATGGGGTATGTTAAAAATATATGGCAATTAAAAAGACTATCTAGGGTTTTTTTTATAAATAGACTTATGTTGCACTAAAACTACGTGTTAAAATATAAAAATACCCAAATAATATTATAATCTAAATAATATATAATCTAATAAAAAATGTTTCCTAATGATAATTTATTTATTCATTTTTTTGACCTAATTCGACTTTTTATAAGAAAATAAAATTTTGGAAACAGCTGCATTCGCCCCCCCCCCCCCCAATTTGAGCGCGACCCACAGATTGATAATCAGTGGTATTTATTTGGCAGTGGCAGTGTCGCCATCTATAAGTTTACTAAATAACTACGTTGACATTTATGTTTGAAGCTGTCAAATGAGAAATGTGTTTCCACATGACATCATCATGTTTTAATAAATTGTAATTATTTACGATTATTATGCCTTTAAATAATTTATTAAATTATTTATTACATATAGTTTTAATACAAAACAATTCGTACCTGAATATTTAATGTGAGTGATTATTAAAGTTGAAGTTAAGAAATGACGAAGGTTGTTCATTTATCGTAAAAACTTATCTTGTTAATTTAATTATCTACGCAGTATATGTTGTATCACTATAAATTGCTTAATCTATTTGTATATCTTGTATTGACGTTATTTGCAATGTCTGCTGCTGAAGTGAAGTGCCCTTAAGTAAGTGAAATTAATTATCATTGTGTCTATTATAAGAATAGAATTTAAACCATATATGTTTTGTCAGATTTCACTTTGTGACCTATAATGTCGTACAGGCTCACCAGAGCAAGATTTACACAAATTACTACAAGTATCTAAAAAAATTCAAGTGATGAAAATAAATTTGATTTTTATGTATTGGGTAAGTTTTAATTTGTGACCATTGTTTTGTGTTTTATTTTAAATATGATGTTCAACCCAGCTTATTCATTAAGATTTCTTAAGTATATAGTTTTTAAAAATTAGAATTCCTTTTCCGTTCCAGGTTTGCAGGAAGTCAAAAGCTCAAATTCAGAATATTGTAATGGATGCTATTTTTGAAGATCCTTGGACAAATGCTATTAAAAGTATTCTAGAAATAAGGGATTTTGTCAAAGTAAATATATCTATTAATTATTGCTCATAAATGTGTCTGTAATATAAAATATTTGATCACTGAATGTAGGTTAAAACAATTCGATTGCAAGGACTTGTTTTGAATATATTTTGCTTAAGAAAACATTTGCTGAGTTTACGCACATTGAAACACAATATACAAGAACTGGTCTTGGTGGTATGTGGGTATGTAATTAATATATAATTTAATGCCAAAAGTATGTAATTATTAAGTTATGCAAAAACTTGGATCAACATATCATCTAAATTTAACTTGGCTAAAAATGTTTATATACATTTGGCTTATCATATTATATATATTTCAGTTTTAACCGTATCAAAAAAAATTTAAGTGCAATTACATACTCATATAGGTTTTGTTTTTTATTTATATATGCAATAGTTTATTGAATTTTTGCATGCGAGTGTTCTAGTGTAAGTTATTGAAATTTGTGATTTTCATATGCAGAATTAGTAATATCTTATTTAATCATTTCTCTTTAAATTAAATAGGGCAACAAAGGTGCTGTGAGTATACGTTTTTCTTATCATGGATCATCAATGTGTTTTGTGAATGCCCATTTAACAGCTCATGATCATATGCAATCCGATGCATAGATGATTATCATGACATAATAAAAGAAAACAAGTTTAGTCCAAACTTGTTGAAAGCATTTAGATCATGATAAGTAAGTCTACAAAATTATATATAAATAACTGCAATAGGTCTGCTAAGAAATACTTGTTGTGTTAGTTATGTCTTCTGGATTGGTGATCTTAATTTTCGGTTAATGGATGAAGATTCTACTTCTGCTGAATATATTGCTGATGAAGTATCAAAGAATCATTTAAGTAAATTATATGAGATGGATCAGTTGAATAATGCAAGAATAAAAGGTGAAGCGTTTAGGAATTTACAGAACAAACACCAAACTTTAAGCCAACTTTAAAATATGTTGTGGGTACTCATCATGGATTATGATATGAAGTAAGTAAGTAATTACTTTATAATGAAGCAAAGTAATATAAATAATTTTTATAGCATTTAATAGTTTTCTATTGTAGGCGTCGCCCAGCCTGGACAGATAGAATTATGTACAAAGTAAAAATCACACATCTGAAAATAAAAAGTTAAAGTTTGAGCAATTATCATACAGAAGTCATGAAGGT
>NW_020537646.1:9888931-9982564 GCF_003426905.1 Ctenocephalides felis | reverse complement strand
GAAACCCTAACATTTTAATTACGAGGGCCGACAAGGGGAATATCACAGTCATTTTGGAAAAAACCACGTACCTGAAAAAGTCTCCGAATTAATTTCAGACACAAAACATATTCTCCTATTAACTCCGATCCCACTGACCGAATTAACCGTACTTTTCACAAATTTGTAAACAACTTAGTCTCTAAACAAACAAATTACTCCACAAATCTCACTGACAATTAAAAACCTTCACCCTTACAACCCCAAACTCTACGGACTTCCTAAAATACATAAACACAACGTTCCTCTCAGACCTATCGTGGCTGACCTGAACTCACCTCTTTCAAAATTCTCCAAATACCTTAGCAACATACTCTCTTCAGTCACAGTCAAGTCTCGTTTCTTTACAAAAAACTCCTTGAACTTGTCAACAATCTCCGCGATTCCGTTATTCCTGATAACTCCTTATTGGTTAGTCTTGACGTAGTATCCCTATTCACAAACGTCCCCCTACAATTAATTTTAGATGCCATCACTGCTAGATGGGACGAAATCTCTTGTCATACAACATTATCACTGCATTGGTTTCTCGAGTCCATAAAATTCATAGTTTCGAATACTTATTTCGAATTCAACGACCATTTTACCTTCAAATATTTGGCACACCTATGGGTTCTCCTATTTCCCCTTCACTCGCAGAAATTGCTTTACAACACTTAGAGTTGAAAGTTTTTAATTCCTACAATCTAGACCTTCATTTTTATTACAGATATGTTGATGACATCCTTACTTGTGTTCCTGTTAAAAATTTCGAACTCTTACTTCATAGTTTTAACTCATTTAATGAGCATCTCCTTTACGTTTGAAAAAGAACAAGAAAATTCTATCAGCTTTTTAGACGTAAAAATTATAAAAACCGCAGACAATCGAATTATCACCAATTGGTTCCAAAAACCTACTTGGTCGGGTAGGTATTTAAATTATCATTCTTACCACCCTTCTAGCATGAAGATAGGCACTATTATTAATTTAGTCGACCATGCCATCCTACTCTCAGACAAACAATTTTGGCCCTCTAACTTATCCCTCATCCGCACAACTTTAATTAACAACTCATATCCACCGCACCTCATCAACTCCGTCACCTCCAACAGACTTAAAACCCTCAACAGTATGCATTCTTCTTTTTCCCCAGAAAAAAATTCTAAAGACAATAACTATATAGGCAACGTTTGTTTACCTTACGTAAAAGAACTTTTTCCAGTGTGGAAAAAACTTTTTCATAAGGTAGACATCAGACTAACCTGCAACATAGATCTAACTCTTAAATCCCTCTACACAAACCTGAAATCTCCCACTAGTATAGAACGTACTTCCAACATTGTTTACAAAATAAATTGCAATGATTGCCCTTCTACTTACATAGGTGAAACCGGACAAAATTTAATAAAAAGACTCAAACAACACGACAATAATTCGAAAAACCCCAACCAAAACCAAACTATGATAACAGAACACATAAAAAATTTCAAACACTCCTTTAACTTTTATAATGCCAGTATTCTCTACCATGAACGGAACACCATTCAGAGACGTTTTGCAGAATCTTGTTTCATATCAATATGTGACCACGTGGTGAACAAAAGATCGGATTCCTCCTTACTCTGCGATAACTACCAAGTAATACTAAATAATGTTTCCAAATTTATCTCCTCTGAACAAAACTAATTGACCTTACTAACCTTGCCAACACTTCCTAGTTTAACTTCGACCTTGATACCCGAGCTTTACCTACCCATACATAGCAAATTTTGAATAAACCTTAAAAAAATTTTATTTTAGATTTTTGAGTTATTAGTATAACTACTTAGTAATACTAAATAATATTTCCAATTTTTTTCTCCTAATTCTAACCATACAAACCTAGCCTAACATTACTAGTTTCAACTTCCGACTATTTTCTACCTACCCGCCCATAACAATCCTGGAATGACCCTTAAAAATCTCTCAAAACATGTGGTGACTTTTATACATGCCTCGGTACTAGCAAAGTACAGAAGTCGTGGCAGAAATTACATAATTCTACTTACATTTTTGTTCAATAAAACTATCATTTTCTGTTTACATCATACAAAAAAATTATATAAAAAATGCATAGTGCTGACAAGTTAGTTGTATAAATGTTAGTGCCAAATCTCTAGTGCTGTGTACACTTCTCTATATGTAACTAACCAACGTAATGTAAGTCCACTTGTATTTTATATGTATTATCCATCTTCATAAATAATTTGTTTGCTTTACATATATACGAGTTTACATATATTGTATGTTTATATATATATATATATATATGTATTTGTATGTATGTATGTATATATATGTATATTGCTTATTTACATGTATGTTTGTATGTATGTGCATATTTATATGTGTATACATGTAATTATATATACGTATATATGCATGTATGTATGTGTATATATATATATATATGTATATATATATATGTATGTGTATATGTATATATATATATATATATATGTATATATAGTATATATATGTATATATATATATATATATTTGTGAGCATTTATGTACATATGTATATATATATGTATCGTGTGTATATATATATATATGTATGTATATATATGTATATATATGTGTGTATATATGTGTATATACATGTTTATGCGTATATGTATGTGTATACGTGTATAGCTATAGTTACATAGATAGGTATGAGTATATGTATGGTTCATACATGTACATGTACGTCGTTGTGAATATGCATGCACGTTGCATATATGTATATACGTATATTTATATGTGTATAGTCTTACATGTATATGTGTACATATATAGGTATATATTGTTGTATCTGTATATGTATATGTGTATTATATGTTTGTATGTGTGTGTATATGGATATATGCATGTATATATATATATATGTATATATATATGTATATGTGTGTATATGTGTACGTACATATATGTATATATGCGTAAGTTTATATGAGTGTACTTAAATATTTTTGCCTATACTTTTTAATTATTTATTTAATTCTAGTCTCTACTACCTTTCCTATCTTTTATATTTGATTTGTTGTTAAGTGTTGCTATTTGTTAATTTTTCTCTTATTGTATAGTTACTTTACCAATCCACATATATTATAATTACCTAGATATGCTAATTTTCATACTGTTTTTAGATCCACTGATGATGACATTAAATTGAATGTCGAAACGTTTGGAAATAAAGATTATTTTATAAATCTTTGGCTTTTCTTTGTTTGATGTATCGCCCTCAAGAACTCACTCATATATATATATATATATATATTGATCTATTTTAATACCTGTTACAATACATATATGCTTGTATGTGAATGCACATAAAGCGGGTTATGAAAAAATTGTTTATTGCTTTGGTTTTATGCATTGAAAAACATATAAAATTTCCGACGGTAATATGTATTATGCATGTGTTGTAATCCAGGGTATATTTTATAGTACTTCGATAGAAGAAACTTCAATGAATTTTAATTTACGATCTTCTATGTGCGTTACAGTTATATCAAATTTTATTCAATATATATATATATATATATATACAAATCAAATAGTAAAATTTTGTGCTTCTTGCTTCTTCAATTCGTCCAATTTATTTTCTTAGTACAATTTTGTACTAGTACGGTGGAGACGCCACGTAGGATAGTCCCCTTTTGTTTTTGGTAACAGCGCAAAGAAAAATGCTTGTGGTTAGCCGACATTGCATAACCACACCTAATTTATTATGCATTGCATTAAAGCCTTTAAACGATACAACATATCTAAAAAGCTTTCTGAAAAGGATAGGAAAGAACTACCAAAAAGCGGTAAAAAAATAAATCGCGGTCGACGGCCGTGTAATCCGATGGCATTCTGCTTCCGTTTTCCAAGTCGCGCAGCAGAATTTGAATGCGAAGCCATCTAGACGCCTTGGGATTAAGGTATTTGTCGCCAAAGACTACAAAATTGGTTGCAGCGTAATCGCAGATCCTAGCACGTAAAAGTGTTTTTTAATCATGAAATATAAATTAGATTCTCATGTTTTTATAGATTTTCTAAAAAGAATAGAGACCAATATGCCTTTTTCAGCACCTTCAATAAATTAGTTTTATATACCTATAGGATCTAAAACAGAATTATACTTAAAATTTCATTTAAAGTAATTTGTTACTATAGAGTTTTTATTTGTATATTTTTGACAACTTTTTTTGCCATTACAATTAGTATAACTACTTGATATTTATTTGTACTATTAGTAAATAAAATGTGATATAATATTTCACCAATACAGTGCATCAGATTACCGAGCTATGTAGGCCGAATCGAAAATGGTATATAAATTGTGATCATAAATTTGGATTATTTTACTATAGAATAAGCATATTAAATCAGTCCGATAATTCCAATAATAGCCCTATTCTCTTATTATTGCAGGACCATATTGTCATGGGACATTTGACGGTTGGCTGTGTTGGCCAGATACACCTGCTGGTTCAAGTGCAATGGCACCGTGTCCTGATTTTATCACTGGATTTGATAATACACGTGAGTTTGTTGATTTATTTATAAATTTATTATATCTACATGTTCTAATTTATTTATCTATAGATCTGATGTGGCATCTGATGATACCACACAGAATACATTACTGCCATGAATTATATTTCAATTATAAAAAATCGTGTATGAAAATCTCTCATCAAGAAGTCTGAAGGATAAGAAAACTTAAAGCAAAATTCATTTGAGTAAAAGAAATGATTTTGATTTGAGATACAATAAATCGCAATATACAAACTTGTATTAAGAATGTTGAAAGTTATGGATATTCAAATGTAATTTTTTTGGAATACCTTCAATGCGTCATTTATAGCTTTTTATGGTGATTTGATTCATATATATACGTCTGATTTGTATATATACTGTTTTATTTAGTTTTTCTTGCACGATATATTTGTTCAAATTGTCATTGGGTTTCCAACTGCATCCTAGATACATTCGTATTTTATTTCCATGTGAATGAGGTTTATGACTTCTCTCAATGTCGGTAGTAAAAATTGACAGGCTCTGCGTATATTGTGATTGTACATTACTATGCAATAAGAACGAATAATATAGAGCATGCATTTGTACATCAAATCTGTATAGTCGATAATTACAAGTTCAACGTTAATATAGGTTTTATGTGTTATCTGTGTAATATATGCATTGTTTAAAATGTGCTATTATAGTTTGAAGCAAATTTTATCTATGCTCGTCGGTTTAATGTATTTTGGTTTGATTACATTCCTGTCAGTCGTGTGAAATGTGCCCTATTCCAACTAGTAACACAGGACATTAATTTTATGTTCTTACGCTGTCATTCAATAAAACCGTCTTTTGGTCTGAAATGGATCCTTGTAGCGCAGGTAGTTAGCCTTTGCGAATCCTGTATTATGTTTCTAATGAGAACTCTCAAGTATCATTAGCCATTAATAAATGTTCTGCTATCAATTCAATGAGTAATCAAGTCCACTCGGATCTCATGGCAATGTTTCACAAAGCTATACATTATACTTATTCTCCGACGGAAACCTAATTAGAATTCTATGCAATACAAAGTTTTAGCATTTATCACTAATGATAATCAATAGAAACAGAAAAGGAATAGCATTGTTGAAACTTCTTTTTTATAAAGAAAATAAAATGTAATGAAAATTTTAATTAGTCAACAGCATTTCTTGGTACAAACGGTTTTGTCATATATAAATCAGCAATATATATGAAATTTTATAGTAAGTTTTATAGTGTAACTAAAGAACAGGACTAACTAAAAAATATAAAAATAATAATTTTTGTGGCATTTTTTCTAAAATATTTCTGAATTGAATAAATACAAGCAATCCATTATGTAACGAATATATAGCGTTAATAGTTTGAATATTGAATTGACAATATATTGCAGAATACGCTTATGAATATATGGCTACTCAAATTATTATTTCTATCGCATATACCTACCTCTTGGTACATCGTTTTTTTTCAAGCAAAAAATCATCAAAGTATTTTACAAAAAACGTCGCTATTTATCAGTATGTTCCACTTTTATGGAGTAATATAATATATCTCTAAATGCTGACATATTTTTCATATAATATCGGTTTGTGCTATTTATATTCTGCGTGAGGCAATCTCTAGAAATATAATTTGTTTTTCAAACAACATCGTCCTGGTAGGTATATAGAAACACATAAATATCAACACAGTACATCTATTACGTTCAGTCGTGTAAACTACTCGAACACAGACTCTGCTTGTTTTTTTAAGCCTCGGGTGCTTTCATATCTTGCATTACATCCCCAACTTCTTTAGGTACTGTGGTGGCCGAGGAAAAATGTTTTTTAAGCATCCTCTCAGACGGTAGATTATTCGATTTCATATATTTATAACCGATATGATAAAATACATATTTTTCCATTGAATCATCCTAATCACAGTTTTTCATGGATGTATCGTTTCATATCAGATGAGTTACATTATGATCGTTTTGATCTGCAATACGATATCGAGTTTAATCATCGTGTGAATGCTCGAATGCTCAACATATTACAGAATGTCGTTCTACTGTAAAAAGGAAGTGAATTGCTTTCAGACATTTTCTGTGCAGTGTTTCCGAGAAATTTTATTTCGGTCGTTTTACATATCTGTACACTTTTTAGAAAGCTTCTCAAAACCTTAAAACAATATTTTAAAGATCTACAATTGTATTTTAATAATAATTATAGTCACTTGATAGGTATTTTTTATATGTGAGCTTATTTATTTAAGCTGTAATTAAAAGCTAATTCTTGAAACTTGTAGCTGTGATCAAATAATAGGAAACACTTTTATTTATCAAACACATTTTATATGGGAATAATGAAATTCAAATCTTATATTTTTGCTGTGCTGTGTGCTGATTTTTTTTATTTCTAAATGAAATAAAAAATTAAAATTACGTCATAAAAAATTAGATTTTAATAAAAATCGTTACAGTTATTTTATTTATTTAAGCTATAATTAGCAACAACATCCTGAAACTTGCAGCTGTGATCAAATGACAGAAAATTTTTATTTATAAAAATTAACATTTTTTGGGATTTTATATTCAAAAATATTAAAATTTGATTCTTATATTTTTGTGCTAATTTTTGTTATTTTTACCATTATTGTGAATTTTTTTATTCAATTTTATTCTGCAAAATTTATATTATATTATTACATTAAGCAGAGAATGCTGACTACTAGAGCTAATTAAAATATAAGAATAATAAAAAAAAAACTAAAAACAAAAGGGAAAAACAATAAAATATAGTAAAATGACAGTATTATAGTTAGTTATACTATTCTAAGTCTCCAGATATTTTTCTTTTAAACCTGGTCGGCTGGCCTTCTAGGTATATACATGGTTAATTGGTTAGGATGGTCTAGGTCTATTCTACCTTTATAATTGTTGGCAAGCATTGTTATTTATTGAGAATGAAATTACATTATAAACTATCTGATTTTGAACATTTTTTAACTAATAAGCTATATTTTGCATCTATTGAATATTTGTTCAAAAAATTCTCAGTGATGATTTTCTTATTTTTTATCTTGTATGTATTTTATTTAATTTTATTTGGTTTTTCAACAAAATTACAAATCGTCATATATAGTTGCAGACATCTTTTTTTAAATACTTTTCATTCAGTCTTTTTCTGAATTCTAAGATTTTGATTAATTATTCATGAAGAAATAGTTACTTTGAAAGAGGTATATATTTCGTTTTTTGTTCAATGAATCTAAAATAACTGATTATTTCATTAAATATTATTTTAATATTTGTGTGTACTGTTGAATGAACTATTTGGTAATATAAACGTACCAATTCACATATATTTCTGTCAAAACTTTTTTCTTCTTTCCTAAATAAAATAATAAGGATAATTGGCAAACACTACCTTTAGGCAATCACCTGCATCGCGTAAGTCTTTTTGTTTCCTTATTTTTGCTTCAAATTCTGTTCATTACACATACACAAGAAGTTCTAATACAAACCCAATGTATTTGTTCCTGAATCTACTACATAAATTCCCTAATACACTTAAATACAAGTAATGTGATTTTATGATTTAATATCCTCCGACTTCCGAGCTTTTGCCCGTTGCCTTACATATATATGAACGTGATATTATTATTGGTGTCTGTTATCTCTGAAGATAATTAGTAAGTGACGTGACGAGTAAACTTAATGTTTCGAATTTAATACTAATAATAACGCATAAAGCATATTAAATATAGAATGCTACTCCAAATTCAAATTCAGAACGCGTGCTGCACATAAAGTATATTGTTTAATTGTTTTAAGTCAAATACCTTAAGTATTTTATAAAAATGTGGGAGTGAAAATATTCTGGCTTTTGTAATTATCACGAATTAAATTCTTGATTAAATTAGCATATTTTTAGAAAGAGTTTTTTTTTTAAATGTTAGCAATTTTATTTACATAACAAACATGCGACCAAATGTTAATTTGGCATCATCCTCATTTTGCTTAATTATATTTGATCATTCTAAGTTATTATTTATGCCCGTAATTTCTTCATAAATTTGGTTTTAATTATATCTTGTTGTATTCAAATATTTATAAAAATGAAACAAGAACCTTAAATTAAAATTGTACGTATTATTTAATTTCTCCAAAGATGGAATTGGTATAGGTATAGGGTTGACCAAACCATGCTGAGCAAATTTTTAAAGTTTAAATCGAATACATCTAAAAATTTATTTTTTTGGTTGTTTAACTTTAATTACATTAAACTTATCCACATTAGCCGAATTACGAAATTACTGTCAAACTATAACAACATTAAAAGTTAGACACGGGTGGTAGGCATTTTATGCTGTTGGAACTCACTCGAGATGTTTCCGATAAGTAGAGATATCTAGAGAAGAAATAATAGCGAATTCGTAAAACTTTCTCATCTGCACACTTTGTTCTTTGCTTCCTAATGTGTTTTATATTATTCATGTTTCAGAAACTTTGCTTAATGTAAGCAATTTGGCTGTGCAGTCTCTTCTAAAATTATAAAAACAAGGTCAAAGAATATTAAAACAAATGAGAAAGCTGTTAAATTCATTTAAATTTACTTTTAATTAAAGTTATCCATTGTTTTTATGCAGCGAATTCTAGAAGAATAGATAAAGAGGTTTTGATTTAAAAGCTTTGTTCAGCAGCAAATGTTTTACATAAAATAACTAATATGCATTATGTTAACTAGCGAGTTCAAGCAATTAAATAAATAAATAAGCAATTGCATTAAGTTTCATTCAAAAGTTAAAAAAAGTAGTAAAGAAAAAACTAATTTGATATATCTATAGGTGTTAAATTTGGCAATCTCAATTATGTTATATATTTTTCCTTAAATTCTATATTTTCAACAATAGCATAAATGTAAGCGATGCGAATTTTTGTTTTTGAACTTTTTCGATGGTCTCTCCCCTGGGGACAAAATATCTCCAAGTTCTTTGTAACTTATAATTGTTTGCGGAATAGCAGGAGTAGGTAGGTACTTACTTTTGTTTGCGAATACATTGGGAAGTTGTAATGCAAAACTCGGTGTCTCCACCGTTTTATACGGCGTTTAAGTTATTGTGTATTGCGAATTATATATTGTATGAAATTTTATGAAACTTATAATAAAGTAAGCGCTTCTAGGAATATTGCAGAAAATCGTTTGATAAATTATTTGATTAATCTTAAACGTATATGAGACTAAAATTTATAAAAAATGTATACTTGCATACATTCAGACGTCAGATTGAGAATATTTTATAGTCTGAAAGCCAATTCTAGACAATATTAATTATACATAAAATACGATCGCTCACACTTGCAGGACCACCAGCATACATCATTGAACGGCGTGATTTATTATTGTCTGGGCCTTTGCCCGGCTTCAGGCGTCTGATTAAATAAACCTCATGGGCCAGATATCCGATCACATAAAATATTCATAAATAAGGTGAAAGGATGAACTGTTTGTTTTCAACAAAACTGAAGTAAGATATTATCACAAAGATTCCTGACTTTAATTTTATACTCTGACTCCTTGTTATGACAAAGATTAAGATAATGTAGAGAAAATATTATTGTAAAGGTTTAGCATCATTCCTAGAATACCTACTATCATACTTTTTATTTTTAGTAGATTACCTTTTATTATACCATCACTTTTATGTAATAATGAAAAAATCTATTTTTTTAATTATAATTTTTTACTTTTTCTAATTATGATATCTAATTATTATCTCTGAAAACAACACATTTTAGTTAGTTATTCTAAAAGTGTTCGGACAGACTTGCAACTCATTTAATCGTAAATCACAGTAGAGACAGTGAGCAGTAAATGCTCTTTGTCAATGTGGAAAATAGTGAGACTAGGTTTACACTAAAAGAGTTTTGTTCTCTCATGGGTGTGCCGTAATTTTACAATTCATGAATTCTTGAAGCGAGATATCTACTGAAGTACACCCTTGAGATATTTTGGCAATTTGTGTCAAACAACTTTCACAAAAGCAGAACAGATAGATAAAAGTTTTGTCGCGATAAAGTATTTTTGATTTCACGATAGTAAACAAAATTTTTGGACGACGATTTGAAATAGATTTGTCCAACGGTATTACTGATTAAGTATTTCTTAAAAATATTTTATTGTTTTGAATTTCATTTAGTATTTTTATGTTGTAGATGTTATTAGAATATATTTCTGTATTTTCCATCGATTTTGATACATTGGTGTCCCACGCATATAAACCATGATCCTGGGGCTCCGCAGGGACTCCACTTTCCTTCGAAGGATATATTTCAATTATATTTGAGTGATTGTAAACGAGAGGTGTCCTAAGGTGAAATGCATTACGATAAGTGTTTTGTATTGACGATCGGTTGAAACTTGTGCATATCATCGTAATACACACACACATATATATGTATATATTAGGGTGGTCCTTAAAATGGTCATTTTCGAATTTCCTTACTCCCAGGGGCTCTAAATGATAAAAAACAATTCTCTGAAAGTTAGCCCTCAATATTAACGTTTAGATAGAGCGCAATTCAATCAAACTTCGTATGGAAATAGCATGGAAAATTTTTCAAAAATTTTAAAAATGTTTTTTAGGTGTGATTTGGCGAACAAATGAATGAATAAAACTCATTCATTTGTCGCTAAGTTATACCTAAAACATTTTTTTTAAATTTTCAAATTTTTTTTCATGCTCTTTCTATACAAACTTTGATTGAATTGGAATTCAATTGAATTGATTGAAAGGAAATTCGAAAATGACCATTTTAAGGATCGCCCTAGTATATATATATATATATATATATATAAATTAATTAATTGTATAATAATTTCGTTTTCATATTTAGATATTTTCATATATCTGATAAATTAATTTAAAAAAATTACAATTACATCATTTTGCTCTTGTTGCAAATTTAATCACAAAATCTATGATCCTTCAGCATCATTTGAACTTATATTACACAAAAAAATATTAATTTTGTTCCACAAACTAGCACTTCGTTCTATTTTAACTTGTTATGTAATATAATATAAATAATTTTTATTATCATTTGCAAAGTTCTAATTTGATTAAATTTTCATATCCATTAAGGAATTTTGAATATTGATAGATATTTTTGTATTGAAAGTTCAAAAGAAATTTAATTAAAACTATAAAATTGTATTAGGTCTTGATTATCACACGTATCGTAGAAACTAAATTTAGTTAGCTAAATAAAAAGTAATGACTGGAATTTGGCTTCGATCCTAATTTATTTATTATAGGCAATCGGGTAACCATATAACAGTCTTAAAAGATAATGTGTTTCTAATAAAGATTACTCAATAGCTATACAGCATTAAAACTTCTGTCAGGTATGCACATTAAATCAAATACTCGTGCTCCGCAAAAATTTATTTATACGTATGTATCTTTTTTAATTCTATCTGGCTGTACAAAATAGTAAAATTTTATATACAGTGGAATTCTAATACATCTTTGTTATTTTTATTTGCTCGTTGAAAGTTGCTTTTCCTTTATGGCACATTTGCTCATAGTTGTTTGTCCAGACTGGAAAATATTTTTCTTTATTTTATGGCATGCCACAGCGATATCAGATTATGAGCATATATTTCATGGCATGCAAGATATTAATGTGAACGCAAGCGGAAATTAGAACAAATTTCGAAATATTTCATGGTGGACTAGAGGTGTATTTTTGTAAATGTCATGTAATTTAAATAATACAACTCCTATGAAAAAATAGTGGTTCATTTGGTGGAAGTTAGAGGCTATAAAAGTTGCTGAATTGAGATATGAGTTATTATATATAATCCACGTTAACCAGAAAAAGCAAGAATTCATCAACTGTCGACAAATAATATATCTTCTCATTCATTTTACTCAATTCATTTTCAATTCATTCTTTTCTCATTGAAAATAAAAATATTACAGTAAAAGCTTTTTGTTAATGTGGAAAATAGTGAGACAAGGTTTACACTAAAAGGGCATTGTTTTCTCAGGTATTTAATTTTTGTATGTTTTTTTTTTCATCTTTTAAATTTATATTTTAATTTTTATTCATTAGGGTTTCAGCCTTCTAATTGTTACTAGCCAAGCATGTAACAATATAACTGAGATATTTGATAGACATCATAATGAGGAATGAACATGAATGAGTATGAATATTCCTCAAAGCCTTTTAACCAAATATCTCATTTATGCTTCATTAATAAGTTTTAATTGGCATATACTGTTTAAAGCTTCCTTTATCTTATAGTTAGTTCTGGATTCGCTTTGTACCTAAAATCCCTTCTGCAACGTCGTATGTTATCTAGGATTACATGGCAAATATATATACTATCATCTTACTTAATTTATTGATTACATGATACACAGAATAATCAAGAATTTGGGAATAACAGGAATAATGTAAAAATTAATTTTGTTTGCTAGACACTTAAATATATATTTTTTCTATTATGATGAACTATTTCATAATGACCAAGATGAAGCTCTTTAGTCTATTACATCATCGATTTTCTGTAAATGCCCAGGAATCTTTTTTTTTCTACGATGTCTTATGACTTCGCATTGTTTCCTAACAGATGAAATTCTTTTTCCGACTGGAAATGACTTGACTTAAATGAACGTCATTGTTGTAAGGTATAATGTAGCTACGAAATGCTTATTCATTTGTTCTTTTCGATGTAATAAAATCTCAGGAAGAAATTGTCATAAATAGGCTCTGAACAAAGAATTCAAATATTCTTGTACACGCGAAATATTTTCTAGGAAGCCAATTTTAACATTGTTATTTATGAGAAAAATTTGATATAGAAATATGTATTTTCTATACTTGTAACTTTAAATTCTAAAAATTCTACAATTACGAATCAATAAAATAGAGCTGCATAAATTATCGATATCTATATAAACAATATCTTATTATATTTTACTTCACTTTTTCTACTTCCGTAAAACTAATAATGCATTAGCAAAATTATATTTTTATATTAATTTATATTCACACAAATTCATATTCTAAATAAATAAATATAGTTAAATTATATAAAAGTTTCTGAATCAGGTTTTAAATTCCTTATACATCTATTAATTAATACTGCGGTTATTAATTAAAAGCACTAAAATATTATTACTGTACCTTGATATGGGAATTTATGTTTTAATCGGGTAAGTGAATATTTCGAAGTTTATGATATACATATTATATAAGCTGTAATATTATGGTTTAATTAAAATTATTTGCGCTTTTTGTTAAGCTTCACATATATCAGAAACGTGCGTTTTATTTGCTTTTATAAGAATATTATTATAACCCATTTTGTGATACCATTGGATAAAAATTTATTGAAGTGTGTAATTAATATAATAATATTCTGGTTATAAATGTGATATATATATAAAAACTCGTCGATGCACAAAACTAGAATTCATCATTTAAATTAATGATTTTGAATATTTTTTAAAAAAAACTAAACACAAGCTATATTACACAATTGGAACTAAGACCATCTAAGACTATATAATATAATTTAGATAAACTTTATATATTTTTAACTTCCCGTAGGAGAAGTGTATGTTTTCGATTCGAATTGCTAATTTTATGTTTCCTCGACGTTTCAAGTCATTCTGAATCGAATGAGACCAAATTTAGAAAAAGTATGTGTGTCCGTATGCGTGAACAGATTTTTCACAGTAAATAGACGTTTTCTCAAAAAGGGCTGCACCGATTTCAAAAGTTTAAAAGTCATTCGGTGCATCTCGATGACGACTAGAGTTTATCAGTTTTGCACGACGATCGGCCGAGGCGTTTCTTTGTAAATAGCAGAAAGGTGAATTTTTTTTGTCCACGTTTTAATCCGCAATTCTGAATCGATTTTAAAAATTCAAATTGATATTGATAACTTTATTTTCCAAATAAATAGTAATTTTATCTAAATGTCTAAATCTCAAATTCGGCTGATTAAGTCAATTGTTATACATTTCGAAAAGTTCATGCAGGCTAAATGCTACTTTCAACTAGTTAATCTCTTGCCGAGTACATAACTACAAAATTGCTTTCAAATGTCAACTGTATAATAATATATATTTATGTGTACAGAAAACCGTGAAGAGACATTTAATTTTAACTTTATATTTTCTCGCATGAAGTCGCTAAACGTATTTGGATTGTCTCGACAGTGCATCCAATAAAGGAAGTTATTTTAGAATTTGTCACACTGTCTGAAATGTGTTTTCAAAAAGATATTTCAGTTCTGTTAAGTAGAATAGTATGTGACTGTTCATTTGGACTTTAGGAAGTGTCCTCGAAATTCCATTCTAAGGTATGTTACCGACATTTGACAGAAAGATAACTAATGAAATAACTTCTACCAGTTCGACAGTTTAACATACTGCGGTAATTGGAAATTCGAGCAATATATTATTTACTAATGTTCATAACATACATTACCGCACCTTTAAAATGATCGATTATAGGGATGATTGCTTCGTTTTAGGGTGTATTAATTGTGGTGTAGATTAATACAGTAATTTGCGATCGGAATGGAATATTTGTGATCATCTAATATGAAACAGGTAATAAATTATTGTGAAAATTGAAGTCAATAAAGATATTTTAATTACTGGTATTAATTCTTCGTGTAAAATTATTGCTTTATTGTCGATGTCTTATTTACAATAATTTAGATGTGGATAAAAATTATTTATTATTAAAATATTAATTGCGACAAAAAATTATAGAATGATATTTAAATTTACATTATATTTCTTTCTCTTATATTTAATTATATTGTGCAAAAAGTTCAAAACTTTGTGAACGCTTGAATATTGATCAAAATATACCATTTTAGCAATACTTTCCATAAATTTCTAAATACCATAGCTATAAATTCCATAAAATGTTTAATCCTTTGCCACAAAATTCTAAAACCCCATAGCTTTATACAAAACCACATAAAAGTTAAACCATATGTCACTCGAATCAATGCAACCTATTTTTTATCAAAGTTTTCGTATTTTTTATGTTATGAAAGTATTATGAAAAGTTTTCCGACACCTGACATTTCCAATCTTGTAATGTTTTCAAATATTTGTAAATAAAACTTTATGACCTTTTTGTTGGTGTTGAATTATGTAAAAAGTACACGGAAAACTTTTTCATATGTAAGATTTATTTAGTAAGAACAGCCGGTGCGTGATACTAAATCACAAGGAGGTAACTATAAAATAATTGCAGGTTCCGGTGGAGCATTTTTTTTAATAAATTTAATGTTATACTGTATTCAGAAGTTACAATAACAAAATTTCGTACGTTGCACTTTTTCCTTTATTATTAACCTCAGAAGTCAAAATGGTATAAGGAAATCAAATAACTATGAATGGTAATACTTTTATTTAAGAATTATGGTTTTTCAAAAATGGTCATCTAATAATATATTCCAATCTTGCAAATATTAGTGAATTCACATATGGTTAAATTAGAATATTCCATCCAAATATAAAAATTTCCGTTAGCTTGTATATATTTACATATACATTATATGAGTCTGCAAATGGCTTTGGCTCAAGATCAAAGATCTGTTCACGAGTTAGAGACATTGTGGAGCCTCGTCCATCATTATAGGCCTTTTTGTAAAAATATAGTGGTTCAAACAAACATAGTTCCTTAATCCAGTTGCTAAATTACAGTATTCGCTTATCTTCATACGCGAGTTCTATAATTCAGAGTATTAGATAGTATAATTTGTAGAAGAATCATGAACTATTTTTTGGTATTTATTTTTAGTTTTATACTGAAACATATGATTTACTATATAATTGGATATTCAACAACGATACAATTCGTAGTTTTTTATTTTTGACAAAACTAAATATATATGAGATTTAAAGTCGATGTGAGAATATTAGAGATTCAATTCTATGGCCCTGGTTAATAAACAACTATTAATGCACTTCAATTGCATGCAAACCATTTCAATTTTTAATGTTCCATTTTCATACACAAATATTACTATTTATTCGCTATTGTTGAAAAAAACTATAAATGCATTAGATTAATAAATCAATATAATAAATCAAATAACAATAGTTTAAGATTAAGTTATTAATGTAAATTATTGTATTTTATACGGCAAATAGTTCGAAAAAGAAATATGTAATTTTTAATGTATATATTTATACATATGATTGATATATGAACAATTATTAGGTAATTTATTTCAGATATTGACTTCTAGTTAATAATAAATATATTTTTTTATTTTATTTTTAATATTAAATATTATGGTTTTACATTCAATAATGAAAATTAACAAAAAAAGTATTTTAGCTATGATTTCCAAAAGCTAATCATTTTTTCAAGAACGTTTTTCAACAATAGAGTTTATAATCAATTCTCAAAAGCGGAGGCTCCGCACTCAATACTAATATATGACTAATATTAAAACAGAACGTATCTTCTCAAAAGCGGACTTTGCGAATTTTATGAAACTTGGCACACATCATTATTATACTTTACCAAAATTGTAACACAAGTTTTGAGTTGGTGCATGCAAGGGGTTTCGAGATATGCGAGGTTGATGAGGCTGGCTCCGCGCTCAATACTAATATATGACTAATATTAAAACAGATCGTATCTTCTCAAAAGCGGACTTTGCGAATTTTATGAAACTTGGCACACATCATTATTATACTTTACCAAAATTGTAACACAAGTTTTGAGTTGGTGCATGCAAGGGGTTTCGAGATATGCGAGGTTGATGAGTGGCTGGCTCCGCGCTCAATACTAATATATGACTAATAAATATTAAAACAGATCGTATCTTCTCAAAAGCGGACTTTGCGAATTTTATGAAACTTGGCACACATCATTATTATACTTTACCAAAATTGTAACACAAGTTTTGAGTTGGTGCATGCAACGGGTTTCGAGATATGCGAGGTTGATGAGTGGCTGGCTCCGCGCTCAATACTAATATATGACTAATAAATATTAAAACAGATCGTATCTTCTCAAAAGCGGACTTTGCGAATTTTATGAAACTTGGCACACATCATTACTATACTTTACTAAAATTGTGACAAAAATTTTGAGCTGGTGCATGCAACAGTTTTCGAGATATGCGAGGTTGATTGGTGGATCCGCGCTCAATACTTATATATGACTAATATTAAAACAGATCGTATCTTCTCAAAAGCGGACTTTGCGAATGAAACTTGGCACACATCATTACTATACTTTACCAAAATTGTGACAAAAATTTTGAGTCGGTGCATGCAACAGTTTTCGAGATATGCGAGGTTGATGGATGACTGGATATATATAGTTAATATTATCTATAGTTATAATGTTTTATAAAGTTAATTATTAAAAGAGATAAATAAGCATATTTTATTTTAGGTATAGAAATGAGCAGTAAAATTTACAATATTTTTCAATACAGTATTTATGTGGCATTGAATAAATTTTTTAGAATACGATTTAAAACATTTATACTCCAACACTGAATTATATATAAACTCCCATTACAATAGGTGGGAGTACTTTTCGTGTTATATTGAAAACAAATATTAGTAGGCACCTGTAAGTTCCAACCTATATATTTGAGTTTTATATTCTACTCATAAAATGTCTATTTGAACAAAAATATAATACAGTTGGAGTAAATTTAATCAATATTAA
This sequence comes from Ctenocephalides felis, assembly GCF_003426905.1. Taxonomy (NCBI): domain Eukaryota; kingdom Metazoa; phylum Arthropoda; class Insecta; order Siphonaptera; family Pulicidae; genus Ctenocephalides; species Ctenocephalides felis. Next base: position 9,964,260 of record NW_020537646.1, on the reverse strand, counting down.
TAACGATGTTGACATTTGATTGAAGTTGCGCAGATTTTTCGCACGTTGTTTGCTTTCGTGTCGTTTCTATTAGCTGATCAGTACGTTCAGTAAACATAACTATATCTCGGTGTATTGACTGGGCAAACACGCGGACTCGTCGCTATTCCTCGGAGAGTTCAAACTTTACAATCGCGTGTTCCCAACAAGAGCAGCGGCAGCAGAGGCAGCAGCGGCTACGTGTCCGCGGCGATAATTAAATAAAGAATTACACACGCACTTCTATTTACTCAATGTTCATTGATAATATTTGTTATGTAGCGTTCTATTATTCAGGAACGTATTTACATGCGTTTTACAACACGGTAGCAAGTGAATTAATGTCTCTCTAATTGTGACCTTTGTCAAATTATCAGTTAAAGAGCTAAAATTATTGTTTATTTATTGGCTTCTATAGCATTTAACCACTTGCATTATTTTTATTATATTTCATATTTTATTTATAACTTTCCATGTTTAATTATTAGTATTGAGTTTGGAGCCAGCCACTGATTAGCCTCGCATATCTCATAGCATGCACCGACTCAAAATTTTGGTCACAATTTTGGTAAATTATAATAATAATGTGTGCCAAGTTTCATTAAATTCGCAAACTCCGCTTTTGAAAAAATACATAAGTATTGAGAAGATATAATAGTACTATGCCACTTATCAACCTCGCATATCTCAAAAACTGTTGCACCGACTCAAAATTTTTGTCACAATTTTGGTAAATATAAAAACAAAAAAGTAGCAAATAATGATCAAAAGAAAGAATTTGATTGGCTACTGCGTGAAAAGTCTAAGCTCTCTGTCGAAAATAAGTTGCTGCTATATAAATCAAATATTAAACCAATCTGGACCTACGGAATTGAGCTCTGGGGATGTGCTTACAAATCTAATATAGCTATAATGCAGAGAACTCAGTCAAAAATTTTACGTATAATTCTTAATTCTCCGTGGTACGTGACAAATGAAACCATTCACAGCGACCTCAACATGAAAACGGTGCAATTAACGTTCAAAGAATTTAAGGAAAAATACAAACGCAAACTGGACTCACATTCGAACCCATCTATAGTTGACATTACTCAACCTTTTGGCATTAGGAGGTTGAAACGACAATGGCCCTTAGACATAGTCTTAGATTAGGTCTAATATAATATCATATTAATTGTAAAACTGAGAAGTTCTCATTGGAGTTCTTCTTAGGCATCACTCATAAATATTGTCCTTTAGCTCATAGGAATCTTTATGTATTTCTGATTGCTAAATTAAACTGAGTTAAAAAAAAATTTTGGTAAATCACAATGTGTAGCAAGTTTCATAAAATTTGCAAATTCCGCTTTTGAGAAGATAAGATCTGTTTTCATCCGGGTCGAAAGGGTTAATATTAGTCAAATATCACTATTCTGAACATTTTTATATACTTTAAAATTAAAAAAAATTGACATATGTGTGTACGTGTTTATGTAGTATGTATGTGTGTGTGTTTGGATACAATTTTTCTTCCAAGATTACATCGTAAGTTTAGTTCTCAAGGCACCACCTACAGTTTATTTATTTATTTATTATATGACACATGAAGGACATAAAACGTAAGGGTAAAAGTCCCAGATAAATATTATGTAAAAAAGGTACTAAAACTCTATAAAATAATAATCAATTTTTATTTATTGAAGTCAAAATTTCATAAATTGTAAATAAATCATCTACATAAGATTGTCCCGACTCTGGTTATTGAAGTGTATTTAAAAAATGTATACGCCATTTTGTAGTTTTAATGAAAAAATCCGATTTCACAATATTCAATTTTCCATCAATTGGCCAAAAAATCATTGTATATATACGTTATTTGCTTTATTTGCTAGATGATTATTTTAGGTAAAGAAACTAATACAATTTGTGCGACAATTTTGAAAAAAACTATTAATTATTTTTATTATATAATTATGAAGGAATTCTTTCGATACTAATTTTTAAGTTTAAGGTTCATAAAATATTGTTTCAATGCAACAAAATAAATTCATAGTTCATCAACTTCTACAACAATAATTATTACAATAAACTTGCTGGGTGAAACTCAATTAACAGTCATTAAAACTACATAAACCAAAAAATATGCTAGCTTCTTCTGTGCAAGCAATTGCACTTAATACAATATTATTCTGTGTGTTAAATTGAGCGAATGAAAAGTTTTGGCATTTGTAGTAGAATAATGCACCATGTTCATTATAAAATCTAGTAGTTGGAAGACATTGGTATATTGCATCCTATGTAATCTGCGTTTGTTCCTCCGACAAACGTCTATGGAGCATGTAACTTAAGTCTTCTGTGCCATAAATTGTGGCACATTTGAATTAATCACACTGGGTACATACTTGGGAGATTGTCTTTGATATCTTGGTACGCAACGATGATTTTATTCATATTTTCAGCAGTAAAATACTGTGATACATACATGCACACATCCATATATGTATATAGATTTCTATATACATAGAACATTTACAACAATCTCTAAATTCTATATCTCAATTTATTTTCATTTATTTTATCATGTATTATTTGTATATCAATTAAGACGGATTTGTAATTTACGATTTTATAATTGCTGATCTATTATATAAGAATTCTATTGTATATTTTAGGCGCGTCTGGACGAAATTAAGTCGGATCACTAATTGGCATTAATCAAATACTTTTAATAAGCTTTTCATGGGTCAGTAATCGATTCGTTGCCAAAGTCGATAAATAATTTAATTTTGATAATTAAGATAACTTTTGAATATATATTCTCATAAACACGCAATTGGTTTGTAAAGATTGATGGGCATACACTATATATACACTACTATTATTGTACATCAAATAGATTTTTTTAAAGAATTTGAAGATATTCTCAAAGAAATAATATTTAATTTAACATAACCATCGACTGAAAAGAATTCAATCTATTTATTACAAATTACATCACTACCATAATTACTATCTGGTCCCCTATTTCCAGTAATTCGATTCGCATTTTTTATCCTTCAAAAACCACAATCAATCATATATCAAAGGACATTCTTCAAATATTGTATGTGTTCAATTGAATGGCATTCTGCGAATACGTCACATATGAAATTTTTTGCGTCTCGGAATCGTAGCATTTTGCACAAAGTCCATGATCATATGACACCAAACCTCAAGAGGCGAAGGAGTGATCTTCTCCAACAAGAATCTAATATGAACCAGAGACCTTTCACAAGTAATGTGATATATGTGGCAGAGTTTGTTTGCCCTGGATATATACTGCATACTCTACATTTGCGGGTATATATACATATATATATATATATATATATATATATATATATATATATATATACGGATGTATATGCATATATTTATATATGTAGTCAAGTAATGCATATATCTTAATGGTTATATGATATCAAACTTGCCGTATAGGAATTCTTTTTCATATTGTAAGTGAAGAATGTTCGCAATAATTCATTAGTGGGTGAAGTAAAAGTTTTTCTTAGAAATATTTGGATTTATTCTCATTATCCGTATGTATACATACATACGGAACATACATACATAACATATACTTGTTTATTTGGATTTTTTGGATTTTGGATTTGCTGGGTTAAACTCCAACTCGATTGAGGAAAGAATACTAATAGTGTTGGAGACTCCTATTATTTCATGGATGTCCTTAAAAATTATTTACCTCAAAAGTACAATTTATTTTTATTCTTTTGTATTGTTTTTGAATTTAAAAACGTCTAAAGTTTTAATTTTTTGTTTTAGCTTTTAATATATTTATCTCTTCAAAAATTTTGATTTGTTTTATATTGTATTAGTCGTAATTTTGTACTCGCTCGTAGGTAAGTAGCTGGGATCTGTATCTTGAAAATTTAGATAGCAATATGTTTCCTAGTGGAAATAACCATGTGATAGGTGATAAATCACTATTACAATAATAGTAATAAGAAAAATCATCACAGCTAGATGAGACAACTATTTGGGTTGCCATCTATAAAAAACAAACGTAGTTTGTAAGAAATTCGTCTCAACAGCTCATAGGACTTTTAAGTTCTGCTCGCTGTTCAAAAATAATATTAAAAAAATTGTTTTACTGTAATTGGTTTAATTATAAATACAACTTCAAATATTATCCCTGATTGTTTGTTCATCGTTAAATAATATTATGATACAAAACGTAATATTTTACCCAAATCGGATAATCCAAACCACGTTAGGTCACAATGTCTTTATAAAATACGCAACATTTTCTCTGAATGAAATATCTTCGAAATGTCTGTGTATTTTTTGAGTGAAATTATTAATCTGAAATATCACAAGTAAAAGCCCCGCTTTTGGCAGATAAAAACATCAAGGCACGCCCGATAACGCGCTGATGATCATCATTTCGCTTTTTCCCAACACGCAACATGATGTCAACGGCAGTGTCAGAGGAAGGCGGAGAAAAAATAATAAATGAACGCGCGGGCGGTTTCATTGCGGTGGTTAAAAATAACAGTTGAGAACTAAACGATGGAACTTGGATGAGCAAATGTTATTTCAAATAACAGTTCAGCATTTACAACCATCGACACTTGTTTCGAATTTGTTATAACTGGGGAATTGACCATTTGTAGTAGCTATTGCTAATTTAATAGCGTAGGGTAGTGGAGCATCTGATAACTTAAAGTAACATTATATAGGTCACTTAAAGTAACATGAATGTTTTATAGGAATATGATATATGATATTATTCTGAAATATATTTGTCATTTTTCTTGATACCAAAACATCAATATTAACACTTGTTTCGAATTTGTGATAACTGTGAAATTGACCATTTGTAGTAGCTGTTGCCAATTTAATAGCGAAGGGTAGTGGACTATTTATTCTGATACTTCGAAATAACATATATAGGGCACTTAAAGTTATATGAATGTTTTATAGGAATATAATATATAATGTTACTCTGAAATATATTTGCAATTTTTGCTTGTCACCAAAATGATTTCAATGCGATATAGTGTCTACCAAAAAAAAAAGTTTGTTGACTAAAAACAATAATATTTGAAAATTCTATAAATCAAGCTTTATTTAAAAAATCGGTTATAAATTGGAGAATTACTTATGATTTTCTTCTGAACAATAATATACAATTGATAAGAAATATATAATATTTCTATACATCATAAGATTATGTCACTTTATGTGATTTCATTTATTATCTTTCCATATGAAAAATATTATTCGAAACGACAATAAGTTATTTTATAGCGTATAAATGCAAGATTTGAAGAAGCTATAAAAAATAGCAATTCTATTGAAAACTATTTATGATATAAATATAAAAGTCATAATCGATAATAATACAAACCAAGATGATTATAAAATTTAATATAAATATCGATTTACTATAGAATACTATAGATATGTGTAGAACCTTTGTATGGACAAGTAAAAAGTGAATCTTGAAAGTTCAAAACATTGATGAAGATTTATTCAGTTAATCATGGATAAATGGATAAAAGTCATCAACAATAAATGCTGATGTGGCTAATTTGAAAAAAATACTCAGAATGCAATAAATACATTTTTAAAGTTCCAAAATTTTAATTGGGGTATTGATAACTTTCTACCTCTTATTATTTATAAGAATAAAGTAAATTTAGAATAAAATAGTTTGAATTCAAATGACTTTAAACTACTTAGTTTAGTTTCAAATACAGACTATTATTTGATTATATGTTTATTTACTGTAGTTTAATTCGTTTTCCTGATAGTTGATGCTCGTAATTATCTATGCATTTATATTACGTGCATGTCGATAAATTATGTCATTTAATTGTTGAATGGTTTCAAGGAATTCTTCACAAAGTGGGTTAATGAAATGCATCAATACAATAATACCTTTATATAGTTGTTTGCTTGAAGTCTTGCAAGGGATCGTTTAATTCGTAATGAAGCCAAGCGGGTCAACTAAACCGCCTGTCCACTAGAATATTATAAACTCCTGGTTAGACGAAAGGCTTAGAAAAAAATTATATAAAATAATTATATAATTATATATAGATATAAAATATATATATATATATATATATATATATATATATATATAAAATTATTATTATTATCATTCGTATAAACAGTTTTTAAAATATTTTTTATGCAAACTTGTAAAAAATGTTTATATATTTTATCTATACAGGGAAAAATAATTATTAAAAAACATGGGACAAAAAACCTTTTTTGACCTTTGAAAAGCAATGCACTGAACAGATCATGATAATGTAGGGCGCAGACTGAATGCAAACCAACATACTAAATCTTTCTCCCTTTGGACCCTATGTCAAAATCAGTATAATCTTTGGATGTTATGGCGACTTTCACAACCATACCCTGGCACAACCGTTTTTGTTTTAGTTTGTTTGATACATTTTTCACTTTAACGTGGATTTTATAAAAAAAATTAACATTAACCAACCGTCGTGTTAACTGCATATGTCCGACAAAGTTTGTTACAATAATCCCGTTGCGTACGAACATAATAAAAATATGTTTCAAATAATCTTAAAAGAAATCCATTAGTATTTGCATTACATTTGGAAAATAATTCTTTTCCATGTTTTACTTTATCAGACCTAATGTAACTTTTACAATTATTTTAAATATTTTAATTATTAACCAGCTCTTCTTTTAACGACATATGTCCGGCAAAGTTTTCCAGGATAATCCCATTGCGCGCTTCTAATTCCATATTAATGAAGTAAAATTGTAAATATGCACTTTCTGTAAAGTTTTGCTCATGTACTTTGTTTGAATTCTACGCAACTTTTGTTGCATTTCAAATGATATGTTCATTATCTTTTGTTCACGGTTTTTCTACAGAATATTTATAAAATGAAAACATTTTGTTTTATATACATAACAATTCTAAATAGTATAATACAATTGCATCTACTACAAAAATAACTATTAAATTATATTAAAATATTTAAATATTACCATTTAAAAATTATACAAACTTAATATATTTATTTCTTAATTATATAAACAGGAAATATTTACTTCATCGTTTTCTAATGGAACTTTAGTTATTGAAGTTTGATTTTCTCTTCCCTAAGATCTTGTTGACTTCAACAAAATATTTTAACTTTATTTATGAACTGATATTTATGAAATATACTAAATGTTTGTATTTATTTATGTACTTGAAGTACTTATTTTTGCATAATTATTAATATTAAAAGACAATATAAAGAATAAAATACATTTATTTAAACACAGCCGGATTAGGAAGTCTAATATCATAATTTTGATAGTTTACATTACACTGATAAAGTAGTTCAAATCACTCTCGCAAAATATCAATTCTGAAACTATTTTTTTAGAAATTTGATATTCCTCGCTTTTCTAAAAATTATGGATAGGAAAATTCGTATTTCGTACTTATAGACATAATAACTCATCGATGTGAACGATGTGTACAAAAGTATCGAATTTCCACAAATTTCCATTCCATTGATATCATATTTTATAATACAATAAATACCTTACTTGCTTTCAAATGCCAGCACATCATTATTTTATTGACAAATAAAATTCAATGTCAAAATACATTAAGCGATTTGGCGACCTTGGCAATAAGATATTTTTTAGAAATGTGGTAATTGAAAATTTTATGAATGACATCAAAGTCGTCAGTATATATGTATATATATATATATATATATATATATATATATATATATATATTATAGAATTTTATGATATGAGTGGAACGAATATTAATTGTTTAATATGAACAAAACAGCACTCAGATTTGATGAGTCCTGTGTCACACGTTTGGATATTATTAAATTATTATTTAATCGATTGATTTCTTTTGCACTGTCCGCAATTTCATATTTCAAAATTTTATTCTGAAGGATCAATAGACTGTTATTTAGTTTTTGTATGTTATTGTAATTTTTATTTTTGAATGTTAAATTGTTGGTACAAATCTGAGTGCTGTTTTGTTCATATTAAACAATTAATATATATATATATATATATATATATATATACTAGCAAACCCGACGAACTCTGTTTCGCCACCAGATAGTTTCGTGAGAAAGATGAAGAAATTTTTTGTTTTTTTTTTTATATTTAAAAAAGAAAAATTTGATATTATTACACAACAGTAATGAATTTCGGTTACAAAAATGAAGTGTTTTCTAGTTGAACTTCTCTAAGTAAATGAAAGTGAATCCGCAAATTAACCGTTTCATTGAAGTGCTCATTAGTAAACCACATTTTTTGTTTTTTTGTCTGACGTTAACACAAACAAAGCGGATGGTTTTCCAACTCGTGAACAGGCAACGTATAACTGCCCATGTGAAAAACAATGATTTTCAAGATAATTTATTTGAAGTTTATCCCACAAACACTAAGCGATTGACCTTGCGACTTGTTATTGCGAACGCAAGGCAAACTGGAAATTACAATCGTTTGAAGTCAAACGGAAGACCAGTCGGAACTATTGGTATGTCACCAAATCGCCAGCAATTTTTGATTGAATGGTGAAATTCAGTGCGTGTACATCATTATTCTTTGCGGCAGGAATTGCTCGTTGACTTAACCAGGCATAATTCTGATAATTCTCACTAATGTCATTACTCGAATTTTTAATTACGGTGCGTGAAGTTGCAGCAATTTGCATTGGGGCACGATACCACGCACCACTAATTTTCTTAACTACAAACTTGCGGAGCCCGAGACCATTCCAACGAATGCAAAATTATCGAAAACGGTACGTGCGTTCTGGAGTTATATCGTCAGGAAGGAAAACCCGACTTATTTTTATATACGTATATGTAGATAAATTCCCCTTATAAACGAATGTCACTTTTGATATCAGGTTGTAAGCAGCGCCTGATTTGTGGTCCAAGTCAGATCGAGGCACTTAACATTGCATTAATATAGCACTCCATATTAATGTAATGAATTACTAAATGCGAAAATAATATTCTACTAGTAAGATAATCTACTTTATCAAATATTTCATCGCTTCAGATGACATCAGCCATGATTTCGTTATACAATACCTGTCTAGGCAACTTCTTGAAAACTAATTGTGAACTCGATGTGAGTTGCACCTAACTCCAAACCGGCTTGCTTTTGCATACTGCATTGTATTAACTCTGCACTAAATAGAGAACTTTATAGAAATTGTTGTAAACGATATCCTATTTCAAATTATAATAATGAACTTTCATCATGTGAGCCCTTTAAATGCTGCAGAAACAAAATTATATCGTTTAACAAATTATACAAAGTGAACTTTATTTTGAAATTACTGCATTGCATTTATGTGTATATTCAGATGTAATTTCACTAAATAAATTATGGCCTCATTGAACTGTAACAAAGGAAATTATACAATAATTGCGACAAAATGTAATATAATAATTTTTCTAGAAAGTAGGTACATAATTTTACTAACTAGTTCACTAATATAAAAAATGAAAATCATGTTAAGCATAAATCATTTGAAAATATGTTCAAGTGAAAATTATCTTTCTTCGGCATTGCTACTAATAATCCTTCATATTAGAGAATTTAATATACCAAATAAAGATATGCCGACCATTGGGTTGCATTCTAGTGACGTAGCTAAAGAAAATATTAATCACGAGAACTCATAGAACTCTTCTGGTTTCTGATCAAATATATGAAGAAAAAGCATATTCGTTGTCGCTCAATTATTTATATGAATATCTTACTTTTCATTTTGATTTAGCTATATCAGATGATCATTGTAGGTGGATAATCCTATATTACAGAAATGATACATTTAATGTCATCTTTTTCATGTTTGCATCATTATTTTGTGGATTATCCTATATTATTTGTTTTCTGTATGAGTTTTATGAGCTTTGTATCGTGAATCAATTGAATTATTCATGAAGCTTTAAAAGCTATCTGATTGATCGTAATATGCGATTCACAAAAATGTGCAGTGGTATAGAGCAGGAATACAAATTAATATTTATTTATAGTTTATTAAAACATGGTAAACATGTAATAATTGAATAAAAGTAAAATATTAATTTTACTATTTTTAGATATTTTTGTACACAATATATGGTTATTTTTATATGGCCATTCAGAGATGTTATTAGGCTCCAGGAAAAAGTTTAGCCATTTTAAATATTACGTTTTAAAATAAACAAAATGTAATGTAATTATGTGTAGTTATAAAATTTATTAAAACTTTTCTTCGATAATTCAGTTTGTTGGGTTATAATTTAACCCTTGTTGCTGTGGACTGTATTAAACTCTGATTTGTTTGTATATTTTGTATTTGTTGCAGTTCTGATTACAATCACTGATTTGTTACTAAGTTATAATGAAAGAAGATATATTTATTGGTTATTTATTATAAATGTTGTTTTACGGAACTTTTACTTTTAGAAGTGAACAACTAGTTTAATTAAAACACTTTGCTACCTCCTCTACCAGGGGTAACAACCATTCCGAGTAAAGCTTAATGCCCTGAAGGTTGTCACTTTCATGGCCAATATATTAAAACGAAAATACGTCCGAACAATATTAGTATACAAAATAGAGAGAACTGAAAGAAGTGTGTGGTTGGAAAATAGATTCTCTAGCAGATGTATGAGACAGTTGTTGACAAAATTAATATTTCAAACATTCATTTAAGTTTACCAGGATATAAGATTCACATTTTTAGAATCCAATTCAATTATCTCGATAGACCACTGCAATCAATTTATATTAGTCTAGAATTCGTTACATTTCTCATCAATTTTCTACTAATGCACGTGGTTTAAAGCTATCTCCATCGCAAATTAAAACCTTGACCATTATTTTCAATCTCTTGATCGTTTCTCACATTCTTTCCAAAGTTATGTAATAACACTTGCTTCTTTCTTTGAGTTGAAATAATTAAATGTTATAGTTCACCTCAAGATCGAGCGTTTCGATCAAACAAAAGTTTATCCAACGCCTGCAGTTACATCGGACTAAAGTTTTAATGAACATTTATTATTAGTTATTTAAGAAAGTAATAAGCGTTTAGAAAACTGAAATCTTTTGTATTTGGCAGATGGGAGCAGTTTTGGAATTAAATGAAATTCGTTGTACTCACGCGAATTAAAAGTTTGGGACACTTATTGAAAATTCTAACGAAATGTGTCGACTGAGGGAATAAAACACTATTTTAGTTCCACGTTTGATTTTTATTTTAGTTTTATAGAATGCTATATTTTTGTAAAATCAATATTGATTCACAATTTAAGCATCGTGATTTTTTTTTATAATATATTGATAAAAATAAAAAAGATCTGCATAGTGAGCTTTAAAAAATCAATGACGTGTGGATACCTTTGCTATTATATTTATTATATTAATTTTTACCTTATAGATTAATATGAACAAGTACATTTTTCCATCTAAAATTTAAATTTATCGTTGCATGTTCGTATAAATTTCTCTATTACCTAGAGAAAACCAAAATAATAAAATAGAAAAATAAAGAAATATATTTTGCACCAGAATATGCTTCCGTTATATATGGGTTTTAATTTTTGAGTAGCTTTCGTCTGGTGTGTTGGCAGTATATCCAGAAATATTGTAAATAATCTATTTGTTGCTATACTAGAAAATATAATATTTCCTCTATCAGGAAACATAATATTTTCTCTGTTATATATGAACACTTCCAAAGAATTTAATATGAATTTTCATCGTTCCCATTACCAATATTAAAAAGGCGTAATCCAATTCAATGTATTTACAATAATATTTAAAAATGGAGTTAGAAGATAATAAACAAGTTCAAAGTAAAATCATTTATATGTATTATTAAAAATATTTGAAACTTGTATTATTTTTCAGAATTTATAAGGATTTGATGATTTAAAAATATTAATTTAATTTACTGATTTATTTTTTCACTGATTTGAATGCAATTTATCATCAGTGTGATGTACAAAGTAGTTATCACATCTAATTTTCATTAATAAATTTAAATTCATTGTTGAATAGTGACATAGAGACTCATTTTCTAATATTAAATTTAATATTTGTAGTATCAATATTACTAATTTGGTAATTCCACACGTGTATAATTGCATTTTTATCACATTCGAATGCAAATTGATATATGCACATAAAATGCATTTAAAATGTAGAAAATGTAATTAAAATTGTATAATGTTACATACTATGTTTCATTATTGAATACTCATTCTGTTCCAAATTAATAGATTTGCATGACCTTATTTTAATATAGTGAAATCGTGTAAATTAATACAAATTGTCAAATGATAATTTTTAGTAATTTAAAATATTACCATCAAATATCTCGATGCTTTTATGATTATATATATTGATATTTTCATGCCGAACTCATTGTTGAAATACTATATTATTTACTATTCTTATTATTTGTTTTATTAAAAAGAAATATTGAATCATTCTGATGATTTTAGCATTTGAAACATTCAAAAATGTAAATATTCTTGCAATCGTCTGAAATTTATTTTTTAATAGATATTTTCAAATATTTTTTTCTATACTCATCACTTGCTGAAATAGTAGTAAAAGCTATTTTTATTTGTTTTTAAATAAAATAAATCTGAGGTTTTATAAGATTGCCAGCTTTAGAAGAATTTATGCAGAAAATAATGTTAATTTTTTAAATATTTTTTTAATATTATAGAAGCATCAAATCATTCTGGCCATTTTAGCATCTGAAACATTCAAAACTATAAATATTCTTGCAATTGTCTGAAATTTTTGTTTTGCATATTTTACTAACTTAGTTTTTAATATATTTAAATTTTATAGATATTTAAAGATATTTTAATTATAATAAATATTATTGTATAATGAAATTGATAAATGATATGTAAATATAAAATATGGAATTTGTTTTCATAATCTCTCATACCAGACACCCCTGTCTGACTGAGATATGAAAATAATATATAAATAAATAAAAAAAATCTTCTCTATCATTATTACTTGCTGTAATAGTAATGAAAGCTATTTTTATTTGTTTTTATATAAAATCAGTGATAATCTTGAGATTCTATAAGATTGTCAGCTAACAATTTATTTAGAAGAATTTATGCAGCAAATAATCTTCATTAAGAGAGATAATTTGCAATAGCTATATTTTAATTTTTATTATATAGATTTTGATGTAAAATTCATTGCTTCACAATATATGTTTTTGTATGTAAAATCTGATTGTACCATGTCTGTTCCAGGAATGGCTTACAAGACGTGTGACGAAGACGCGACGTGGTTCAAACACCCCCTGAGCAACCACACCTGGTCTAATTATACGACATGTGTCAACTTGGACGACTTAGAGGTGAGCACTGAACCGACTTGCTTTGATAATAATTATTCAGTACGATACTAGAATACTACTACCACAGACGAGATTCATGTCCGATTGTTAGATTGGATAAGTTAACAACTGTTTCGACTTAACCAAAACATCGCGAACTGGTGAATAGTGTTTGTACACTGGAAATTGTTTTTGTTATTTGATGAATTAACTTGGTACCGTGGCAATCAATGTTGCGGCTTTACGATGTTTTGTTCCATCAGCTCGATTTATTATTACAAACGAGGTTTGATTCTGGAAGAATAATAATCCTTCATTATGCAATCATATGCAATATGTAATTACTTATATATCAATTTTTTTAACAAAAATGTGCACTAATATGTGCATAGGTATTTGACAAAAAATCACGAAACATCACGTGGGAGAAAGGAGGGGTCTAGTAAAATATCACGTGTATTTATTTTTTACCTGAATTTAAAAAAAAATCAAATATTTTCATAAAATAATCACAAAAATTCACCTAGCATTACGTGGGGGAAAGGAGGGGTCTAATAAAATATCACGTGTATTTATTTTTCACCTGAATTTAAAAACAAATACGATTCGTAAATTCGAAAAATTTCTTAGAAAAATGTTACGTAATACACGTCATATTTGGTGGGGACGTGATTAATAAGCGCCCCTTAAGGTTATTGGCATTTCGTGGGTGTTACTGCAATATATATGCACCATCATTATCAGATATAAATATCTATTATATATACTTGAAACATAACAAAGAAAGGTAGTTGACCTCTAGGTTGCCCTCTCGAAAAAGTACTAGTTTACATTGTATGAAATCTGATCACCGCTAAAAAATTGCAACAGTTACATATATCTTTGCTTCTCGTTACCTATTAATTATTATTACCAGTTTTTTTTCGTTAAACAGCAAACTAACAAGATATTCTAAAAACTGTTGTGACTCATTTATTTTCTACTTATATGGAAGTAAACCTAATAATTTTCCTTTTTCATTGAAATAAAAATTGATATTTGATGCAACAATACATGAATATATTATGAATTCACTTCTGTTTTATTTGAATTTTTATACAGTGCTTTAATTTCTAACAAATCTTGCAAGAAACCGAGTTAAGCAATTTTTCCTTGGCCAGTAGAGGTACATACTTTGCTCGTTTCTATGTAAATTTTATGGTTATATTCAATGCAATCTTTTAGTAACGTAGCAGATAAATAAGCACAATAACAACAATGACCGTATAAATTACTTTTATTATTAAACATATTAATTTTAATATGCTTCAATTGAATACTATATTTGATGAGTGAATATTATGATGTTAATTACATAAAGCGTTAGTGTTCTAAATATATTACTTATTTATGCACACTTAAATTAGCTATAACACTATATATGAACATATTAATAATATATAAATTAAATATTAAATCAATACTATTTTGGTTCCCAAATAACAATAATTACTGGAATATTAAATCAAGCTTTCCGTCATTTTGCAAGTTCATTCATTAACATTAATTTAGTGTACTTATCGAATCATCAAGTTATTTATATTTTATCTCGATTTTGAATAATAATAATTTTATAAGTAATAAATTCAGAAGTCTGAAACATCGCTAAAACTTTATATTGGTTAAATGTGTTTCATTAAGTTTCACTGCCTGAAGCCTAATTATAATTAAAAAAACTTCTCGTTTTTAATTTTCGCCATAATGATTCTCAAGGCTATTAATGCGCTTTTCTGATTATATACATTAAATTTTATTTCTCATGCTGAACCCATTGTCTAGAAAATATATTCTTTTGTATACGATTTATTATTAAGAAAGCAATGGAAGTGTTAAATTTTGACGTTTTTTCCTCAATTAGACCAGCTCGATGCGTTGAGTAACTGAAGTTCTATTGAAGTCTATTATTTCTTACTAGCCAAATTAAATCTATCTTCATTCAACAGTCTTCTGCCATTCATTTCTATTCAAATAATTTAATTTTTCTCGTCTTTCAAGAAGTTTTGAATTATACAGCATTTTGCAGATAGCAAATTCTGATTGCAGGTATTGCTATTATATATCATATCAACTCGACGTGTCATAGAGTAAAATAATTATGTTATAAAAAAGCTTAGCGTCAGAAAATTTTCTTCATAGTTCGTGCATTATTTTCACAAGAAAAGTGCACTCTCATGTCAAAGTGTTGTGCACTGCTAAAGGTTGGGTAAAATGATAATAGTTTTAAAAATCGTTAGAATCTGGATATCTAAATTGTGAGCATGATATAATATAATTAATATAGTTCCGTAATAGAAAATCTCTAAATTACATCATTCTTTGGGTCATTTTTACCTATCTTTAACCGACTATCATCATTTATACTAATATGGTCTATAAAATTATAACTTATTTTAATTAATATATATAAGATACTAATGCATAATAATCAACATTGATTTATATTATACACATTATCTTTCAAATTCGACTTGAATCCATCTTTAGAGTTAATATCTGGAATAATTTTTACTAAATGGTTACCAACTATAACTCTTTTTTTTTCAATAAAATAAGCGAATTATTTATATGATAATAATACCATAATTCAATTTTGTAAATGTTATAAGTGAATTTTCTAGTTATTTTTATCACATTTATTACTTTGAATATTATAATAACCTAATATTTTTAATGCACTGAAATATTTATTAGGTTATTTTGGTACCTTTGACATCCCTTACAAACAGTTTTTCCACCACTATCTGTAGAAGTGTTACATTTTACCGTTTTCTATTTGCAATATCATTAGAGTTTTTCATATACAATTTTATATATCTTATTTATTATTCATGAAAATGCAGCAAGTCGTAGATCAATGTCTTGCTTCTTTAGTTAGTTATACGTTTTTATTTTTATAATCACAATAAAATAAATATTTCATGAATTTTCAACAGATTTTTAAATAATATATATATATATATATATATATATATATATAGATTTTAAATAATGGTGTACTAGTTTTCCTCATATTTTTAAATAGGGATGCAAAAATTTGAGCATAGAAGTATCGAATATTCTTATCTTTAACTGCATAAAGACGAAATATCAAAGCGCGTAAGCGCCGCGTCGCCGTCTATCGCGTAAACATTGGTACGTAACTCACAGGAATGTAAACAAAATTTATACTTATTGTTAAAATCTCTATAAAATATCTGATAATTTGATGTGCATATGTCTAATGTTTATTTTTGACCGCCAAATGGCTCATTTTTTTACTTTTTCCTCCATATCTCCAAAGTCGTTGGACCTGCCTTTTCCATTATTCAAATCGGACGCTCCGTTCTCTTAAAAACTGAGTTACCGTTTTCGGCACTTTTTCGCCCAATCCGAATCGAATGTTTTTTGAATTATTCAAATCGGTTGATCCGTGTTCCCGAAATCGTCGACGAAAATTTGTATCCGCACATACATACATGCACGCACACACACACATATACATCCATTTTTTCTAAGGTATGCCAAAATGTTCAGAAGGTTTTGAAACGTAAAGATCTATAAAAAATTTCATTTTCGAGTTTTTTGCGATTACTATAACTTGCGCTACGTGAAGTTAAAAATCTCAGATAATTTATTTTTGTTTTGCTAATAACATTAATAATTTCATCAATTCATCAATTAATAGTGTAAGTAATATAAAATTTGTAGTAATTCATTGATCTGCTAAAATTCCTAGAATATCATATAATAATAATAACAAGTTTTTTGGAATACATCAACATGTACTCAGGCTAATTAATGTAAAAGCCATTGGGTTGATAGTTAAATGAAATAAATTAAATAGCTCGAGTGTGTGGTAAACACTTGACTATGTAAAATGTTTCAAAATTATACGTTGATACTAAATCTAATAATTTACAATATTAATATGTCTTTTTATTGATTTTCAGTGGCGCCAGAGCGTAAACCTAACATACGAAACGGGCTATTCCATATCGTTGATAGCGCTCATCATATCCTTAGCCCTGCTCTCGTATTTCAGGTGAGTTTTGCCATTTTACAATGTTTAGATACGCTTCCTTGATATTTTTGATGTTCGTAGTAACGAAGTTATTCTGTTTTTTTCCTGATGTTTTCATTTCGTTCACATTTTCTGCATGTGGTTTGCGTACAGTATGCGAAATTCAATCACCATAAAATCTAAGCCAGCTTTGGAACTTCCTTTTAAAGTTAACTCGTGATGTTTGTCGAAGCATTCCTATGGGTCATGTATCTTTTAGCATACCCTTTGGAACATTTATCGTGAAAAACGCGTTTTATTTGATTTTTCGGCAAGTAAATAAATGCTTTGAATAAATATCAAATCTTTTATTTCATATTTGGTATTAAAATATTTATAAAGCACCATTTGCATTAAAATTATATAATAATTTATATGAATTTTCAACTTCAATTAGCTAAGGCTTCTAACTGTGCTGCTTCTCGTCTTATTCATCAGTCAATACTTTTGGTAAATAATCATTACAATCTTATATTTTGAGAGAATTATAATTAGGCAATTTTTGGTTTATCACATTTTGTTTTTTTAACTTCTTGTAGAGTGAGTTATAGTAATGGGCCAAAAATCAAAAATCCAATTTTTAGCATATCTTGACGTTTCAAAGTTTTCTGTACACTTTGGCATACCTTAGAAGAAATTGATGTGTGTGTATGTATGTGCGGATACAATTTTTGTCGAAGTTTTTGAGAGTACGGCTCAACCAATTTGGATGATTAAAAAAGCAATCGATTCCTACTTTAGAATTTAGGGGATTGGTGCTGATTAGTTTTTAGGAAAAGTCGGTCCAACCGTTTTCGAGATATAAAGCAAAGTGTGCAGAAAATGGAGTCGCGGTCTTTGCGAGAACTGGGCATCCGATTGGAATGATTCAAAAAACTTTTTGCTTGTGTTGGCGAAACAAATTGCTTTTGGAAAATTGCTTTTTGTATCTTGAAAACATTTTGGATTTTAATATAAGTTCTGGCTTAAGTTCTGAAGCTTACTTATTTAATTTAAATAAATAAATTTAATTTTGCAATTCATTTTATAGAATTATTATCAATATTAGACAATGTTACAGTATTTATAATGATCTATTAGAAAATATTTAATATTTTTCGAATATTTCGTTATGGTACGTAAAGCTCCAGCAATTTGCCTAAAGGTACGATGCCATTAACCACTAGTTTTTTTATATTTGACTTATTATTATACTTTTATTAAAATATTAAAACACAACCTATACTAATTTGAAAGACACGAATCTATAAGCAGTATGAGAGTGTACGGACAATAATATGCTTTCATTTAGATACTGAACTTCAATAATATTTTTGTGAAAGTCTTCCCAGAATTCACATACTGACTTTTCAAAACTTCCAATTGGATTATTTTTTTATCCATTACCATGATTGTACTTAAGCAAAATTGTTTACAAACTAAACCATGTTTGATAAAAAAGCAAAACGAGCCAACTTTTTCTACATTCCACAGAATAGTTCTGAGAACTATAATCCCTGTCTGATACCAACAGCACTTTTCTCTCATGGTGGCGTAACTTTAATTTCCAGGTTAATACATTTCCATTTCCTGCGCTGGCGCGTTTTCCAGAAATATAAGTTTTGATATATTTTGACCATTAGCGTTATAACACGCTTAGTTTTAATTAATTAATTACATTTATTCGAAGTTACATTCTCTATAATCTCCGCCAAGAAGTTGCGGTGGAGTATAATAGATGATCATTATGTGAAGTGGTCATTAATATTGGGTATATGAAAGTAAAGTTGAATTTTACTGTAAGGTAATAATAAAATATTGGGGCATAGGTATTTTTTAATGGTGAATGAATTTTTGTTGAAGATTTTGTAATAAATAAATTGATATGGGTTTAAAATTTTGTAGTTGGACTTGCTCCTAACTACGTTTGCACATAATGATTCTATTCCAAGGTCATCTAATAAAAAACCTGAAAAATCATTATTTACCTCAATTTATCAATCAATCATCGTTATTCTTGTTGAAATCCTTTCTAGTAAAAAGCGTTCGTTTAGTTTTTGCTCTAAACGAAAAATTCCAAAAGCTCTCTTTTCAGTATTTTCAGTTGCTTGTTCAGTGTAATCGATGTGTAACGCTATCAATTGGTGAACGTGATAGATCGACGATTTATAAAAAGCGTGCTGAGTAGCTCCAATCAATCAAACCTTTTTTGCATTAATCCAATATATTTTGCAAACGCATTAATTTTACTTAAAATTGAATTTCCTTTAGATATCAAGGTAATTTATTGTATAGAAGAGCTGTTGATGAATTTTTGGCGGAGATATTGTATCAGTACCGCATGCAAAGTGAAAAAAATAAAGATGATTTATTGAATACAGATGTAACATCAATTTTTTTTTATTTTCAAAAAATCATAGAAATATTTAGTAATTAATTCAAATACTAATAATACATAGGCAATGCATATCCTTTATTTTCTTACTCAAAATCACAGTATCATGGTAAATCTAAAATATGTCATATTGATGCCATTCTTACAGTAATGTATTCCAATGTTATCGTCTCCACAATAATGCATAAAATATATTTTCTCAGAAATTCCATCTTCTCGACCCCCAGAGATGGGAGGGCACATATATGCATGAATGATACATATCACAAGTAAATTAAAAACAAATAAAATTTATTATACCAATTTCAGTCCCCATGCAATTTAAAGACTCGTATAGCCCTCGTAGAAACCGGTAAAATATTCAATTTCCTTTGGTCCAAAGTTTGTATTTATATGCTTATATAATATATTGTGAAATATGTTTATAAATAAATATATATGAATATATAAATTTATATATATATGTATATATATATATATATATATATATATATTGTTTAAGATTTTTTGGAAAGCCTTATTAATATTCAATATTTTAATTTTCTGACCTAAACGGCTTCTCCCTAAAAGAATTATAATTATGTTAAATTATTTTATTCTACGTTTCAGGGTTTGTGGTATGGCCCTACCTTCAGCAAATTTGTAATTGAACCTTTTGAATTGATTAGCTGTAGTCAATTTAAATCATAATAAATATATAAGCTATGATTTTTTATTATTTAAGTAAAACTTGCCTTTTTAATTTGAGCTACCAGGCCTTTAATTTGTTTTAGTCTCCTATAAGTATAAGTTTTTTTTAATTCAATGTTTTGATGTATTTTCATTCTATTCCTCCATGTTCCCTCATATATGTTTAATTATTCCCATATACAAATTTGATTTAATCCCATCGTCGACTTCCAAAGATGGATTGCACTAAAGTTTGCAAGCTATTATAATGTCATAATACGTATCACACTATTACTGCAACCACATTTTAGTTCGGATGTTCATTAGACCAAATTCGAATTGAATTTTAATGAGTATTATAAGATTAAATTAACGAGAACCTGCTAATGACTCCAGCCAAAGCCGTATTCATCGAGGTTCTAGCTTTAGTAATTATTGTTTTACAACATAAAGGGAAAATAATTGAGATAAATCATGTAAGACACTCTTTTGTTGCTCAAAATATGCTGCTTTCTTTTGTGATTGAATCTATTGTTGCAAATTTAGAATTAAAAACCTTCATGTTTTGGTCATATTTTTACTGCGTTTCTGGATAATTTGTGTAAGGTTAATTACCACGATTCTTACAATATTGATTTTTGACTCATTTGATTTTTTCTCGATATTTCATGTTATGTGGAATTACTTGGTATCAATTTAAAAAAATAAAAAAGTAACAGTGCGGTTTTTCTCTAGCGATTTACCAAAAAATCATCCACCTATGTTGAAAATTCACAAACCGTTTGAAAGGTAATCAATTGATAATCTTGCTAATTATTTTTTGGCAAAATCGCCCGGAACGTTTCTTCGTAATTAATTAGCCCATTTACTTTCTTCATATCTTATTATATTATGTAGTATCTACTTATACAGAAGCTAATTAGCGGTTTTGCATAAACGTACTCTATCCAAAATACTATTTGATACCATTTTCAGGTTTACTAATAACTATGAATTGTTGAATTAATGATATAATTATATTTGTACATGCAAATATCATTAACATGAGTTTGTGTGTTTTCCGCGTTACCAGGATATTAAATAGGTGGCTTTTGAACTTGCATACAGTTAATTATCAAACAAATTCCTTAGTTGGGAAGTTCAATATTAATTCTTTAGTCGGATGCATAGCTTCTTCCAATATGAATATAAGCTTGATTATATTAACTAGCAACTATTGAAATCTATTACATTTGCCAAAGTTTGCTTTATGTCATTGTAATCTACCAAAATATACATACAATGTTGAAAGAGATAATAGATAGGATAATAAATAACTTTTGCAATGGTCATATTCCTTTTATTAATTTTTAATTTTATGGTTTTATTCTGGCTTTTACTTGTTTTGGAATAATAATTGAATTAAGTACGATTAAAGCTTTTTATGAATTATAAAATTTTAAAAATCCTGCTTATATATTTAATTACATTTAAATTATGGCTCGAATTTTAATAATGTTCATAATATCTTTTTATCACCTCGCTCCACCGTCTCGTAAGTGCTGTATAGATATTAGATAATAAATTTATGTGTTTATATTTTGGCATTATACCAAAAGCATAAAACGAAATAAAACGATAAAGCTATAAAAAATGGTTTTGCGTGCATGTGAAAAGAGCAACATCAGCATTTTTACGTGTTTCTGATACGCAATAAACACATTGTTGTTGGCAATCGGTATAAAAATATATGAACACTTTTTAAAATACCCGGTGATATTTCTAGTATTTATCTATTCGTGTGAAAGCTTTTCCATTCTACAATTCTAGAATCTCGGTGATGGCAAAAGGTGGTTTGTTAGCAAAACTTACTTCGTAAATTAAGTCTGTTATCGTTACGATGGAAGTTGAGAAGTAAATAAGATTGTTATTCAATGGATGAGTATTTTGCTAGTTTATAAATTTGACTTATTTACAAGTACATTTGATTATAGTAATGGAATATTTCATTACTTGCATAAGATGATCATTAATAATTTTGTTGAATTTTAGAACCTTATTTAAAATAGTACGGTACGCTATAAGAACATTTTTAACAGTTAAATTTTTTAACATAAAAATAATAACTATGAGAGCACTATTGGTAATAAAGGACCAAGATTCAAATATTGCGCTACGACTGGCCCGACACCTGGTGACGATTCATTTCTACTGGGGTTGTTAAAATCAATATTAAAATTATTATTATAATATTCGAAATTATAATTTAAATGTATTTATTTACAATATATAATATGTTACTTGTTTTACTTCGTTTGCAAATTTACTTATTTATATTAAAATTCAAATTGTAGAAAATGTAACATTTTATTTTTCATACAAAATGCCATGAGAACATCGGTTAGATAGCATATAAATGTTTATATATTTATTGGACATAAAATATAGTACAAATGTTAAATTTGTTTCTCTAATTGTTTTCTAATACTTATTGAGCTCCTAGCATTATTCGAGCTGAGAATATAAGTTTATTATATTTTTTACTAACAAAAACTAAACTTTAGTATTATTTTGTTTAATACCAAAACATCAATATTATTCTACCTATTTTTAATGAGTAAATAGCAGTCCCTAATTAATACTTGAAGTATAACAGCACTAACCTAGTTTCAGAAGTAGTTAAAATTTTAAAGTAGGCAGTACTACTGAAAAGTTGCCATCTTTAGTAATTTCGAGTTAATAAACTTTGAAACTTTGTCATTATTAATAATTCAATAGTGCCCATATATAGAGTTCATAATATCATACATAAACTTTGTATTGGATATTTAGATTTTTTTAAATTTTAATTAATATATGCCATGTAGGTATTTACTATATTGTATGAAGTTCAGTTATTCCTAATATACATTTTAATTATTATATTTATTTAAATTTGCTTATTTGATAGCAAAGCTCTATGAATATTCATAGAACTACAAGAATTATACAGGATTCATATATCTACTTCCATTAAAAATATCACTGGGATAATTATTACTGCGCAGGGGTTGAAATTAATCTTTGGCTAACGAAGTATGGTACATTTATATACAAGTTCTATATTTTAAATGAAACCGTATATTTTGACTAAGTGACTCATATGTAGGTACACCTAAAACTTGAATATTAGATCAAACAACCCAAAAGCGAGATGCAATATTTAGCAATAGAGAAACATGGTTTTATAAATGTATTTAGTAATAAGTCATCATTTGAAATAAAAAAAATGCTTGAATATATATATAGTATAGTAATTATGAATTTTGGTATTTTTAATCAAATTTTTACTACAGTCGAAAGGATTGCAAAACTTGCATGTGTAATACTACTCCGCGGATTCTTCATAAGTTTTTCTTTGGATACTCCAAGCACCGCCGATTATTTTTCGGAGTCTCCAAAGTTTAATAACTTTTCACAAATTCTACTATGAGACGATGGGTTTATTATAGCTGATTTAAAACGTGACTGTGATTGAATTATTGAGATTAAAATAAATGTGTAAGAAAATCGGCGGCTTCAAGCCAACGAAACCAGGGAACATTATTTATCTGATGTATCAAAACCGCAGGAATATTTTAGCCTATGATGGTACCTATTAGCTATTTCGAATTATTATTGAATATTTTGCATAGTTCTACGAAATCGGTAACTATGTAATTATCATAGCATACCAAACTACACACATATATATATTAATAACTAAATAAATTTTATCCTACACAGTTCATGACTATTTAGAAACCATATGTAACATCCTAATTATTTTTTTTAATTTACATTTAAAATTTAAAGGTAACTTCTCATGGATAGGTAAACTATTCATATCATATTTGGTATCAGTCTTAATAGATATAATTAAGTAATTTATATCACCATTTATTGTCAAAATATAATCTCTTCTAATCCGATTCTTTGCTACCATGGCTGCAGATTTTAAAAAGGGACCTGTCAAAAAGTTAATATCGTTATATAAAGTTTTGTCTTTGAAAGAAGCTTATGAAGTTAATTATCGGAAAAACTTTAAGTCAATTTCTTAATTCAGAAAAAGTTAAATACTTTGCCATAATTTATAACTTAATTTGTTATCAAATCCATGGTAAGCCAGCCTGTGCAGCAAGTAGACGGTCTGATAGTTTTGTAAATGATTTTTTCTAACTTCTAGCTTTTACTTCTTTTATGTCTATTTCTTTTTTCCTCTCAATTTAAAAGTTTTGATCACGTTATCAATTCCAGATTATTGTTTAGAAAAGCAATAAAATAAGCACTTTCATGTACAACGAACATGGTACAATGGGCACGTAGTGCTTTAAAGTTGTAATGGGATACCCTTCTGGCAAATCAGTCGTGGCAAATTGTCCGGGATGTAAAGTTTTAATTGATAAATTGTATTTTAATTTCTTTGTCGTATTTTACAAAATAAAATCGAATAACAAGGAAAACAGCTGTTGAAGTACTCATATTCATCTATATATAAGAAATAAAAATCTCAAGATAACCTGTTAAATTTCTCATAAGTTGATACATTTACTTATTGTTAATTCAGTTGGTAAATTCAGTTTTGTATCAGTATTAACTTTTTCTATAAATAAATTCAAATAGTTACTTTTCTCATAAAGCAAGTCTCCTCACTGTATCTGTAAAACAATGAAAGACCACTAATGACAAGCAGTAAACTGTAAAATAAATTTAAAAATTTAAAAAAACACAGACCAACAAATACCTAAAAATACAAACAGACATAACTTTCATTTCGAGAAGAAAGTTCGAGTGAAAAGGGTTGAAACTGTATCATGCAATTTACGTATATGTTACATATGTATACTATCCATAAATGTGTGCATATATCCACATATAATTTTTCTATGAAAATTCCAAGAAAATGTTATGAAATTTAGAATAAAGCCTTAATACATTTTAGCAATAGCAAAAATAAGTTACGAAGCATTTTATAATGCTATTTAGTTATAAAATCCTGCACTCTTCATAATATGCAAATGTTACAAATCGTGTAAAAACATTTCCATGATGCCACTTTTTATTATTACAACAGGTGGTTGGTGGTTTGTACTTCAAATGTGCAATTTGCATAATATTTTTCTTTCACAAAAGCAGATGTATCTTTTAATTATTTTCAGCATAGCTATCGTAATTTGCATAAATCTGCTTTTTGTATGTGGGTTGCAATAATAATGTTACACAAATGATCCTTAATAAGTAGAGTCCTGTTTTTGCGTTGCAGTGAAAATGAGATATGTATGGAAAATGCGTGGAAGAATGCTGTTTCGAATGGAAAACGGGAGCTTCATCATAAATCTAAAATGTGGGGAAATAAGGGAAATAATATGCGTATTCTTTATTATGTTTACTTAACGTGAAAAATTTCGTAGTATATTTTATAAATGAACATGCTATTATTTTGTTTAGATTTATGGAACACATATTTTCAAGCCGTGAGAAGAAAAAATTGGGTTCAAAAATACTTTTTAGAAGTTTGTGTTATCTCGTCATCAATAATTGTTTATTTTTATAAAAAAAATTGTAATATAAATTAAATCAACTGCAAATATATTTTGGTAATACACAATATCCAACTGAGAATACTTTATTACTATTTAAAAAATATAAAAAACACGATTGTATATAATGCTGATTTAGGTTTTAAATATTTTAAGCTTAAGTTCAGCAACATGTATTTCGTTATATAAAAATCACATAACAATTGTTATTGTTAATATTATACGCAAAATGAATAAAGTTCCAATTAGAGCTAAAAGTATTTTAGGATATGGTTTGGCATGGCGTAGTTTTAAGCTTTATAATAAATGAATGAATAGCACTGTAATAAACATCAGTATCAATGTTTAAATATTTAATATATTCCTGCAATTGGAATAAGTTAAATCAATTACAAATATTTCACGTGGTATAGAAATTTAATTAAATCAGATTTTTAGGAACATATATAGTCGATATAAGCATTTATATAATAAATTTCTAAATTTAGACTAAACATCAACTTTGAGTATATGAATTTTTAATATATTCCAGCAATTTGAATAAGTACATAAATGACAAATACATCTCGTTGTTTATTTATTAATTCGTCATCGTATGAAACTTGTTCGTCACGAATTAACATGAAATGTTAGGCGCACGTGACTTTCTGAATCTACGGAATTAAGCTTACATGTAATCTTTGCTTGACTCAAGGGATTTATGAAGAGATTATATAGAATCAAGACTTGATTTTGGAGATTGCAAGGATCGACTTAAAGACTACATCCTTAAGTTCCATGCTTGTAAGAAAACATTTTCGACAAGTTAATTTGATTAAATTTTAATTGCAGCACAATTAGAGAGATAGCTACTACAGGTTTACGAACTCTTGTTATCAAATTAGGAAAATTTCGTAATGAGGAGTATAAATAATTTTATTATTATATTTTACAAACAAATGAATCATATTTAGTCTGCAAGTTTGCAAGTTATTATATTACTATTTGCATTTAATATGATTTTGAATGAACAAGTTTTAAAACTACTGTCGTTAGGGATATTGCAATCTTAACAAATATTTGCACTGACTTGCTTTCTAGAGAATGTGCTAAAGAGTTTTGCAAGTAAATGTAATTATAGTGTTTGTAAATATGAATTTTCCTATTTAACTTTGTTTGTATGGATCACCATATTATATTATTTTGTATAAATTATACTTAGTAGAAGTAGGCATGTAATAGAGTAAATACATATGTGTTTGACGCTAAGAAGTTGTACATGAGGCATGTCATACATATATGTGTGAAATAAAAAACAATGTTTCTACAGAAATTTTGGCAAAAAGGATTTTTAATATATTTTAATCTTTTAGCAAGATACGTTAAATTTCCTTGATGAATTTTTAACTAAATTATCTAATAAAGTTACCGTCGCTAATTTCAATCTTTTTCTGATGTTGTTGTAGCGATTAACGTGTTAAATAGATATACATTAAAACAATAAAATATAATAATAATAAAAAATTATATTGATTTCGTCTTAAAAATGTTTTGAAATGTTGTATTGCATTATGTGGGATATGATACAAATAAATATAATTATGTACATGTTTTTCTAACCTAAGGGTATTTTACATTCTTAAAAATGTTGATATTGATATGTTCTAATATGGTTATTGGCATTTTATTATTTAGCATTACAATTGACTAATAATTTTTATTATTAATAGAGTCAACTTCGGTAAGCAATTTTTTCAATCGTTACGGGTTATCAATTAAATCGAATAGCATTTTTATTTTAAATAAGTATATATTAATTATCTGATTTGATTTTGTTTATAATAATTATAATTTATGTTATTTTAACAGAATATAATTGAATTTAATGAATGTAAGAAGTACATATTGAAGAAAATCAAAATATGTTTAAATTTTATAAAACCTAACCGGAATAGGTTTAAGATTCACGAAAGAATTTATTAAGCTTCAACGCCATCCAAATTTTAGACCTTTCTAGAGACTTTGGGGGCCAATCCAATAATCACGTGATCGATTTTTTTAGGATTTTTGGACCCCCTTTTCTCCTCACCTCCTTAGTGGTGGTGATATTCAAAATTACGCCCCCTCCCCCACCAAACATCACGTGTATTTTTAGTTACGAGAAGAAATGGTAATTTTTTTTTTTTTTAAAAAAGTTTGGATTTTTTTTAAAAAATCAGGTAAAATGATATCTTACTATACACCTCCCTCTCCCCCGTGATATTTCGTAATTTTTTGTCAAACCCTCCTTCACACTAAAAACTTTAAGTGATTAATTGGACGCTCCCTTAAGTGTTAGTTTAGAACAGTTTTAAATATTTTATATATTTAAAACTGTTCTAAACAGTTATAAGGTTCTGATTATATTATTTAAATATTTGACAAATGATAGTTATTTATTATTTCTCAATAATTAAATTATGAATGATCTTTATTGTAAAAATGTATAAAAATGCACTACGAAAAATCTATGTTATTGAATTTATGTTATTTACATGGAATATAAAATCTTTGATAAACGCTGATTGATGAAAGTATGAATGAAATTGGTAATCCAAAGCTTTCAATGAATTTTGCGTTGGCTTATTAATTAATTCGTTGTGTAATAACTAGGTTTTATACAAACATATTTTATAAAATAATTATAAAATTCTAATTTAATATTCGTAATCCATTCACACCGTGTTATTCGCTTGCATTTGATGTGACACTACCTCATATTCATCGTCAAAGCCTAGGTGAGCGTCTAGTACACATTGATCGTCACAATTCTGACAGTTATTACTTCCGCCACGTAATTTAACACAGTTTCCATAGAATACTTGTTACAATTCTGAATAATTTATCGTGTAATTATCCTTCTACCTACACTGCACGTCATTTTCAATATGTTAGCCTTTTACAATTTCCATGTACCTACTCTCTTTTTTAAATGTCACTGTTGTAAAAACATACATATTGTCTTATCGCATATGTAAATAAAAAATTAAAATATTTATATATATATATAAATATTTTATAACGCATTCTTGTTTGCACTATTCATTAAATAATATTAAATTTACAATCCCAGCGCCCCATAACGGTTATATAGGTTCGTTCCACATGGGTTTTACCATATCCAATACAGTTAGATATTTATTTGATTTTGCAATCTATATCGAGTACAGAAAGCAATATTGAAAATTTAATGAAAAATACTTTTTCATACCCAAACACATGAAAACTTTATATTACTTTTATAATATGATTTACCTATAAGCTGCATTGCAATCGGATTTTTCTCTACGGCTATCTGCAGATTATAATCCACAGCAGAAGTTGTTTGAAATATGATATTTTATGTCAGAACATATATTTTCAAAAGCATTTGTTGCTGTCGAATTAATTTGAAGTTATTTCAGAGCTATTGATACTTGTATCAATCAATGGCACTATTGATGATGTGACTTAAATGAGGAATATATATACTTTTAGAGTATTTTCTATTATTAAGTAGTTTATTCAAGACGACAGCTGCTCTTTTGTCTTGTTCAGATGCTTTTGAAAAATAGATTTTTATAGTTTCACGTCAAAGGTAACACGACCGCGAAAAGATTCATGTAGCTATAAAATTCACAACGAAGATATATGATGGTAGTTATTGCCTCTTTTCTTTGTTCATTTTTAATTAAAAACGTGCAAAGTTAAGCTTCGTGTTTGGGGTAATAAATATTTTAAAATAACAATATTTTTTTTAAATTATATATTTTGTAATGTGGGATTTTGTAATTATTGACCTACTTGCTTTTACTTCAATACTTATATAAAATAGATAATGTTTATTGTATTTTATTAAGCCTATTAAAAATTATAAAAAATATATAATATTGATATTGATATTTTATTACAACCATCTAATATTATAAATTTCTAACACTATTATTATTACAAAAATCAGCTGTGAAGAAAAAAGTTAGGCATTATGTCCTGGTCTGAGAACTCGTCGACAAATATCTAATACCGAATATAATAGGATTTAAACAACATTGCCCACGATTATTTAAAATAATATAATCATTACAACTTGAATAAAGCAATATTGATTGAGAAAATGGAACAAAGCTAACTTTAAAATTGGACACAACAAAACTTGTTTACACGACAAAGCTTGTTTTGTTTCTTTTGCACTTACTAGTTTCATAATTAAAACAGTGATAATAAGGTCAATCAAAAATTTAAAATTGATTACTATATAAATAATACATTCAATTTAAATACAGATTTATATGCACCCCATATGCATCCCTAAAGCTATGTTTGGATATATATGTAAAAGATATGCAAGGGATATAAATAAATAAAATACATAGTGTATATGTATATATATAATATATATATATATGTATTTATTACTATTTATTAAATAATAATTTTACAAACGTTTCGAGACTATGTATGTCTCATCATCAGTGTATTATAATTTAAAATCTAAAATATAGAAATCTAAATTAGCATTATGTGTTATCCGTTACAAGTCATTTTTACCCGAGTAAAAGATAAAGGTAAAGGTAAAAGTAAAACTGAGTAAAAGGAATGACTTGTAACGGATAACACATAATGCTAATTTAGATTTTCATGTTTTAGATTTTAAATTATAACGCACTGATGATGAGACAAACCTAGTCTCAAAACGTTTGTAAAATTAATAAATAGTGCAAAAAAGAGTGTTGTTTGTTCATATTTTTAAATTAATATCTATCGACTCAGAATACATTTGTTATATATATATATATATATATATATATATATATATATATATACGATATATATATATATACGAGGGCGTTCCGAAAACTTTCTGAACTCAACAAACTTTTCACCAGTTTTCATGCATGTTTACATATGCTCAGTCAAACCCGTTGTTGTGCGATCCTTTTTTATGCAATTTAGTTTTTGTGCGATTTTTGCCAGATACTCTTGAACATGCTACAATGAATACAACTATTCAGAACATAGGGAAGACAAATAAAATTTGGTTTTGAAAAGTTTATATTATTTATTTGTGAGTTTACATACAAACTATTTGAGAAAAGCTATTTTGCACACAATATATATGCCGGAAAGGGTGAATTCCAATATATTAGAATTTCCATTCAACAAGTGAGCAGGAGTCTTTTCATCATGGGTTTTATTTGATCGCATTACTGAATTGTTTTCAGATCGCTGCGCTGCGCCAGAATCACGATGCACATGAATTTATTCGCCTCTTTCGGCTTGAATAACGCCCTTTGGCTACTTTGGTACAGAACCGTCGTCGCAGATCCTCAGGTTATCATCGACAACGGGGTAAGTCAAACTAAATAATAATTAATCTAAATTATAATATATATTTGATTTGGTTATTCTTTAACACTTCAATCGTGCTGTCAGTACTATGTGTCTGACGCCAAGAAGTACTACATGAGCCATGTTATACATATATACCAGACATTTGGTACAAAGTCACGTCAATAGCCACAGCAGTATGTTTCGAAAGCTTAGCCTAACAGAAGAAAAAAACTGAAAACTTTGTTCAAAAAATTTTGCAAAAATAATTTTTTTTGATACATCAAATTTTCTTGGTATATTTTAAACTAAATTATCTGATAAAGTTACCATGGCCTATGTGACAATATTTCTGATATCGTAGCGATTAACGTAACACTAGATCAACAAGAAATGAGAAAAATACGTTGATTTCGCCTATAAGCTAGTTGTTTAATTTCACAGGGAACCAATATATTATATTTTTCAGCATAATTGGCGTATAATAAATAAATAAATAAATAAATAAATAAATAATTATAATCTGAGAAATGTTCTTTTTATGAGCAACATCATGGTCCTTAAATTCGTCTGTACTGATTTCCATTTTATTTTTTTATTTACATTTTATTTAACAAAATATTAAATACATCTGTTTTTTATTTTGGTTGCCTACGGCTGTTGCTGATTACTACTTTACTTTATCAACGAATAGTCAAAGCTTTGTATTTCTTATGATTGCAAAACAAATAAAGTTGTTGTTTCCACAAAATGATAATGATTCATGTTACTTCTTTTGAATTTAGACGCATTTCATAAACAGTAGTTTTTCATATTAAATATGAAGAATGTTTTCAAGACTTAATACAATTATTAACGTTTATATTTGTCTATTACTAAATTGAATTAAGAATCAGTAATTAGAAATGATTTTGTTAATTTGTTCGAAGTGAAGATAATTATTATCATTTCAGCATTGAGTAGTCAATTTGTATTTGTTGCTATAACGTTATTTTGCGAATAATATCGTCTAAATTAAATCTACAAATGATATGACACTATTTATTCAAACATTCATTATGATGGCAAAACAGATAGATTCTGCAATTGTTGCCATGACATATTGATAATTTATATTACTTCTTTGGGAAATGTATGTATTTTATTAAAATGATGGATATTTATCAAATTTTTAAAATATTTCTGGACATAAGTAGTGAAATATTTATTATCAGTTGCTTTAAATTAAGGACTATGTAATATACATATATTTTATTAAAATTTAATTCAGTCATTTTTCTTGTTATATTCAATACCTACTTATCGCTTCAGGTTGCCTATTAAGAAATATTATATATCCATTTACTTCTTAAATTTATAGATTTTCAAAGAAAATTCCCATAGTTCGTCGGTTTCATTTCTCTCAAAAGGGTTCTCTTAAACTCTCCTGGGTACAGAATTAATTTCCGGAAACTTTGAAAACGTCACAATAAAAATGTCCAAAAGCAAAGATTATAACGTGGCGATGTAGCTTTCATATCTCCTAATGTTTGTTTATTATTTATTTTATTCGCCATCGCAAAGTTGTTGCGATGTTGGATCTTGCAATGATTACATAAGAAAATAAGATTTTGAATTTTCATATTCGCGCTGCATTGCTGATAGTTATAATGCAATTTTACCTCCATATGCTCTTTAACTAAAATTTTCTTTTGATGTTATCTTTTACTTCTGTAATATTTTTCTTCTATTTGGATACGTAACGAGTTCGACGGAAATATGAAAGTAGGAAAATTCTACGAAGGATGCACTAGTACAATTTCTTCAAGCGCGTGTCAAACACCAACTTTTTTCTTTAAAGAATAAAATATATATATATATATATATATATATATATATATATATTCTGAACTACTATATTTTTACCTGAATATTAGACATACGGTGAATTTGAATTTGAATGTGACATACGTTGAATTTTAGTTATGTTTTTATATAATTTGTCCAAAAAAATATGAAAAGTAATCGTTATGATAATATGGTACGATAATAGTTATTTAAAATCGAATCGCAGATCTTTATATAAAATGAAGTAACTGATTGTTGCCTATATTAAGGGGCACAACTAGTGTAACCTCCTAAAAAAAGGTGATTTTTGGGAATTTGTATCAAAAAAACTATTCTAATCATTTCAAAATTTTAGGAATATGTTTATACATGTTTTAAGACTACATAGTAAAATTTTTGAAGAAAAAAATCAACTATTTTTTAAGTTATCGTCGATCTCCAACGGCGAGACAAAAAAGGCCCTTCACTGCTGCAGTGATTCCGGCCTTCTACGTGGATAAAATTTTAAAAAAAAATTTTGTTAAACTAGATAATATTGCCTGTAAAATGAACTGCAATAAAAAAAATCAAAAATTGACAAAATGACGGCGTTTTTTTTAAAAAAAGTCGAACTTTACCCAAAATTTTGGTCGTTTTTGGACTGCCAAAATTTGATTTTTGATCCGATCAAAAAATCTATTGTTCAAATTTTACGGAGAGCTATATATAGAACATGTAAAAAAATATTGATAGTGATCGGATGATTTGTTTTTGAGTAATCGCTGCAGCAAATTCGGAAAATGCTGTTTCGAGAAAAACACGTTTAAAGATAAAATTATCTTTATACTATATACTATATATATACTCTTTAAATGGCTGTAACTCAGAAACTATTCAAGATATCGATTTAAAATTTTGATGTATTATTTTTAAAGGTATAACCTATCGAAATATGGAAAAATTGAAAATTCGATTTTTTGAAAATTTCACACTAGTTGTGCCCCTTAAATTATCTTATTGCGAATAATTTATATTTCAAGGCTTCTTGTATTTAATATTGCTTGGGAATTTATATTACCAATCCTTGGGGAATGCATATAATTTTATATATTTAGGTACGAAAAAACTTGGATTGAATTTTATCATTCTAGAATGTAGTGATCCTCAATGGAGGGTCATCTACCAAGCCAATTTTTTATACTCACTACTTGAGTTAAATAACTTATCCAAATAACTATAGAACAACAACATGTTCTGATTGCTGTTCAACAATGTATAAAAAAATTATATAATTCTTATCGATTCATAACAATGAATTTTATTAAACATTTAATTTTGAATGCTCCTAAATTTTAGAAATATGTACACTTATAACTTATTAGAAAGTTTTCAAATCAATCTCTGTTTTATTCCTCAGATTGGCTGTCGAGTTTTGCACGTGATCCTCCACTACTTCCTCCTGACGAACTATTCCTGGATGGCTATGGAAGGCCTGTATCTCCATACCGTCCTGGTGTCGGCGTTCGCCAGCGAGCGTAAATTATTACACTATCTGATACCCTTGGGCTGGACGGCTCCCGGGATTGTCATAACATTATATGCGGCACTTAGATCACAATCTCCGCCGGACACGGAACAGTGAGTGAATATTCCTTGCAATAATATTAATATAATCGATTGTGCCGAAGGGGAATAGTTGGATATGATAGTTAAGGAATTTAATTGGAAAGATAGATTGTGAATGAAATGACACAATATAGTGTTCTTAAAGGACAATGGATTCATTCTTACATACCACCAATTGACCAAAATTGATATGTGGCACCAGTACTAAATTAGTATTCTTCTCTTCATCTTTCATTTGATATATTACAAGGAAATAGTGTTCAAGATTTGCATATCGGCAAGTTGTACTTTCAGTCAATATGAATTTCCAGATAATTATCTTACACGTTGATGCAAATTAGCAACAAATACTAAATTTGTGTTGTACATTTCGAGTTCTTTCAAATGATATATCACATGCAAATTAGAGTTCGGGAATTGCCTTTAGGCAAGTTGCACTTTCATATCAACTGAACTGATTTTAACTTTCAGTTAAAGTGATTTGGTTACTAAAAATGATTGACAATATAAAATCGGTTAATAATGAAATTACGAAATACATGTTTGAGGTAGGATTGCAAAAATTTAGGCTTGACTTGATGTATTTTTAAATACCGAAAAACATACTAATGAACCAGATTATTATGTCTGAACATTACTAATAATTGATGTGATATTTTTCAAATTTCATGTTTGATGTTTGAATTTCATGCTTTCAGCTTGATGATCAAGTAAAAAAGAGAAGATATAGATATTTAAGCATATTTATTATTTACACGTTTTGACATAAAATTATGCGGCATTGTCAGAGGATACCACATATCACCAAAGGGGGGGGTCCTAAAATCCTTAAAAAATCGATCACGTGATTAACGCTTTAAGGATAAATATATCGTTCCTATCTAATTTGCACTTAATACTACAACTATCAGTACTTTTTAAATCATTTTTTTTGTACGAATGATTTTATACGCGTCTTTTTTCATTATTTCGGGTTTTTAAGATTGTTAGTATCTTTTACGTCTGTGCACCGAAGAAGGGTCAAATGTGAACTCGAAACGTATGCATGACTTATTAAACAAAATTTAGACAAAACTTTTCAATAGATTTTTAATTGTCGTATTAGAGTCTGTTTAAAAACTAGTATATACAGAAAGTGAGATCTATCTCGATCTATCTCAAGCTAACTTACCTTATAAATTTTTTTTTTCTTTGGCTTTTCATAGATATCTCGCCTAAGTTTTGTTTACATATGCTCTGAGAATTTATTTTAAATATGTGGTTTTGATTAAAAGTGTTTCAGCACTCACTCTTAATTAGATTTATTCGCAGAGAAAAGATTAATCGTATAAGAGCTAATACCTAATTTGAAACGTCGATGTTTTATGACCAAATTAATTTAAAATGCCAATAGTCGTAAAATTGGGTCAAGTGCTAAAATACTCATTGATATTCTGTGATTGTTTTGTTAACTCAGAGGAATTACAAATTTATTTTATTTTATTTTACACCCAAAAAGCAATTAATTTTAAAAAATCCTTGCATTTTGAGAAAAAAATAAAATATAACATGTATGTCTACTATTTAAAATTCATCGAACCTTTACATCTAAACTCCCTGCAAATAAGTATTTTCTAAATATATAACATGATACGTTGAAGTGAAAACCTTCAATAGGTTTAAAGTTAATAAAAGCAAAACTATGTGAAGGAGGATCAGCGTAGATTGTGGTAAACATGGCCAGTGTACAGTGCAAAATTTACAAAGATCCCTTTTTGTGTCAGGTTTAATTAAATTCTGTTTATACGCATAAACTGCCCATGCAGCAGCAATTCGATCTGCTCCAAAGCACGGTGGGATCAAAAACTAAAACTCATTTGTGACACATTCTATAATGTGGAAATGCTTGACCAAAATTCGGTGGTAAATATTTGATTTATACCACATACATAGTGTAGTTTAACAAATACGTATATATACATAAATATATGTATAGAATATGAGTTGAAATCCAAAACTCGTGAACATAGAGATTCCAAAGTGGATTGTAATGATTGTGATTGTTGCTATATTGGAAAAGGTTGTCAATATATCTCTAACAATAAGAGTAAAAGCATAAATACATTCATATTCTAATAACTTTATACAAAATATTTTCTCTGAAATGTTTCTTTAAGATCACGTTTAATACCAATCATTCGACCATCCTTTATAAAAAAAAATGAATTTAAGTACGTTGATTGTAGTTGAGATATAAGTACGTTGAGATGTAGATGAATATAGTAAATTTGATGATAATATATTCCATTTGCTATGTTATAATTTTATTCATTGAAAACCTAATGAGTATAATTAAATTTTCCGCCAAAACCTGAATTCATCCCACGCATTTAAACCTTTATCTTATTCTCATTCACGGTCTATATGTAAGTATGATTTTATAAAGGCGCATATATTTTATGTGTTTCGTGTCACGTATTTTATTACATATATAAGTTACATATATTGAGATTTATGCTTGTCGTATGTCAAATTTACATTTTGGATGATTCATATACCTACATATGTGGGCTAAAATAAACATACGATATGTCTATAATTTTGTATGATTTTTATTTTTAACTGGTGTTTTATTTATATAAACGTTTAAACCAATTAACTACTTAAAATAATATACATCAATCGAAATTATGTAAACTATTGATGGAAATCTGCTAATATATAGTATGGGATAATAAATTCTGACCATCGAAATAAAATGCGATAAAATGTATATTTTAGGATCAGTTTTGAAGTCAACTTCTTGGATATAGTATAAATTAATAATTAAAGTGTTGTTGCTATGTTTGCAATTAATATTCATTATTTTTTCAAGCTGGTAAATTAATTAATTCTGTTCTAATTGCGGTAACCTTATAATTTATTACAAAAGTACTGATGTTCACTGGTTTGATAACATTGAGCAATCATCTATCTTAATACATCATGGTCAATAAATAGATCTAATAGAATGTCTCGTCTCGTACAAAATCAATCAATTTCTTATAAACCAAGTGTTGCTGGAGATAAAGTTCTAGTAACGTCTGTCCACAAATTGATCAAATTTATGACATAAATCATGAATCGTCCTCAACCTAGATACAATTAAATATGCTG
The DNA here is from genome assembly GCF_003426905.1 of Ctenocephalides felis. Taxonomy (NCBI): domain Eukaryota; kingdom Metazoa; phylum Arthropoda; class Insecta; order Siphonaptera; family Pulicidae; genus Ctenocephalides; species Ctenocephalides felis. The sequence continues at coordinate 9,926,314 of NW_020537646.1, read as the reverse complement.
GCATGGTGAAAGAATTTTTGTTTCCTAATGAGCATTACTAATTAATTAGTTTACCATATTTTCAAAGTCTCTTACTAGAATCTAAACCAACTGTTTGCATATTCGCAATCAACTGAACAAACAATGTGGAACTAAAATAATTAGAAAAAATAAAATTCCAAGATTGCATATGTCAACAAAAGCGTTACTTTATGAGGTAGACCTATAAAGTTTCTTGTAAACATTTTGTCAAGCGTATTCATAATAACGAACTGAAAATTATGTTAATCGACATTTAATTTGCCATTAAAAAAACGCTAAATGGTTTTATTCGCCAGTTCACGCATAATATTCATTGTGAAATTCTCTTGTTTATAAACTAGTATCTGGTCAGGCGTGTTTTGCTTAAATTGTTTACATACTTATTATGTAATTATTTACATTATTAAAATTAGTTTGAATAATCTCTTCACTAAAAATAGCAAAACATTTACTTGTCTGATAGACATAAAAATAGTTTATATTCAGCAGCCTTATTAACTTAATAAAACTATAGAGATAATATAACTATAAATATTAAAAATACTAGTTTCAAAGATAGATATAAATAATAAATATAAAATACTAGTGTGTGTTTAAAATCTTCAATTTGATATTGAAACTAGTGGGGTGTATGGCATCGTGCCTTAAGGCAAATTGCTGGAACCTCCCGTACCGTAACGAAATGTTCGAGGAATATTAAATGTTTTCAAATAGACTATTATAAATACATACTGTAACATTGTCTAACATTCATAAAAATTATGTAAACTGAATTGCAAAGTTGAAATTATTTGTTTAAAGTATATTAGAACTTTAGTTAGAATTAAAATTCAAATCTGAATTATTTTCGATATACAAAAAAAAAATTTTTTTTGAAAAAAAAAATGAAAAAAAAAATTTTGAAACAATTTTTTTCCAAAATCAATTATTTTGTTAAAACAAGCAAACAGTTCTCTGAATCATCTAAATCGGACGCTTAGTTCTCTCAAAAACTGTCATTTTTTGTACATTTAGCTCTGTATCTTCGAAATGGCTGGGCCTGCCTTTGCCAAAAACTAATAAACACTTCTCCCAATCATTACTAATTGAATGTTTTTTAGATCATTCAAATCGGATACTCCGTTCTCTCAAAAATACAATTTCTATTTTCTGCACTCTTTGCTCCGTATCTCCGAAACGGCTGGACCTGCCTTTGCCAAAAACTAATCAGCTCTTTTCCCTATCAATAAGAATCGGATGTTTTTTGAACCATTCAAATCGGTTAATCCGTGCGCCCTAAAACGTGACTGGAAATTTGTATCCACACATACATACACACACACACACACACACATCCATTTTTTCTGAGGTATGCCAAAATGTTCAGAAACCTTCAAAACGTCGAGAAATGTAAAAAATTTAAATTCCGATTTTCGGCCCATTACAATAACTTACCCTACGGGAAGTTAAAAATACTAGTAAAATCTTCAATTTGATATTGAAATAATATATATGAACTGAGTTTAGAACTTTTATGATAAAAATTCATATTACAAGAGACATTATATAATTTTTTTATATTAAATAAAACCGTTACTTCTAGTTGCCCTATTTATATTAAAAATAAGAACTAAATACATATATTACTCCATGGTATATATATATTACTCCATGGTATGAGGTTCTGTACTATGGTAATATATTTTTTTGATAACACGAACAACAACAGAAATAAACAGGAATAGCAATTATTTGAATAAATGCAAATGTGTACTGATTATTCTGTGTTTAGTTAAATCCATTGACTGTCTAGAGGTCTAGACAATTTTTACACATAAGAGTCAGTACATAATTGCGTTTTTTAATAATTGTTACATTTATCGTTATTTCTGTTGTTGTTTGTGAAGTCGAAAACATATAATACCATAGTACTCATTCTCATACTAGGGAGTATTAGTGTTGTTATTTTTGATACAATGATATTTTATATATAATGACTAGCGAACCCGACGAACATGGGCAACGTATAACTGCTCATGTGAAAAACAATGATTTTCTAAATAATCTATTTGAAATTTATCCCGCAAACACTAAGCGATTGGCCTTGCGACTTGTTATTGCGAACGCAAGGCGAACTGGAAATTGCAATCGATTAAAGTCAAACCGAAGACCAGTCGGAATCTTTGGTATGGCACCAAATCGCCAGCAATGTTTGATTGAATGGTGAAATTCAGTGCGTGTACATCATTATTCTTTGCGGCAAGAATTGCTCGTTGACTTAACTAAGCATAATTCTGATAATTCTCACTAATGTTACTCGAATTTTCAATTACGGTGCGTAAAGTTCCAGCAATTTGCATTAAGGCACGATATCATGCACTACTAATTTTCTTAGCTATAAACCTTGCGGAGCCCGAGACCTTTCCAACGAATGCAAAATTGTCGAAATCTGTTCGTGCGTTCTGGAGTTATTTCGTCAGGAAGGAAAACCCGATTTATTTTTATATATATGTTAGGATATTAGGATCCAAAAGTTATAAATAATTGAATAATATTCTTTACTTTAAAACAAAATCATTTTTTCATGGCTCACTAAATAATTCAATTGACCTTTTTTCTGATCCAATAGAATTCGATGGGTCGACCCTTTTAATTTGTTTTCAATGTCGGTGGAGGCTCATTACGCCGATTAATATTTCAATATTCTTAATAAGGAAAAGATGAATATTATGTGGAATAATCCTTATGACGGGTTATACTATAAAATTGCTTCTAAATATTTAAACCGTTAAACAAACTCGTGCGTACCGCATTAAAAATGAGCAGACGGCTATTTTAAAACGCATAAGCCGCCGAGTGTACATAATAAAGCAGGCGACGGACGTACCCGTATTAGACAAGATGAAACACGGAAAAAATCTCGAGAGACATACCACTTGGACTAAACCCTGTTAATATTTGATTCAGCCAACGTCGAGGGAAAACTGCACGATAAATACAGTTTACTTGGCTGCTTTACTTTCGTGTTGCTTGGACTTTAGACATTCAAGTACATACATATGTATCCAGAAAAGAAAAACCGACGTGAAGTCATGAAAAATTAATTATTCTGGTAAAATCTCTATCGTTTCTTTTTAGAATGAAATAAGATAGTTTTATTCTTCTTGCATGTAATGGTAAAAAGGTAACAACCAAATATATTTTTTAAGTAAAACTTCTTTAGGCGCGACTAGAGTGTAAATCCGTACAAATACAACCGAAATGCGTTAAGGCAGACTGTGCGTCATTTGCTTTCGATGAAATCATTTCTATATACGGGTCGATTGTGATTAGTCGTCGTATATGTGAATAGTCGTTGAATTGTCGTTGTATGCGTACCGGTATCAACGTTGTATGCTTACCGATATCAACAAGGTAATCGGCATAGATAAATAAACATTTCAAAGTTACATCGTAGTACAAATCTTGATTTAATGAAAAATGCCTGAATCAGAAAAATATTTCACCCTGTTTCTTGAAAATATTGATTAATAAGATTAATGGTTAGTAGGTCTATTGATTAGAAATTATTTCTATATTATTCATAGTTTCTATAAATCTTTGAAGTTATTAATATGAAAAATATTCTTTAGGCAAGACATATATTACAGTTGTTCAAAGAATGAGATTATATCGCCAACGAAAAAGTAAACAAAGTACCAACAGTCAATGAACGTATGTTAATTTTAATTAAATGAAGTTCTACAAACACAATTACATGATGAGTGAAGTTGCTAAAGCAATATTTATTTAGGCGTTGTTTAATATAATGCACTGTGTGAATGAGTATTATAGAATTTATTAATCAGCAATTACTTTATTTCACTAATAAAGGTTCATTTCTAAATGCTAATTACAATGACAAACCGATCATGTCAAATTTGAAGTATGACTTTAAGTACATTATTAACTTCCCGTACGGTAAGCTATAGTAATCGCAAAAAAATCGAAAATGAAAATTATTATACATCTTTACATTTCAGAGGTTTCTCAACATTTTGGCATACCTTACAAAAAATAGGTGTACGTGTGCGGATACAAATTTTCGGTTGACACTATAATAAATGTGTGCATCACAAATTTTACCATATTACTAATAAACATTATTCAAAATTGTTATATGATGTATTTGTTTTTACTTAAATGTCATCTTGTACAGTAGCAAATAAGTTTTACTTCAATCGCGTGTGAATCAAACACACTCTTTTTTTTTAATTTTTATAAATATAATTACTTTTGGAAAGGATCTAGTCATTTTATTGGTTAGTATTGTTGGTGACATGGTATTGTAATATTACATAACGGTATACATTTGAAATTTGAAATTCGGGTTAGGAAATTAAGTAAAAATTTATATTAAAATAATATATAAACTCTGCATAATCAATCGTAAATTATACTTAAGTCTATGATGTTCTTTTATACTTGAGTTGGTTGACTTTTTAGTCTTGATTGCAAATCTTTTTTCTCTGTCAATTTATAAAAATTAGTGCATTTATGAACTAGTCAATTTCGAATATATCTAGGCGCTTTTAATGTAGATTTCATTTGGTTTTGAAATTTCTGGAAAATATTTATCTTGATTATAATATTATAGTATTTTATATAGCATAGACTATAGAATAGTATAGGAATATAGTATTTCTAACATTGTATTATTATTACATGCTTAATTACATAAATTGTTTTTGTCTTCGTCTTAGCCGGAATTACTAGTTTGATACGATTTTATCCTATACAAGTAATAGTGCAAATGCACTTAGAAAAGCCAAGAAAAGTTTTAGGAGAAGTACAATTTGTAAATTTTCATTCTCAAGCGAACACCAGCTATTGCCAAAATCCATTAAGAACTAATTTACGAATTTTATTTCTTTTCAAAGGAAATACGCCAATTTTACAATTTATGTTCTGCAATTTTTTCCTTCTTGGCACCGACAAAGCTCGAAAAACATATTTTTGGCCATGATATTTTTGTTCGAAATAATTCGTTTTTGTATATTGATTTATTGCACTTCATGATTTATGTAGGAGGAAATGAAATATATTTAAAGCACAAGTAGGTTATACAATGACGTGTAAAAATTAATAATATTATTGCAATGATAAACGAGTGTAAATATGCAATGGTTTGAAGTAATGATCATAAAGTTCCAGTGATGCAATGAAACAAGATAATATCAAACAGTATTTATCTCTCTATTTGCACTTTAGTAATTTTATATAGTTATTAAAAATTAAAATTTAATAAATACAGCAACATTGCAAATAGAATGTGTAGTCGTTTCTTGAAATTAATATCACATCATGTCATATAAAACCAGAAGAATAATATGTATTACGGAGATCAACCTTAGGGATTCTACTGATGCTTTTAAAGATCATAATTGGTTAATGAAACCCTGTGCCATTAATATAAACAAGGGTTTTCTTAATTTAATGAATATAATTAGATTATGCAGAGAATATTTATGTTATATAAATATTATATATATATATATATATATATAATATTTCTATAAAGATTGTTCACTACTGGTGCCAGTATTCCCAAAAGTAGAGCATACCCCAAGAGGAACGTAAGATTGTGGCGTGCAAGACATCCACTTCTCTGTAAAAAGTATTTGGTTCATATATGGTACATAATAAAATATTCAACAGTATAGGGAATGAAAAATTAAAAACAATACGTCTTAAGAATATAGAATGAACTTTGTGATTTGAACTTGGTAAGCAGTTTTATGACTTAAAAATTTTAGCACGATTTAGTACCTAATGAAACATGGTAATAAAGTATTCATGAGTTTTTATTTTTTCGTGTTAATTATTATCATGGTATTATTATCAGTCAAGATATGAGCTATGATTAAAATGCATTTTCCTCTATGGTGTCATTGACTTTTCATCGAAATTCGAACCCTGGTTGAAGTCTATAGCGCCCACACGTCTGGTCTATAAGCATTATGTAAGATTTTCCTCAGCCTTCCGGAAAACACGATTACATGTTAAGAAAAAAGTTTGAAGAGATAAAACGAAAACCTAATCAAATAGATATAGGAAACAGAAATACAGTAATCCGTATTAGAATTGCGTTAAAATTATAAGTAAAGAAATATTAGTGGTATTTTGTCCAAATCTAAAAATTACAGTTGCAGAAGAAATTAAAAACTACTCAATGAGGCAATAAAATATTGATAATCACAGCAATGAACGTGTGTGCCAAATTATAATTATATTATATTACAACTTTTGAATACACACTCAAAAGAATAAAACTTTTCAGTTAGCAAAATAACATATAAAGTTACGTACAGTAACAATAATGTACACTTATTCCTATGATTAATATTAGCTTAGACTAGAAGATTTTTTTATTCTTAATCTAATTTGATTAATTAAATTTGACTAGTTTATATGAATGTCTAGATTACTCCTATTTAAGTTTAACTTTTTTCAAAATATCTTATACTTAACAACAATATTATTAGGACAACAATATTGAGCGGCCTGATATCTTCTTACTTCTTTATATTAATCAAAAAAATTACTAGATGTCATGTTTTTAGATAGAGTTATTTATTAATAAATAAAAAATTAAAAAATCTAAAAATTGTAGATGATCAACAAGATTGTAATCGGTTGGTCAACAAGACTTGCAATTGTAATTATATATTTAAATCGAAATTTAAAATTTAATTTTCAAAATCGGTGATTAATTTTGGCAATGACGTTTTATTTTTAACTATTACTTATAAATAAAAAAAACTTAACCTGATCAGTCACATTGTCGAGTTATCTATTTTTTTAAATAGGTGCTATGACTAAAATGACCGCAAAATGTATTGAAATTTTAATTTGATGGTTCAATTATATATTTTATTACCAATAGCATATGTTGTGTATGTGTACCATACGGTACATAAAAATTATTTAATATTAAATAAAACAAAGAAAAAATTGTCATTAATTAAAACGTGCGTGCTTTTTCAGCATGTAATATAATTAATGCACATATGGTTTTCTTTTACAAATATTTTATGTAAATATTTAATTGCAATTACATATTGAGGTAAAATTATTTCCAATTTATATGTTTATTAGTTAATTATAATAGTTAATTATAATTAATATCGCCCACATATTTTTCATATCTCAATATCAAAAGTTACATAACTATAATTAAGAAAAACCATTTTGCGGTCGTTTAATTACTAATTGAATATTAAACCAATATAGTATTCGTAATAGCAAAATGTAATACAATTTTCTGTCGATTGTTTTTGATATATTGAATTAAACTTAAGTGCATAAGTGCATATCGATTTTCTAATGTTTATTCAAGCATATAGACAATTGTAACACATTTCCATGTGATGGAAATCGAAATGAAGAGCATGAATGAATTTAACTATATTTCAGTTATCTAAAAATAAATGTAACTTTTTGTTATTCAAATGTAAGCAAAGTTTATTTTGATCGTAAGTGCATTATACATGCTAAATAGTTTTCATTTATTCATTAGCTGCATTGCAAATTGCATTTATGCATTGCGCTTTCAAACTTTAACAAATAATTTTAAAATAGCCAGCTAACAATAAAGGCCAGATAATATAGAGATAGTTTTAGAATTAATACTATATGTATCTTGATTGAGATTATATCAGTTGACCATAAAAAATTAGTTAACACCACAGACATCTAAATAAAAATTATTTACAAAATACTTTTCTAATTAATGTAGGTAAACTAGCTGTAAGTGGAATTCTGTCTTAAGGCAATTAGGGCATCGTGCCTTAAGGCAAATTGCTGGAACTTCCCGTACCAAAAATTATTATTATTTTTTTAAAACGATTAACATTTTTGAAAAAAAATTACTTTGAAAAAAATAAGATTTTTGAGAAACTATAAATTGGACAAAAAATTAGTTTTTTTCGAAAAAAAAAATTTTTTTTTTAAAAATTTTTTTTTAAAAAAATTTTTTTTTTTGAAAAAAAATTTTTTTTTTCTTTATTTTGACATATTGTGGAAGATCTGAACTTTTTTTTTCAAAGCAATCGTACTGCTTTAACAACATAGGGACAAAATATAAAGCGCGTAAGCGCCGCGTCGCTGTCTAACGCATAAGCATTGGTACGGAACCGATAGGAATGTTAACAAAATGTATACTTATTGTTAAAATCTCTATAAAATATCTGATAATTTGATGTGCATATGTCTAATGATCATTTTTGACCGCCAAATGGCTCATTTTTTTACTTTTTCCTCTATATCTCCGAAACCGCTGGACCTACCTTCATGAAAGTTGTATCGATTCTTCATCTTGTCAATACAAATAAAATGTTTTTTGAATTATTAAAATCGGACGCTCCGTTCTCTTAAAACTGAGTTACCGTTTTCGAAACTTTTTGCCCCGTATCTTCGGAACGGCTTGACCTGCCTTTGCCAAAAACTAATCAGCACGTCTCCTTATCATACGGATCGAATGTTTTTTGAATTATCCAAATCGGTTGATCCGTGTTCCCGAAATCGTCGACGAAAATTTGTATCCGCACATACATACACACACATACATACATACACACACACATACACACACACACACACACACACACACATACATCCATTTTTTCTAAGGTATGCCAAAATGTTCAGAAACCTCTGAAACGTAAAGATATATAAAAATTTTCATTTTCGATTTTTTTGCGATTACTATAACTTGCCCTACGGGAAGTTAAAAATATTCATTAGTTTGGAAGTATTATTCAAGTAATAATTTGAATTAAGGTAGCAACCCTTTAAGTTTCACCTCACATACCTGTTGATTATAAGGTGCTATACTATAATTAAACATAAACATAATCAACAAATCCGTTAATCCGAACATGTATTCTTGGACCCTGGCATAGCATAGTATAATTTGTTATGACAATTTTGGTATGTTTTTATTTTATTATATTTATTTGGTTTACATCAACTATACGAGTTATAGGAAGGCATACCGGGTCATATTTACTTTATATATGTTTTTTCCCCACATCTCCGAAAAACCGAGCACCCACATCGAATTTATATCACTAACCTCCTGGTAATCTAAAGGATTTCCCTATATTTGAACAATTTTCCGGTGAATCTATACATACAAAGTTTATTTATTCCTTGACGTACGTAAGATGCAAAATCTTCTGAATATATAAGCATACCTTTCAGGTAAATGGCACGCTTATTTATAAAGCCTTTTTTTACTATATCGTTTGAATAAGATTAATATCGTTCAAAAAAAATCAAGACTTTTAGGGAAAAAACAAAGTTACTTAATAATTGAAAAATCAGATTTTTATGGTGATCATTCATTTGACTATTGTTGAACTGGCAATCAATTTGAAAAATCATTTTCAGATTCACTTTAATTTAAGGGAATAATAATTTATAATTTTGACTAATTTTTTATGTTTAGGTGCTGGATGAACGAAAGTTGGTACTCAACAGTTTTGGTGGTTCCAGTGTGCTTATATATGGTGTTGAATTTGGTGTTGCTGTGCAACATCGTTAGAGTTTTATTAGTTAAATTGCGGGCAGGGCCTCATCATGGAGGAAGTTCAGGGCCCTCCAGTACGGCTCTGCAGGCTTTCAGGTAAATATAAATTATTTATATGTTCAGGGTGTATCGGGTTTCATCTCACATAAAAAGTAATGCTTCTTTAGTGATTGTAATTTTTGTGCGAATTCATAAAATTACTTCTTTAAAGCTAATAAAAGTTTCATCCTTTCTCTGATTGCTCTACAGCTCTAATTAAATTTTCAATCGGTTTTAGACTTCGAAGCGTATCGGACTAATAGCATCTATTGTTACAGTAGTTTTAAGCCGAACCTTCTTAGTGGATTATTGTTCCTTGTTGATGATCAATCAAAGGAGATTAAGAGAAAACGATTAGGTCTAAATTTTACCACAGAATTGATTTACCCAATTAATTACTATGTGCTTAATCAAGCTTAGTCGATACTTATCATCATGATTCATTTACGACTTGGGCCTATTGCGATGAGTTTTATCAATTGCTATCAGCTGGGGATTTAGGAAATAGTACTAGGAAGTATACTTAAGGGAAACAGAGATTTTAAATCAAGTTTCATATACTTATTTGTAAAAGTACTCTTATGATACTGCCATTAATTGCAAAAAAATTAAAATAAATCTAAGTAGTATTATTATATTTAAAATTATTGATTACCAAAGACTTTAAATTAGAAATTTATATTTTATAGGGCTACACTATTATTAGTACCACTTTTGGGGTTGCATTATTTATTGACCCCATTTCGCCCTCCACCTGGTCATTCTTGGGAGCGCGTCTATGAGATGACGTCTGCTATTACAGCTTCTTTTCAGGTAACAAAAATCTTAATAATAATATAACTCACAGATAAATACATATATCTAAAAAATATATATATAATTATCTGTGTCTTTACTTTACTCCAAATATCTAAATGTTTGGAGTGAAGTAAATAAAAAACAAGAAATTTAGTAAAAAGAAATATTTTAAAATTGCTGCGTTTTGGTTTAAGTCCTAGCTTTCATTCAGTGGAAAATTTGTTAAATCTTATATTGAAAATAGAATTAATATTTGTTATGGAATAAGGATATAATATAACCCACACTATTTAACAGAAACATTAAAATTATTGAATTACTCTTGTTTTATGGGAAATTTTTAGGACAAATTTTTACAAAAGAATATGTGTAAAATCAACGATAGATATTATATTATATTTTTTTTAATTAATCCCGTTATTAGATTGTGTTAATATATATGTCAACATCTAACAAAATATTTAACTTTCTATTGATACATTCTTTATTAGAATCAATTTAAATCAATATCTAAAATCTGAGAATTCAAAAATATTATATATTGATCGAACACAATTTTCTGTGTTATATGTAACTTCCATGTTTTGTGCTCAAATTTTTTTCCATAAGAATTCCTTTGTAGAGATTTAGCATCGCAAATCTTTTTTTATCATCTTGATATTTCATTTAATCTCTATGTTTACTGAAATAGTATTATATTACAAACCTAACATAAGCATAGAAGCTGGTTTTTCTTAGGCCATGCATAAAAGAAAATATATGGGTTTTTGTGATATAAATTTTATACTAATATAGAAAAATGTTCTTATTTTAATCAATTAATAGAGTAGTGAAATTGTTATAATCGAAAGTAAGGAGCTGGTTTTTCCAAGCCAAAATATAAGGGTAGTTGTGATATAAATTTTTATTGAAATATAAAATTACTTCTAATTTATATTTTATCAATGAACAACAAATTTCAAATCTCTCATGTTATTTATAAACCAAGAAATATAATACTATTACAGTAACTAAATTTAGGAAATAATTGAATTATTGCTCTATTGAATAATTTTAATATTTCCTCACACAATTATTGATAATATTCATTAGAATTATGATCTATTAATTTTGTCGAATGTTTGTATATAATGTTGATCATTAATTGAATTTATTTCATTTTTATTTTAGGGTCTTTGTGTAGCAACACTGTTTTGCTTCTGCAATGGAGAGGTACGTAAACATAAGCCTTTAATATCTGAAAGAATCAGCAGAAAGTTAATTTTGATTTATATTACATTCATTAACACATTTTAAAAGTTAGTGTTCTCAGTCTGTGCAAGAATGATGCGTTTCACGTTGAATTATATCTCATTAAATTTATATTTGAAATTAGGTTGTCTTTGAGATATCTCTTTTAATATCCCGATAGAATTTTTATCTAATTTTTATATACTTTCAGGTGATGGCGCAGTTAAAACGACGATGGAATACTTTGATGTTCCGGCCTCGTGCCAACTCATGTTCCGCTACAACAGTTTCGGTGAATAAAAATTCAAAGAGCGTTAGTTGTTCTGTTTTTTTTTTTATCTATGGCTTTTTTAACTTTGCATTTTTCCATTTGTTTGGAATCACATGGGAGCTTTTGCTGATGGGCCTCTGCAGTTAAAAATTTATAATATTTAAAAATTCATATCAAGTAGAATCAACTAACGCCACGATATACTAGTTCTTATGCTAAAGTTAATTTTCATATTAAAATTTAAATTAAAATTTTTATATTAAAATTCAAATATGATAATTTACGATTACTTAGTAACTCAAAATTTATTTTGCTCAAATTATTATTTTAATATAATTAATAAAAAGTGTATCAATGTTTTGCCACACATCTATGAAAAGTAAAAGTAAAATCCGGTACCATATAGTACAAATATTTTATATGAAAATCTATTATACGTTTGCTTCTATAATTTCAAGAAAACATAACCAATAAAACACTAGCTAGGTGTAAGTGAAATTTTGCCTTGAGGCAATTTACTAGAACTTCCTGACACCTGAAGATACAATTTTCAGCTGTATATTTCGAAAATTAGAATTATTGAATTTTTACAAATAACCACTTTTTGTAGTTTACAATATTTCTGAACGTTCGTTTAAATTGTGAACTTTATTTCCATGCAAATTGTGATTAATATCAACAAAAATAAAATTCAAGAAATAATTGTAAAAAACGGCTCAGCTGATATTTTCCAAAATCTAATCAAGACGATTGCGATCTGACCCCTTTTGAATTTTCTTTTTTTTTTTTGCAAAACGTTGACCAAGCCTTTTGCACTTATGTAATCTATTATAAAGTTATATACTTATAAGATTTGAAAATAATCTTTGTACTTATGTAATCTATTATAAAGTTATATACTTATCAGATCTTAAAATAATCTTTGCTATTAAGATTATTCAGAGTGATTTGAAACGTCGAGAAAATATAAAATTAACAAATTAGATTTTCTGGCGAAAACAAACTTTTCCTCCGTGTTGTAAATTGTAAATCTACAATATTTATATTTTCTTGTAATAAAGTTAAAAAAAAATCGACGATTTTTATGATTCTTTTTTTGACGGTAGATACCATAGTCTTCTAGATCATACTAAAATATTACCGCCCTACGACAACTCGTTTAGCTTTAAAAATTCGTCTAAATTTTCAAAAATTGGTATCGTTTTTTTGGCATTTGTTAAAATTAGACCTTTCATCAACGTTTGCTCAAAAACGCCTGAACCGATTTCAGAAATTTAAAAGCCATTCGATGTATCTCAATGAGCACTATAGTTTGTCAGTTTTGTGAGACGATTTGCCGAGCCGTTTCTTTGTAATTTGAAAAAGAGTGTTAAACTTTACGTCCACATTTAAGCTCATTCTACCGAATCGATTTTAAAAAATCAAAAACTGTTCGAAAGATAATAGTTGGGAATAATACTGATTAGCTTTAGGTGAAAATCTACCGAGCCGTTTCCTTGTAATTAACTGTTGAAAAAAAATTTAAGCCGATTTTTATGGAACTTTCTTGGCGATATATATCATGGTCTTATCGAACTTACTGAAGTATTACGGCCTTACGACAAGTAGTTTAATTTTAAAAATTCATCAAAGTTTGAGAAAAAGAGGTTTTTTGGCGTTTGTTAAAATTAAAATTAGATGATTTACTTGGTATAACGATAGATTACTTGGTCTTAATAAACATACTAAACCATTAACGACCTATGAAAACTGGTACAATTATAAAAGTTATTGATTTGTGAAAATTTGCTTTTAGAAAATACTCCGAGTTAACGTGTTCGTTCGTTTTCAATTGTGTGTAATAAATCCACTCGGAATACTCATAAATCACTCATAAATTAATTTGTTTTTTATTGATTAAGTCGATTATTTACACATATCGGGAAGTTCATGTAACTTGCCTTAAGGCTAAATACCAATACCAACTAGTTATTGACTTAATATTCTGTAAAATTAAAAATTCTATTATATAAAAACCACAAATTTTCACCAAATTCTATTATCTGATCCCAGTTCATCCGGGCAACGTCGCACACAATTCCGGGCGAGCAGAAGGTGTGACTAAACAATAAATGGCGACAGCGGAAACACGAGGAAGTCGAACAAACTGACAAACGTGCAAGACGTGATTTCCGGAGAAAGTCTTCAATTGGTTCCGATTGCGAAACACATGATGAAGAACTCTAAGAAGAAAATGGTAAACTCTTCTTTATAAGAGACGATATAAATCGATATAAATCGACAATGAAGAGTATTTTGCGATACCTCAGTATGTGTTCGAGTTGTGGATGAGTGATGATTTTTATTTCGGTTTTAAATTTATGATGTGCACATTACAATTAAATTTAAAATTATGAACATATTTAGAAAATGACTTTGAATTACATGACGTATTATTGCTAGATGTGATATGATATGCTTCATTGGCAAAAACTGTAAAATTCCTGAAAATATTTATGTTCTATTAGACAAAAATTAAATTTAGACAAATATAGGTAATAAGTCATATGTTGAAGAATATTGATCTGGTTACAAGTTACAAAATGATACTTCAAGAGAAAGCATTTATTGTTACATGAAAAACCTTATATTTCATATTTATTTTCTCTTATTTTAATATCTTGCATTTGCATCCATGATATCAACAAAACTCTGAAGAGCCATATATTCATATATATTTGAACAAAATATGCATATAAACTATCTGAAAATATATATTTTTTAGTTTTAAATAAAATTTAGTTCTGAAATTATATAAAATCATTTTGTAAATTTAGAGTGATAAAATATTATCAATATAAATCACTGGTATTAAATAAATATGTTAAATTTTTCTAAAAATAATTTATAAAAAGAGTAGGTAATAAGTTTGTATAAATTAAGATACTATATGTGGAGAAAAGGATTTGTGATAACTAATTTTTAATTTTTATTTTAAGCAAACTTTATCAAAGAGAATTAAGAAAACATTTGAGTTTGCCATTACTTTAAATATAAGATTATAAACTAATAGTAATTTTCAAAAAAAATTCTTGTAATTGATTGGCAAAATTTTATTTACACAAATTATATAAATTGTATTGTCATCGATGCTTGAATAAATATACTCTTTTTGTTTCAAAGCTTTAACAGAATACGAAACTGTAGTTTTTCAGTTTGTAAATTCCAAAATACCCTAAATAGTATGGTGATATATGAATGTATTGAATAATATATTAATATATCATTTAACCAATATTAGACATCAGAGTACTTGAGATCACTGTATTAATTCCTTTGTGTATAAATTGTAGGTAAACCAACAATAAAAATATGCACATATGACAAATTATATTTAAATTGGTAAACACAGCAAATATTTATAATTTATTATTAAAGTATTTTATACTACTTAAAATGTATTTATTTAAAATATTATTTTACTAATTAAAATAACAAATAATTAGTAGTAATATACTGTGACCAGGGTGTTAATTAGTAATGATCAGAATAAATTTAATGAAATATTACATTTGTTACAAATTAATAAGCGATGCTAGTCATACAATATTATTTTCGTTGCTATCATCCAACATAAATATATATTTACAATATATATTTTATAAAAATAGCCAACTGTTTCTGATTGTGAACTTTCTAGCATGTATTATACACTCAAATGTGCTATTTGTGAATATTAAAATATTGTATCATAACGTTATGAAATAAAATTTGTTGTAAATAATAAATTTATAAAACAATTTTTTTTAAACAGAGGTTGTATAAAAGCCCTTATTATTATCTCATCATTTTTTTAATATTATTCATTGTAATGATATCATTATTGCTTATGATAATGTAAAATAAACCATGGAAAAAATAAAATCGGCGAAAACTTAGTAAAATATAATAATTATTAAAGCTGACTGTTTGCATTGTGGTAAGAAAATGGATAAGCAATATTCGATCCAGCATTCACTGGATCTGGGTTTGATACCCACCTCCAACAGCTTCATATCAACCAATATATCAATTTGCAGTTGAGCTTATAGTTCGGAAAAAATGGCATCAAATGAAAATTACTATTTGGAGGGATTGCCGCTCATAAATAGTTAAATAATACTATGGGGTATGTTAAAAATATATGGCAATTAAAAAGACTATCTAGGTTTTTTTTATAAATAGACTTATGTTGCACTAAAACTACGTGTTAAAATATAAAAATACCCAAATAATATTATAATCTAAATAATATATAATCTAATAAAAAATGTTTCCTAATGATAATTTATTTATTCATTTTTTGACCTAATTCGACTTTTTATAAGAAAATAAAATTTTGGAAACAGCTGCATTCGCCCCCCCCCCAATTTGAGCGCGACCCACAGATTGATAATCAGTGGTATTTATTTGGCAGTGGCAGTGTCGCCATCTATAAGTTTACTAAATAACTACGTTGACATTTATGTTTGAAAGCTGTCAAATGAGAAATGTGTTTCCACATGACATCATCATGTTTTATAAATTGTAATTATTTACGATTATTATGCCTTTAAAAATAATTTATTAAATTTATTTATTACATATAGTTTTAATACAAAACAATTCGTACCTGAATATTTAATGTGAGTGATTATTAAAGTTGAAGTTAAGAAATGACGAAGGTTGTTCATTTATCGTAAAAACTTATCTTGTTAATTTAATTATCTACGCAGTATATGTTGTATCACTATAAATTGCTTAATCTATTTGTATATCTTGTATTGACGTTATTTGCAATGTCTGCTGCTGAAGTGCCCTTAAAGTAAGTGAAATTAATTATCATTGTGTCTATTATAAGAATAGAATTATTAAACCATATCTGTTTTGTCAGATTTCACTTTGTGACCTATAATGTCGGTACAGGCTCACCAGAGCAAGATTTACACAAATTACTACAAGTATCTAAAAATTCAAAAGATGATGAAAATAAATTTGATTTTTATGTTATTGGGTAAGTTTTAATTTGTGACCATTGTTTTGTGTTTTATTTTAAATATGATGTTCAACCCAGCTTATTCATTAAGATTTCTTAAGTATATAGTTTTTAAAAATTAGAATTCCTTTTCCCAGTTTGCAGGAAGTCAAAGCTCAAATTCAGAATATTGTAATGGATGCTATTTTTGAAGATCCTTGGACAAATGCTATTAAAAGTATTCTAGAAATAAGGGATTTTGTCAAAGTAAATATATCTATTAATTATTGCTCATAAATGTGTCTGTAATATAAAATATTTGATCACTGAATGTAGGTTAAAACAATTCGATTGCAAGGACTTGTTTTGAATATATTTTGCTTAAGAAAACATTTGCTGAGTTTACGCTACATTGAAACACAATATACAAGAACTGGTCTTGGTGGTATGTGGGTATGTAATTAATATATAATTTAATGCCAAAAGTATGTAATTATTAAGTTATGCAAAAACTTGGATCAACATATCATCTAAATTTAACTTGGCTAAAAATGTTTATATACATTTGGCTTATCATATTATATATATTTCAGTTTTAACCGTATCAAAAAATTTAAGTGCAATTACATACTCATATAGGTTTTGTTTTTTATTTATATATTGCAATAGTTTATTGAATTTTTGCATGCGAGTGTTCTAGTGTAAGTTATTGAAATTTTGTGATTTTCATATGCAGAATTAGTAATATCTTATTTAATCATTTCTCTTTAAATTAAATAGGGCAACAAAGGTGCTGTGAGTATACGTTTTTCTTATCATGGATCATCAATGTGTTTTGTGAATGCCCATTTAACAGCTCATGATCATATGCAATCCGATCGCATAGATGATTATCATGACATAATAAAAGAAAACAAGTTTAGTCCTAAACTTGTTGAAAGCATTTTAGATCATGAGTAAGTCTACAAAATTATATATAAAATAACTGCAATAGGTCTGCTAAGAAATACTTGTTGTGTTTTAGTTATGTCTTCTGGATTGGTGATCTTAATTTTCGGTTAATGGATGAAGATTCTACTTCTGCTGAATATATTGCTGATGAAGTATCAAAGAATCATTTAAGTAAATTATATGAGATGGATCAGTTGAATAATGCAAGAATAAAAGGTGAAGCATTTAAGGAATTTACAGAACAAACACCAAACTTTAAGCCAACCTTTAAATATGTTGTGGGTACTCATCATGATTATGATATGAAGTAAGTAATTACTTTATAATGAAGCAAAGTAATATAAATAATTTTTATAGCATTTAATAGTTTTCTATTTGTAGGCGTCGCCCAGCCTGGACAGATAGAATTATGTACAAAGTGAAAAATCACACATCTGAAAATAAAAAGTTAAAGTTTGAGCAATTATCATACAGAAGTCATGAAGGTTATACCATTAGTGACCACAAACCGGTTTCAAGTAACTTTCTAATACCTGTAAATATACAATTTTATTTTTCAAGTTATTTTTGCATTTGCATAAAATATTTTAATACATGAATCTTATAACATAATATTCATTAAATTGTTATTTTATAAAGTATTATCATTTAAAGGTTATTGCTTTAATTATGCATGTAAATTTGCTGCCATAATTTCATTAATCACAAGCTTTTCAGAGCTTTTCACAACTTTTTCAGAGCATTATGTTATTTCACCATTTATAAGAAACGGTTTTATACATACATATATATTGATTTGTGCATACTCCAGTCACATAAATTCGCAATTTTAATATTTAAAAATTTATTTATTAAATTAATATATCCATTCATTCATCTCCATAATAGTTAAAAAATGCACATCATGCCCGGCTTTCATATAGATTTGCATGCCCAAAATCAGATCACGCCCCATTCAAAGTGGTACACCAGATGTAACAAAAAAGTTTATGAAGATAATAACTTCTGTAATATGGATGGTGATCAGGTATCCGAGCTAAAGGAAGAAGCACAAGTTAAGTTTGCTTCAATAGCACTGTGGAAGTTAGACAAAGAGAATAAAGTGGAGTACACTATTAATCCTGGTGTCGAGATTTCATTTGAAGACTGGATTGGTGTTTATAAGGTTAGTTAAAATCTACATCATTATGTAACTAATTCTTCAAAAACTCATTATACAATTTAGCTGTGATTTATTATTTTATTTTTAAATCTTGAGCATTAAATATTTTGCTAGGATGAGTTTAACAGCCTTGACGAATATAAGGAATATATGTATGTTAGAAATGGAAATATTGTGGATACTGCAAATGGACATAGTTCATCTAATAGTGAAATAACTGCACCAAAGTGCTGCAACATATTGTTTCCTGACACCAGTTTACATTCAGCAGGTACCTTTAATAAGGATTTCCAATTTGTACATATGATGAACTTATTTTTATGCAATGTATTTAACTATTATTACTTCTCAGACATTACAAATATAAAGTGTATGTGAAATAATGTATTTTAGGAATGTACCGGCTGATATATTTTGGAGTCCAAGATGGTTCTACGAGCATTTTGGGAATGTCTGAAGCATTTCCAGCTAGAAAGGAAGACTAATTTTTTAACTAGTTCTAAATAGAACTAATTACATGCTTTTGTGGTAACATGTTTTTATTCTACATCAGTACCTTTACTTAATGGCTTACTTATAGGTAACAAAAATCAGGGACATTAGGTATATGCTTGCAATTATTATATATTTTTAAATTTCATGGTTTATCACTCATTAATTAAATTAATGAGTCAGTTAATTTATTCAATAGTCAATTTCAATCTCATGAAAAAGTCATGGATATATATCCATGGATTTCACTCATTTCAAACATGTCAAAAATATTAACATTTTTCACTCACTTCAATCTCGTTTTAAAAGTTTCAATTACTTGCTTAGTAAATATGTGGCAGCTGCAATTACAACCATTTAATAATAGAAAATATGATTAAATAAATAATAGTACATTTTGATGTACACTAGGTCACAAGAGAAACTCTAGTCACATCACAATCATAGAGTAATAAACTAATTATTTCATTCATTGTTTTTAAACATTCCTGTTAGTATTATGCAGATGTGCTTTATTCAAAAGCTTTTATAAATGTTATAAATTGGAACAAATAAATTAATAGTGTATATTTCATAAATTATATTTTATTAATGTACAATGTGGTTTTAAGTTCAATTTAATTATTTCGTATTTAAAGATACTCAACCGTATCTGTATTTGGTGTGTACTTAGGAGGTTTTATCATACCAGTTTCTATTGCCTTTAATAAAAATTCTTTTAACCTTGCATAAGGACCACCACTATCAACCTATAAAAAATTAGAAATGAATTTAATACTTTATCTTTACTCATATTTTCAAATCATTTTACCTTTCCTAATGCTGGCATATATTCTTCTATAAGTACCATCATGATTTTTGAAAATTGCTGTTTGTAGCAATTCATTTGACTATGTCCTGTGACTTCTAAACATTGTAAAATAAGACTTGCGCTGATATCAGGTTTTGGCGCTAAAAACATACAATTTTATCAAATATTATTAACAATGTTAATGTATATTTTTTCATACCAAAATTTAAAGTATCCGCGAGCCATGACCAAGCGTGGTTTAAGGCAAAAGGATGATTATTACAAGAAACCATCATTACAGCAAAAAACAATCTTCCAGTTCCACAAACACGTTTTAGAAATAAATCAGTTGCTTCAACTACTCCATCTGATGAAACTTCATATCCCAAAAGTCTAAAATTATTAAATTTTCAGGAAAGAAATTATTAAAGAAAATTATTTGTTTTACCTCTGATATTCTATTTCAGTCATATCTGATGTTTTAATAGGATATACAGGTGCAAGATATGGACATGTTTCATAAAAATATCCCAAAATTAATTTTCCAAAATTGGGATATTTACTCCATAATGCTGCTATTACAAAGGCAATAGGAAATGCAGATTCGGGATTGCTAGCAACATGGGTTCCTTGTTTCTGTAAGTAATTTAAATTTGTTTTTATTTTACTTATTCAAACTAATTACCTGTCTATTATGTTTATGCACAAACTTACCACCATGCTCTTAGCAACTAAGTCAAAACAGTAAGCTATCCCTTGAGGATGTTGTCCAGCGCATAGTGCCATTTTACCAATTTGAATTTGTTTTCCAGCTAATAAATTATCTAATTTTTGCAGTTTATCCTATTAATTTTAATATTATAATGATTGTAAATTTGATAACCTCATTTGTATTAAAAAGACAGTACCTTAGTATGATGTTCTCCTTTCCCAGCAATAGCATTGACTGGTATGTTAACTGCTTTTTGACAATCAAATCGAAATTTCTTTAATGCTGGATCAGACTTTAATTGTTGAAAATATGAGGCAAATTCTAACATAAAGCTTCTATGTTCAGCTACTTTTCTCCAATTTAATTTGCTCCCATATTCATATTCTAAAAATATTTCATATTTACATAAAAAAAACAGTGATTGTTGCAAACTAGAAATATCAAGAGCACAAACCACTGATAGCTCCAGAATTGTCTACATGGCTATTTTCGGTAGTTTGCAAAATACTATCTGTTTCTGCTACTGGTTGTTTTGCCTGGACTTGCTCAACATATTCCGTTTTAGGGGAATCTAGTTTCTGTGTATGCCTTTGTGTTTGTGCATTGTTTTGGTTTTGAATGCTAGTAACTGCCTTACAATATTCTGTATTTATTAAACTACATTGCTTTCTAATTCCATCGACCAGTTGTTGAGCTTTAATAACGTCTTCAGGGCATGTTGATCCATCCTAAATTAAGAACAAAAAAATTAAGAGCTCCAGAGGCATATTTATTAATGATGATAATCTTACCTTGCTTTTCAGTGCTAATTTATCTATATCATTTACAAGAACTTTAACTTCGTCACTGAATTCTGTTAAAACTTCTCTTGATATGACATCTTGGTATGATCTGTTCAAAAATGATTGAATTTAAAAAATGAAAAATAATATATTACTATGCAAAACAACAAACCCAAATTTTTTAACAATTTCTTCATATATCGTGCGAAATTCTTTTTGGGAGTTAAATATGGCATCCAATTCTGCCTTTTTCTTCAATCGCTCTTTTCTAATTTCTTCTTGTTTTTTTATTTCCAAAGCTCTTCTATGTTTTTGCTGCAATTCGAAAGAACTTTTGTAGTGCTACTACAAAAAAAGAGGAAATTTTCTATAAAGAATATTAAATCAATATACCTGAACTTGCTCTTGTTGTTCTTGTAACAATTGTTGCTTCTTCTTATTTACCTCATGTTGATACTTTTCTAGATTCTGTATCATATCAGATTCTATTCTTTCCAATCTTTCATTATAAGCAGATTGCCTGTTACTAAACTCTTGCTTTGATTTTTCATACAAGTATTGATCAAAAGCATTAAATTTCTTTTGTAATTCCCAAACTTTTTTCTATGAAATCAAAAATCAAAGATGCATAACTTAATAGTTGTAATAACTATTAATGTAGATTTTTTCAAATGAAAAATAATGGATAAATCAAATTAAATTTCGAATTCATCATTTCTTACCTGTGCAACATATCTATTACCTTGATCCAATTCATATCTTAACATATTATTATTCATTACATTGCTACGAACATTTTCTTTCCACGAACTACAAGTGGTATTGTCATTTGGTGGTTTATTCTCAATTTTTATAACAGCTGATTTAAGCTGATAACGATTTGACACTGGAGGTCCTAAACGTGACTTAATACTTCTTTTTTTAGAATCATTATTAATTTCTGATAATGTGACTTTGATTTCCTCTTCTGCTGAAGCTTCGGGTCCAATAGTGACACTTTTTACATACTGTTTAATTTTATTAGCGTTTGCTAAAGCAGATAACTTTAGTGCTTCAAAATCGTTTATGCATTGATCTAGATTATCATCACTATATTTTTTATTTTGTGGATATTTGTCGCAATACATTTTATAGGCATATTTTCTGTCGTAGTATCCTTCATCTTTATACATTTTAAAATTAAAATTATATGGGATAAAAGAGAGTAACTGAACGAAATTTGTAAATAAATCAGCCGGAAATGTTATTTGTTTTTGATTTACGTACTGAATATAATACTTCACTTGTTCACTTGATAAATTTCTTAAATTTTATGATATAAATTATAAATTAATGGTTAAAATAAGCTTAGCGAAAAATCATAACGTAAAAAAAATATTTATTTGACATTAAAAAAACAGTAAAAGTGAAACATATAGATATTTTTTACGTTGGCTATCTTGCTTGTTTGACATCTTATCACTGCTCTAAATTTGAAGAAAAACATTTTTATCGGGAGTAAATAAACATACATTCGTAGTTAATAATGAAAGAAAAGGCTTGAGGATCGTAATATTTAAAAGAAAAATTATAATAAAGTTAAATAAAATATAAAAGTTTAAGCCGCCCTAGTGACAAAATTAAATATTTTTGATAACTATTTGTGTGTATCTATATTAATATGTGCCAGGACTGAAATCAAGTCAGAATTTACAATGTGATTTATCTATTTAAAAATGTTAA
Organism: Ctenocephalides felis; assembly: GCF_003426905.1. NCBI lineage: Eukaryota > Metazoa > Arthropoda > Insecta > Siphonaptera > Pulicidae > Ctenocephalides > Ctenocephalides felis. The sequence continues at coordinate 9,902,822 of NW_020537646.1, read as the reverse complement.
TAATAATATTAACGATAATTATGAGTAATATTAGTTACTCATAAAATGGAGGCACAAGAAAATAAATATTTATTGTATGAATCCAAAGTTTTCTGAACAACTCCAATATGTCTAAGTATGCTTTAGTTTGCCAAATGTTTACAGAAAACTATACATTTTATCCTCAATATTAACAACAAATTACTTTTATTACATTCTTTTTTAATTATAGGGAAATGCCTATTTTGTTCGTTTACGACACTTTACATTGTCAAACTGAGCATGATGATCCTTCGGAGGCTGTTCTTTACTTTTATCCAAGTTGGGTCTCAGATCAACAAAGATTGGCACTGTGCGGTCAGTTAATGGGGACAACTTATTTCTTGAAAAATGTATTTAGTTGCCCAAACATAATTGAATTGAAGAGTGGGAAATTTGTCATGAAACATTTTGGAAGATATATATTGGTAATTAATTCTATCAACGTAATATAAGTTATTATATATTTGATTGTGAAATGATTAAAGAAGTTAAATGCATTTTTGTAGGCTGTGGGAACTGATAGAAATATTGCTAATTGGATTCTATTACGTCGAGCTGAGTTACTGTCTTCCCTCTTACAATTTTATCACTGTGATATTCAAGTTATAAAATATCAAATTGAATTAACTGCTCAAACTCCATCTGATTCATTTGGAAGAAGCAAGTTATCAGATAAATTATATCAAATTTTTGAATCATATCTGTCAATATTGCAACATGGGAGTAACGTTTTTCAAAATGTTCCTGTTATAAGACTACCTAAAGTAATATTTGAATATGTGTTGCTATAATCTATTCATATTAGAATTTTAATGATTTTTATAATTATTTCTTTTTTTTCTGGATATTTTAGAGTGGAAGCAATGTTTTCCTAGAAGCTATGCATACATTGCAATTTTGTCAACATCGGAATAATGTACTTGGAGGTGTTATTTTATACCACAATAAGTAAAGCATTTTATTCTTATTCAACTAGCAATTCCAGCACGTGTACTAAAATGTTTTTAACAATTTAGAGTCGTGGCTACACAACTTCCTCCCAGTATAACAAAATATCTAGTTCTAACAGATCCGCACCATATAAAATCTTCAGCTGAAAGGCTTGAGATTGGATTTCATTTACCAGCTGAAACCCAAATATTAATTGTCTATATTGAGCAAGAAGAATATAAGTATCTCAAGAATTTAAGTGATAAAGCAAAATCCTTATCACAAACTAAACAATTATTACTAAACAAGGTTTGTTAATGTTTAATTTTACTTATTGATTAAAGTTCCATTTGAATATGTATTCTATATATCATATTTAGGCAACTGCGAATAAGGATGTAACAACTATAACTTCACTTAAGCGTGATAAATCTATAATTTTTACATCGGTACCTGAGGAAGATGTTGATCATTCTACTTGTGCAAAGTTAGAAGATATAGATTCTACAAAAACTATATTTGAAAATAAGACTAGTCAAAAATACAATCAAAAGTTCAGTCGACCTACTCATTTACCATTAAAATATAAGAATGTAACTTCTCGAGACCTACCTGATTCAGGATTGGGCATTGATAAAACAGATGAGGATGAAATGATTCCTGAATTCAAAGGACAAACTAGTGTATGCTCCACTCCTATGACAGATTTAAATAAGATTTTGCATGGACGTGCAATGTCAATTTGTGGTGAAATTGAAATTAAGGATGTGGAAAATAAGGATCCAAAGCAATTTAATAAAGCAGATGAATTTGAAAATGACTTAAGCAAGTTAAAAATGCTGCAAGATGGATTTTTGAATATAAATAAATATAAAAGAAGAAACAGTTTACCTGATTTAAGAAAAAAGCAAATCATGCATAAAGGATTTCCAATGCGCACTTATGGTTTTGGTTTAAGCAAATTTAAATTTGAGAATAATGAAGATGCTTGTGATGATAGTGATGATTCCTATTTGAAAAGAAATAGAACTTTAAGTGAACCTTGCTACAACAATATGACATCAGATTTTATCCTAGAAAATCCAATTGAAAAACTTGATCTAGAAGTAACAAAAAAAATTAATAAAGACAAACCAAAAAACGAAATATTATCTAAACCATCACCAAAAGAAGTGGATACCAGCATCAAATTTTCCTCAGTTTTAGACAAGAGTAAAATGACATTGCCTCTGAAGTCTCACACTCCCATAGGTCCAGGACCAGTACCATTAACTCCTTTAATGAGTAAATTAAGTATATTAAGCGCAGTGCAAGATTCTATATATGATTTCACACCAACTGATGCACAAGATAAATCTTCTATATGCAATACTCCTATTTCATCAGTGATTAATTCAGATCTAAATCATTCTGAGGCTTTTGGTGGAAGAGTACGTTCTCATTTGTTAATATGTGGACAACGCGATATGACCCTTCTCTTAATTCTTGAAGATGGTGCTGGATATAATGAGCAGCTTATCACAGAAATGGTTAGTATATCTGTCATTATTAATTAAAATCAATTAAAAAATAATATATTATTTTCTTTTAAGTGGGAAACTTGTGTAAGTCGTTTACCAAGACTTGAGTCTAAACTAAGAGATATTCTTGGAGCGGTTGAGCCAGAGCAAATACCATCTAATAATGAACAAGGATATAGTTTTATGTGTTTGGATTCTCAATGGGATGTGGTCAATCGAGGGGGACCATGGGATCCTCAAGAATTATCAGCATTGGGTCACATGCACAGTGATTTAGTAACTTCAAAAGAGATTTCAGAAATTATTTTGAGGTAGATTTTTAAACATATGTTACAAATTCTCTATTATACACTATATATGCAATGCAAGTTAAATAATTTGTATTTGTCTAAATTCATATAAACAAAAGTAAAATTTTTGCAAATTTTACTTTTAATTATTTCATTAAAGTAGAGTAGGTGATTGATTTCTATAATTAATTTTTATTTTTCATTTAAAGGAGTGATGAAAGTGTGCTGTTTGGATACCAATGTGGCAGAAGTGAGATGTACTACCAGCAAGCAGCAGAGAAGCGTTCAGGAATACCCCCACCATCTGATGGCATGGGTTCTGTACAAATAAGAGCTAGACGAAGATTGGAGCGAGACCATGCTATTATATTATTGTAAAATTTAGATTTATTGATGAGCGACTTATATAGGTAAGGAACATATATTGCATTTTTTCCATTTTTTTTTTTATGTTAAGTAGTCAGTAGAGTAGGAATTAAAACACATCATTTATTAATTGTGCCAATACTATGTCTAATTTGACATAAAAATTAAAAAATATCAAGTATTAAAACTAATTAATTGATTTTTAAAATAAATAATAGAGGAAAAAATTTGATTCCCATTTATTTTGAACTTTTGAGCTAGGGTGTTATAATAAATTACAATAGTTTAGATGAGATTGAATCAATTGAGTTCAAATTTTTATCTTAATGCTGGAAATATGCTTGATATATAAAATTAATATGAAAATTGACCAAGCATTTGTAAAAAAGAACACGAAATTGGTAACTAAATAAAATCTAGTCATAATGCATTTATTTCAAAACCAAAATGTAATGTCTTCGAATTTTAGCATTTATAGAGATATCCAAAGATAAATGTACTTTACTTAAAAATATAGATATTTTCTGTGTGCAAATATTTATATTACTTCACAATATTCGTTTTATCTGTTATCTAATAGTAATATTTTCATGTTTAAAATTCGCGGTTTTACGTCATTCGCTTTTGCAAGATGGTAATTCTTGACATTTGTGTTATTGAAAATGAAAAGTAACCAAAAAAAGATTAATGTCAAGTTGAAATGATTTTAATGAGATATAATTGCGAGGAATGAGTTTGTTATGATTTTAAAAGAAAAAAATGTGTTGCTCTGTAAAGCCGCTGTTGATTCGGATGGTGAACCAGATTTATATGAAGAAGATTTGCAGAATAATGGATATTCGGTTACTGTAATACCTGCTATCGATTTTAAATACCATACAAATGCTGAAAATACACTTGATAATTCTGAAAATTATTCAGGAATCGTATTTACTAGTCCTAGATCTGTTATAGGGTTCAGCCAGGCAATCAACAGTAATTTAACATGGTTTAATAATAGTAATTTGCAAATATATGTTGTTGGTCGTGGTACTTCCCTATTAGTAGAAAAAAAATTTAAACTTAAATCTGTAGGTGAAGAATGTGGTAACGCTAACATTTTAGCAGATTTAATCATATCACACAAACAAAATCATGCATTTGAAAAACCACTATTATTTCCATGTGGTAACTTGAAAATGGACATTTTACCAAATAAATTGGAGAAGGAAAATATACCATTAGCCCCATTTGAAGTATATGAAACTATACCAAATGTGCACTTTGAAGAAAAATTTTCAAAACTGACTAAATTCGGGACTGAATGCCCAGAATTTATAGTATTTTTTAGTCCTTCTGGGATTGCAGCATCTATACCACTTTTTGAAAAGTTTCATATTGATATGGAAAAAATAAAATTTGTTGCTATTGGGCCAACAACTGAAAAAGCAATGATAGACAAGAATATCAATGTGGCACATGTGTCTAAGAAGCCCACACCTGAAGCTTTGACGGAAGCTATTAAATCCATACATGACTCTGCACAAAATTAGTAACAATTTCTAATACTAATAACAAGTGATATTTTTATGAAAATTGAGTTAATTCTTATATGAATGAAGAACTCTATTCAATTCAAGTTATTAAAATATATATCATATATTAATTTATTGGAGAATGCATAATATATTTGAAATTAAAATATAAATTTGTTTATTTTATATGCATGTGGCAAACGTGTGGTTTAATCATTTAGAAAACCAAAGTCCATATGATCATTCATAATAGATTTATACATATCTAAACACTCTTGGATCAAATCTTGCTGCCTGAAAGAAAAAAATTCACCAGAGATTTATGAGGAAATTAAGATTAAATATTACTTGAAAGCAGGCATTAGCAATCACAAGTTCATGCGATAAAGTGACAAGTTAATGCCTGTTTGGGTTTGGGTTTGGGTTATTTCATTAAATACTTACATGTATCGCAAAGAAATATTATCATCGATCATTGATTTACAATCAAAATTTCCCGAAATGCTATTTGTGATGTTATTTATCATATTTTCCTCATTGTTTAATAATATTCCATTGGACTTTATGCTTTGCTTAGGAACAGCATATAAAGCAAAGTCCAGTATTTTCTCTGGATTGTCAGCTGATTCATTTGATCTATTTGTTTGGACATTAATTTGTGCCCAAATATCTTGTTGTCGGCTAGCATTTATTGCTGTTAATTCATTAGTTAAATTAACAATATTGCTTATAGCACTGTTAATAGTAGATAAAATTTTTGTAATTTCAGCATCCAGATCAAGTATAAATCTACAAAACATAACAGCTCATGATGGTAGATATTTAATGATATAATGATGATGTACTTACAATATATTCATTCTCATATCTTGATCTTTGAGCATGTTCTTTTCTCTGGCACTTATAAATAAAATTATTGCTTTTTTAAGGTTTTTACAAACATCAGGATTGTCACCAATGCTGAAGTCGCCCTTCAATATTCTTCTTATATGTTCATAATTTTGTTTTATATCATTGAATCTAAAACATAATATCATAACATCATTAGAGGTCAAGTAGATTTGTAAATCTCCATAATATGAGTTCTACATACATTGATTCAACTTCAGGAATAGTCCTGGCTTTTCTAAACATTTTTTGAAAATCTATATTATTATTTCTACGTTTAATAGAGTCATATCTCTTTGAAATGTGTTCAATAGCATCTTTTATTGTGTTGACTTTTAAACATAAGCTTTCGAAGGATTTTGTCCATTTTTTATCATAATCTACGTTGGAATTATGCAAATTTTTTATATTTTTACAATCAAAAGTTAACGCATCTTCAGATGTTTTAAGATTTCTTGATAATAACATCCACTCTGATTTCATATCATGGTATGCATTAGTCATATTTGATATATTTTCTTGAATAATCTTAATTTTACTATTGCAACTGGTAATAAGGGTATCATAGATTTGCATTTCTTTTTTAACATAATATAAACAATCAGAAGCAAATTTTTTCATAAAATGTCCCAGAATTTTAATTTTAGGACAGCTGTACATGCGTTTTATAAGATCAGGTGATGATTCAAGATTTATATACTTTTCAGAAATTATTTGCCCTTTCTTCCAAATATGTACCATTGGGGTATCAAAATTCTACAAAAAAATGAGATATATTAATGTCTTTTATTATTTCTATTTTCTATTCGAATTTTATTTCAAATTTATTGCGGGAAGTAAGAAAAACCTAGAACAATATTTTAAAAATATAATTTTTAAACTAATAATAAAATTTCTCACGTTTGTCCATAGTTGATTTGCAAAGCCATCATAATCAATCTTTTCCTGTTCTCGATTTGGCAGTACTAAAATCATTTCACTGACTAAAACTTCATTAGTAGTATCATTTTGAATTTGTTGTAGGAAGCTATTCATTGTGAGCGTTTCCTCAATTTCATAACTTAATATTTGATAAGTATATACAACAAAAACAGTTATAATCTTTGTTTTGAGTGCTGTATTTAATAATGTGAAAAACTTTGTTTCCCTATTAATTCGATCAATTTCAATATCATTAAATGTTACACATTTCTTTTCTAATATGCTATTGCTCTGAGATCCTGGCTTCATTTTTTCATATCCTCTTTGTTTACTATCGTACTCTAATGCAAGCTTAAACCATTTTTCGAATTTAGATTGCAATGCACTGGATATAAAATTTTCTGCATAAATTTTATCACAATGAATTATTGATTTATTTTCGTCTATATCTTGATATATACAAATTGTGTCACTATTTTTCTTTTGTATTTGAAGTAACCTGAAATAGCACATTAAATAAAATTTTATTCTAATCTCAATTGAGGCAACATGTAATTAAAGCAAATGCTAAAATATGATCCAAGACTACATGCAAAAAATGCTTAAACATGTCTTTACATAATTTACCATTGTGCTGGAGACATATTTGGCAAAAATGGTCGTACACCGCAAATGATTTCAAAAGCAACTAGTCCAAAAGACCAATAATCAACAGAGTTACTGTAGCTTTTGTTAAGCAATATTTCTGGTGCTAAATACTGCAAAGTTCCAACAAAACTCTCTGATATACTTTTTTCGTCTAATTCTTTAGCATATCCCAAATCTATTAGTTTATACACAACTTTGTTAGTTCTGTTATTGAATTGTGGCTGTGTTTGTAGAGATGAATCAAGTGTTTGTAATACAATATTATCCGGTTTTAAATCTCTATGAGTGATTTTCATGTTATGCAAATATGCAATAGCACTTGATATATCTTCAAATATGTATCGAACTTCTGATTCAGATAAACCACTGCAATTTTCAGTCTGATTAAGTACGTGGCGTAAACTACCTGAGGAATTATATGATATTTAAATATAAATCTTTATATAATATAACAAAATGTTAATTTTCTCTCATACCCTTGCTGCAATATTCCATTGACAGAATAGGTAATTCTGATATATTATATTCTTTTAAGGCTTCAAATAATATTTGTGGAATACGTTTTGTGTGTACAATATTTGGATGACTTATACTTTTCATAATATGCACTTCTTTTGTCCATCTTTCACGCTGTTTTGGAGTAATTCGATTTGCAATATCTGGTCGACACATTTTGATAGCTACAACAAAAATTTAGGATGTGGAATTTAGGAACCAGAAACGAATTTTTAACAAACAGCATTAGTTAATCAGTATATTTTTTCTTAAATCTACAATTATATTAGCATATTTTAGGGTTTGTTCCATTTACCTAAACTATCAGGTATTTTATCATTTTGCCAAAGTGTAACAATGCCAAAACCGCCGCAACCTAATTTAATTTTCCTCACCCAATCGCCAACAAAAGGTGGTTGCTCCATTATTCGGATTTGATTAATGTTTTTTTTTTTTACTTTTGCGACAAAAATATGCAAGGCGTAATTCTAGTATAATCTAAAATTAGAACTTTGACAAGTATTTACAAACAAGGATTAAAATGGAAATAGAAAAAAGATGCACATAAATAAATTGTTTATATTGGAAAGGATAACATAAACAATGATTATGTTTGTAAATAATAATATTTGAAATTTGATAACATGACAGGCCACTATCTAATATATTTGACAGATTGCATGCTTTTTGCGCAACAAGCAAACAGCTGATTCAAATGAAAATATTTGCAAATTTTATATTTCTACCAAATCCAATATCTGAAATCCATTATATATAAAATTGATTGTACAGACAAAAGAAATTAAATATAATTCAAATTAAATATAAATATAATCCTTGATCATATATTTTATAATATGGCATCATCACTGGCAGCACTCTTATGAAATCTGTATTTGCATCGTTTCAATGTACCTTTTGTCTAAAATTGGGGAATAATTGAAAATAGTAATAAAGTTGATAATAAAAGTGTTTATAATATATTATGTGTCATATAAAATATTAAATTCATCACAGATATTTTATCGTGAACTTCAAACATTTAAAAATCGCGCGCAAATTTTTGTCATGTGCTGCAAGTGCTGGCAACTCACTTGGAGTTGTAGTGGAAAATAGTTTTTATTTAAGAAATGTCATGAATTTTTGTTTTGTGTATTTATAGTGATTACAGTTTGTTTGTCTAAATTTATAGTGCAATGAACTATAAAATTATAGTGTAAGACTGATAGAATCTATTGAACGGGCTGAAATATGTATGTACTATTTTTATATGCATGTCTTTTCATAGGTTATGATTTCCTCTGTTTTGCTATAAGAATTTCATATATTTTAGGGCATGAATTAAAATTTGGGCACTTTCATAGTTTTTGAATGTTTTAAAGGGCGAGGGGTGTTAATTATTTTTTATTTGCTAAAGATAGTTGCATATGTGCATTCTGCAACATAAATTACTGAAAAAAATTAAGTCGGTGAAATGAAAATCATCTAATTTATTATAACAAAAACTCCCAACCAATCTTATTGCATAGGCTTTCATATAGTATATTTTTACCATTTGAAATATTCTGTATTAAATGGATAAATTCTAATTAAATCTAACTACGAAGGTTTTTAATATCTATTTTATAATTATGACATTGTATTTTTTTCTTGCTATATACAATGATAACTTTGATTAATTATACTTGAATTTACATTATTTACATTAAAAATTTATATGTCTAGTATACATCAAATATATCATAATACATATACAGTAAAACCCCGTTAAGACGATTATGCTTAATATGTTTTCTCGCCGGTCTCTGCACAATGAAACATATTGCCATATCCCGCATAAGACGTTTATTAACACCAATTTCAATCATTTATGCTAATTTGTTATTTACCTGATAGAAAAAATAATTTGGACCTTAATAATTTATTAATGGTCTCAAATAATTTAATAATCATTCTGCAAGGAGCAAATGATATAAATTCAACGAAATATATATTAATTAAGGTTTTTATTTGATGATGGGACAAACCAGTCTCGAAACGTTAGTGACTTTAATATTATTTAATGAATAGTGCAAGAAATAAGAGTACCATGTGTTGATATTTCCAAAAATAATATTCTTTTCATTGATAATGCTTTATGCAGACATATGGTTAACAATTGATATATTTTAAAACAATAGAGTTCAATCAAAGTTCAACAAGTCGGTTTTATCTATTATTTGATAAGTTATTCATAATGAGTTTTATTTAACAATGAGCCAAACTCTGAATTGATTAACGTTTCAGAGTTTTTATCAACATATAATTAAGTGATATCAAAGTATAATTTTGTGATATATTTTCACTATGTACCTTATTATCGTTATTTGGAGAAAAGATAAATGAAAATCATATAGTTCACACGAATTAAGTTATTTTTCCAGACAAAAAATCTTAATTAAAGTCATATGGGAAATTTTGCACTTTCATATGCATCAATCTAGTATAATTTTACAACATTATTTAATCCCAACCAAACCAAATTCAGTAAAAATTTAGGAATTACTGTATTATATTTTTCTACATCTTGTGATGGTTAGTATGCATTGCTAGCTAGATAATTCATGGTTATAACGGAAATTTCGTTTTTCTAAAAAATTGGGTATTTCATTATAATTAATAGAAACCATATTTTCACGTTCTATACTATCATCAAGGCTACAATATGGGTTTTCAACATTTTTTATAGAAAGGTATATGCATGATCTTTAAATTCTAACTACACATACATTTATTTTAATCACACATACACATGGTGCAAAAAACTTTTTATTTGAAAATATAACAGAAAGTTATTTAATATTATATGTGCATTTTTTGCACACTGTTTTTTTTAATATGAAGTATATACAAAGCTCCAAAAATGACCTTTAGTGGTCAAAAATAATAAGTACATCAAATTATCAGATATTTTATAGAAATTTGAATAATAAGTGCACATTTTGTTTCCATTTCTTTGGTTCTTTGCCTAATTTATAAACTCCTATATTTTGTCTATAAAATACGAATGATGAAACTTACAGAATTAATAAAAATCCATTTGAAAATATTTAAAACAATTATTGATAAATTTTTATTGATTGCATTGATAGATTATTGTTATTCCTCGAATGTTGTGGTGCCGAAATTTCCTGCAAAATTTGCCTTAAGGCACAATGCAATGCACTACTGATTTATTTGGGCTTTGAAGAAGCACTTTTATTTTTAATAATCTATTTTTCTGAATATGCTTAACATATACCTTGCCTATATTTGAATTATATAACCTAATTGGCGTTAATGAAATGAAGAAATAAATATTCATATTATATCCTTTCAGACATTTCTGTAATTTTAGGCTTAATGGTAAAGTTTTTTTTTGAAATGGTTTTTATTACAATGACACTCTCAAAAATGTGTCAAAAAATAAGAAAGCAAAAATATAGAAACCTATTTTTTTTAATAATAATTTAACGTATAGAATATACCAACCATAGAAATAATATAACTATGGTTTGGTATATTTTATACTCTTATAGACTATAAATAGTCTATTGGCGTTATTAAAATAAAAAAATAAGTTTTGATATTATATACTTGTAAACGTTTCTGTAATTTTACTCTTTATATATAGTATAGAAATATAATGTATGATAGAGAAAAGATAAACCTAATTGTTTTGAACAAAATATATATTTGAATAAATGAGAACATACGCGTATAATATACTATTCAGATACTATTCAAATAAACTATCAGTTTATCGATTAAGATTTAAAAACATGAATTTCATTGATTAGGTTTAATTACAGTATATAATTAAAATATATGAGATTATTGCCTAAGGGTATAATTTCATATACTCACGATGCATATAATTATTGTTATACATATGGAGGTGTGGTCCATATTAAATACCAAAATTATAGACAATAATAAATTTCATAAAATATTATTTATATTTCGTTTATTTTATATATGATTAATATCGTTTATTAATATATTAATAAAACGTTATTGGTATTTTCTTATTTATAATTGAAAAGAAAGGTTTCAAGAATTATACATTTTGGCAAAAACTAATAGGGAGAAACAAAAGCCATGTCCGATCTGACACTTGAATTTCCTTTTGTTTTTCTCAGTGCTGTCACTATATGGGCCAATCTGTCCAGTAACATGTGATGCGTGTTGACGGCCGCGATGCGTGTTGACAACCCGCTATATCACTCCGCCCTAATGAAAAAGATTATTTCGTATCTCTGACTGCCATTCTTGAACTTCCTTGTAAATTTCTTTTGGTTGAGATTGTGTGATAAATTTTATTTGTTGTGGCCGTGGCGTTTTGAATGCCGTGTTGGCTTGTTGAGTTTGTTGATTGCTTACGTGGCCCTTCGCTGGTGAGTTAGCGGCTGAGTATATTTGACACTTCGCTGGTGAGTTAGCGGTTGAGTGTATGTGGCCCTTCGCTGGTGAGTTAGCGGTTGATTGTATGTGGCCCTTCGCTGGTGAGTTAGCGGTTGAGTGTATGTGCCCTTCGCTGGTGAGTTAGCGGTTGATTGTATGTGGCCCTTCGCTGGTGAGTTAGCGGTTGAGTGTATGTGGCCTTCGCTGGAGTTAGCGGCTAAGTGTATATGGCGGTTGCCAAATTGTTTGCTCCCTGTCTGCTGCCATGGTGCTTATTATCGACTTATTTACCATGATAATAAGTGATTTATTGAGCACGTGTTTTGTTGATCTTGAAGTGCGTGGTCGGAGTCTCAGTTGTTTGCTTAGAATGCTCTTCGAATTATGGCAGTTGTGAGCCATTTAATAATTATTATATTTTTTAAAAATTCTTTTCTTAATAATTCTTGAGACTTCAATTTATTTTTTTTTGCTACTTCAAAATATGTCTTGATCTTCTTACCTTCTTTTCTGTGTGTTACTAGTTATCACGTCGGGGTCACCAAAATATGGAGGTGTGGTCCTATTAAATACCAAAATTATAGACAATAAATTTCATAAAATATTATTTTATTTCGTTTATTTTATATATGATTAATATCCACGACACTATGTGTTGTCATACTGATCGTTAAAAACGTTATTGGTATTTTCTTATTGATAATTGAAAAGAAAGTTTTAAGAATCATACATTTTAGGCAAATTCGACTAGGGAGAAACAAAAGCCATGTCCGATCTGACACTTGAATTTCCTTTTGTTTTTCTCCGTGCTGTCACTATATGGGCCAATCTGTCCAGTAACATGTGATGCGTGTTGACGAGCCGCGATGCGTGTTGACAACCCGCTATATACATTTTATCTTAGTATATATAATATTAGCCCAGTCATTTGGTGGCAAAAAAGCTGCTACCTTAAGAGATTTCTGGAAGTTTTGAAAATTCATAGATTTTGGTGTGATCTTTACAATTCTCAACTTTGGGAGCTCGAATTTTTGCCGCTGCCGACGCCATATTGGAAAATTGCATCAAAAGTCAGTTTTTCAACGATATCTCCTTTCTGACTCAATTACAATAAAATATATACAAAATTTTCTATAAATTATTCACTAGACAAAATTTTCTATAATTTATTCAATAACAGTTTTCTGTGACAACAATAGTTTTAGCATACGTGCGCCGCAAATTTTTTGCTGCTCGCGCCGCCATTTCTCCTCTCAGTATTTGGCCGCTCTTTGCACTTGAACGCATTCTCTCTAATAAATAAATATGTAATTTCAATGTTGAATTAAGCTTTTTCCTTTAGGTCTGGCCTAGGAATAAAATAAAATGTTTACTTTTGTTTTTCATTTTTATTTTTGCTGGTGATTGAACATTTTAAATCGTAATTCGTAAAGATCACATCAAAATCCATAAAATCACCAATTTTAAAAACTTCCGAAAAATTCTTATAGTAAAACTACCAAATGACTGAACTATATATGAAAAAAGGGAAAAGATCAACAATTCCTGTAAAATGAGTTCTTTGAAAAGAGAAGTACATGTATTATAATTTGAAAATCAGTTTTTTAAAAAGATGAATTTGAGCACAGAACACCATCTGTTGAATGCGGAAGACACCAAAACAGGGTAAAACGCATTTGTTTTAAGCTTAATGTCTTACATTAACTATAAATAAAAACAAGAAAGTATTGTTTTAAATATATAACAAAGAAATATACAGTACTATAAGTTTTCTTTGATGAATACAACATATTTGTATTCCTAACACCTCTGCTTCCTCTCTGTCAGAGCACAAAGGTGGAACCGTCATCATCGACGCGTGATTTTATTTTATTAC
>NW_020537646.1:9862019-9887931 GCF_003426905.1 Ctenocephalides felis | reverse complement strand
TTCAGTTTTAACCTGCTGATATAAGTTTTGTTTTTTATTTATATATTACAATAGTTTATTGAATATTTGCATGCGAGTGTTCTAGTGTAAGTTATTGAAATTTGTGATTTTGCAGAATTAGTAATATCTTATTTAATCATTTCTCTTAAATTAAATAGGGCAATAAAGGTGCTGTGAGTATACGTTTTTCTTACCGTGGATCATCAATGTGTTTTGTGAATGCCCATTTAACAGCTCATGATCATATGCAATCCGATCGCATAGATGATTATCATGACATAATAAAAGAAAACAAGTTTAGTCCTAAACTTGTTGAAAGCATTTTAGATCATGAGTAAGTCTGCAAAATTATATACAACATATAAAATAACTGCAATAGGTCTGCTAAGAAATACTTGTTATGTTTTAGTTATGTCTTCTGGATTGGTGATCTTAATTTTCGGTTAATGGATGAAGATTCTACTTCTGCTGAATATATTGCTGATGAAGTATCAAAGAATCATTTAAGTAAATTATATGAGATGGATCAGTTGAACAATGCAAGAATAAAAGGTGAAGCGTTTAAGGAATTTACAGAACAAACACCAAACTTTAAGCCAACCTTTAAATATGTTGTGGGTACTCATCATGATTATGATATGAAGTATGTATTTACTTTATAATGAAGCGAAGTAGTATAAAAAATATTTATAGCATTTAATAGTTTTCTATTTATAGGCGTCGCCCAGCCTGGACAGATAGAATTATGTACAAAGTAAAAAATCACACATCTGAAAATAAAAAGTTAAAGTTTGAGCAATTATCATACAGAAGTCATGAAGGTTATACTATTAGTGACCACAAACCGGTTTCAAGTAACTTTCTAATACCTGTAAATATACAATTTTTATTTCTCAAGTTATTTTGCATTTGCATAAAATATTTTAATACATGAATCTTTTAACATAATTTTCATCAAATTATTATTTTATAAAGTATTATCATTTAAAGGTTATTGCTTTAATTATGCATGTAAATTTGCTGCCATAATTTCATTAATCACAAGAAAACTTAACTTTTTCAGAGCATTATGTTATTTCACCATAAATTTGCAATTTTAATATTTAAAAGTTGATTTATTAAATTAATATATCCATTCATTCATCTCCATAATAGTTAAAAAATGCACATCATGCCCGGCTTTCATATAGATTTGCATGCCCAAAATCAGATCACGCCCCATTCAAAAGTGGTACACCAGATGTAACAAAAAAGTTTATGAAGATAATAACTTCTGTAATATGGATGGTGATCAGGTATCCGAGCTAAAGGAAGAAGCACAAGTTAAGTTTGCTTCAATAGCACTGTGGAAGTTAGACAAAGAGAATAAAGTGGAGTACACTATTAATCCTGGTGTCGAGATTTCATTTGAAGACTGGATTGGTGTTATAAGGTTAGTTAAAATCTGCATCATTATGTAACTAATTCTTCAAAAACTCATTATACAATTAGCTGTGAGTTATTATTTATTTTTAAATCTTGAGCATTAAATATTTTGCTAGGATGAGTTTAACAGCCTTGACGAATATAAGGAATATATGTATGTTAGAAATGGAAATATTATGGATACTGCAAATGGACATAGTTCATCTAATAGTGAAATAACTGCACCAAAGTGCTGCAACATATTGTTTCCTGACACCAGTTTACATTCAGCAGGTACCTTTAATAAGGATTTCCAATTTGTACATATGATGAACTTATTTTTATGCAATGTATTTAACTATTATTACTTCTCAGACATTACAAATATAAAAGTGTATATGCAATAATGTATTTTAGGAATGTACCGGCTGATATATTTTGGAGTCCAAGATGGTTCTACAAGCATTTTGGGAATGTCTGAAGCATTTCCAGCTAGAAAGGAAGACTAATTTTTTAACTAGTTCTAAATAGAACTAATTACATGCTTTTGTGGTAACATGTTTTTATTCTACATCAGTACCTTTACTTAATTGCTTACTTATAGGTAACAAAAATCAGGGATATTAGGTATATGCTTGCAATTATTATATATTTTTAAATTTCATGGTTTATCACTCATTAATTAAATTAATGAGTCAATTAATTTATTCAATAGTCAATTTCAATCTCATGAAAAAGTTATGGATATATATATATATATATATATATATATATATATATATCCATGTCAAAAATATTAACATTTTTCACTCACTTCAATCTCGTTTAAAAAGTTTCAATTACTTGCTTAGTAAATATGTGGCAGCTGCAATTACAACCATTTAATAATAGAAAATATGATTAAATAAATAATAGTACATTTTGATGTACACTAGGTCACAAGAGAAACTCTAGTCACATCACAATCATAGAGTAATAAACTAATTATTTCACTCATTGTTTTTAAACATTCCTGTTAGTATTATGCAGATGTGCTTTATCAAAAAGCTTTTATAAATGTTATAAATTGGAACAAATAAATTAAAAGTGTATATTTCATAAATTATATTTTATTAATGTATGATGTGATTTTAAGTTCAATTCAATTATTTCGTATTTAAAGATACTCAACAGTATCTGTATTTGGTGTGTACTTAGGAGGTTTTATCATACCAGTTTCTATTGCCTTTAATAAAAATTCTTTTAACCTTGCATAAGGACCACCACTATCAACCTATAAAAAATTAGAAATGAATTTAATACTTTATCTTTACTCATATTTTCAAATCATTTTACCTTTCCTAATGCTGGCATATATTCTTCTATAAGTACCATCATGATTTTTGAAAATTGCTGTTTGTAGCAATTCATTTGACTATGTCCTGTGACTTCTAAACATTGTAAAATAAGACTTGCGCTGATATCAGGTTTTGGCGCTAAAAACATACAATTTTATCAAATATTATTAACAATGTTAATGTATATTTTTTCATACCAAAATTTAAAGTATCCGCGAGCCATGACCAAGCATGGTTTAAGGCAAAAGGATGATTATTACAAGAAACCATCATTACAGCAAAAAACAATCTTCCAGTTCCACAAACTCGTTTTAGAAATAAGTCAGTTGCTTCAACTACTCCATCTGATGAAACTTCATATCCCAAAAGTCTAAAATTATTAAATTTTCAGGAAAGAAATTATTAAAGAAAATTATTTGTTTACCTCTGATATTCTATTTCAGTCATATCTGATGTTTTAATAGGATATACAGGTGCAAGATATGGACATGTTTCATAAAATATCCCAAAATTAATTTTCCAAAATTGGGATATTTACTCCATAATGCTGCTATTACAAAGGCAATAGGAAATGCAGATTCGGGATTGCTAGCAACATGGGTTCCTTGTTTCTGTAAGTAATTAAATTTGTTTTTATTTTACTTATTCAAACTAATTACCTGTCTATTATGTTTATGCACAAACTTACCACCATGCTCTTAGCAACTAAGTCAAAACAGTAAGCTACCCTTGAGGATGTTGTCCAGCGCATAGTGCCATTTTACCAATTTGAATTTGTTTTCCAGCTAATAAATTATCTAATTTTTGCAGTTTATCCTATTAATTTTAATATTATAATGATTGTAAATTTGATAACCTCATTTGTATTAAAAAGACAGTACCTTAGTATGATGTTCTCCTTTCCCAGCAATAGCATTGACTGGTATGTTAACTGCTTTTTGACAATCAAATCGAAATTTCTTTAATGCTGGATCAGACTTCAATTGTTGAAAATATGAGGCAAATTCTAATATAAAGCTTCTATGTTCAGCTACTTTTCTCCAATTTAATTTGCTCCCATGTTCATATTCTAAAAATATTTCATATTTACATAAAAAAAAAACAGTGATCGTTGCAAACTAGAAATATCAAGATCACAAACCACTGATAGCTCCAGAATTGTCTACATGGCTATTTTCGGTAGTTTGCAAAATACTATCTGTTTCTGTTACTGGTTGTTTTGCTGGACTTGCTCAACATATTCCGTTTTAGGGGAATCCAGTTTCTGTGTATGCCTTTGTGTTTGTGCATTGTTTTGGATTTGAATGCTAGTAACTGCCTTGCAATATTCTGAATTTATTAAACTACATTGCTTTCTAATTCCATCGACCAGTTGTTGAGCTTTAATAACGTCTTCAGGGCATGTTGATCCATCCTAAATTAAGAACAAAAAAATTAGGAGCTCCAGAGGCATATTTATTGATGATGATAATCTTACCTTGCTTTTCAGTGCTAATTTATCTATATCATTTACAAGAACTTTAACTTCGTCACTGAATTCTGTTAAAACTTCTCTTGATATGACATCTTGGTATGATCTGTTCAAAAATAATTGAATTTAAAAAATGAAAAATAATATATACTATGCAAAACAACAAACCCAAATTTTTTAACAATTTCTTCATATATTGTGCGAAATTCTTTTTGGGAGTTAAATATGGCATCCAATTCTGCCTTTTTCTTCAATCGCTCTTTTCTAATTTCTTCTTGTTTTTTTATTTCCAAAGCTCTTCTATGTTTTTGCTGCAATTCGAAAGAACTTTTGTAGTGCTACTACAAAAAAAGAGTAAATTTTCTATAAAGAATATTAAATCAATATACCTGAACTTGCTCTTGTTGTTCTTGTAACAATTGTTGCTTCTTCTTATTTACCTCATGTTGATACTTTTCTAGATTCTGTATCATATCAGATTCTATTCTTTCCAATCTTTCATTATAAGCAGATTGCCTGTTATTAAACTCTTGCTTTGATTTTTCATACAAGTATTGATCAAAAGCATTAAATTTCTTTTGTAATTCCCAAACTTTTTTCTATTAAATCAAAAATCAAATATGCATAACTTAATAGTTGTAATAACTATTAAAGTAGATTTTTTCAAATGAAAAATAATGGATAAATCAAATTAAATTTCAAATTCATCATTTCTTACCTGTGCAGCATATCTATTACCTTGATCCAATTCATATCTTAACATATTAATATTCATTACATTGCTACGAACATTTTCTTTCCACGAACTACAAGTGGTATTGTCATTTAGTGGTTTATTCTCAATTTTTATAACAGCTGATTTAAGCTGATAACGATTTGACACTGGAGGTCCTAAACGTGACTTAATACTTCTTTTTTTAGAATCATTATTAATTTTGATAATGTGACTTTGATTTCCTCTTCTGCTGAAGCTTCGGGTCCAATTGTGACACTTTTTACATACTGTTTAATTTTTATTAGCGTTTGCTAAAGCAGATAACTTTAGTGCTTCAAAATCGTCTATGCATTGCTCTAGATTTTCATCACTATATTTTTTATTTGGTGGATATTTGTCGCAATACATTTTATTGGCATATTTTCTGTCGTAGTATCCTTCATCTTTATACATTTTAAAATTAAAACTTTATAGAATAAAAGAAAATAACTGACCGAAAATTGTAAAAAAATTTGCCGGATATTTGTTTTTGATTTACGTACTGAATATAATTCTTCACTTGTTCAGTTGATAATTTTCTTAAATGTTATGATATAAATTATAAATTAATGTCTAAAATAAGCTTAGCGAAGAATCATAATGTAAAAAAATACTTGACATTTAAAAAACAGTAAAAGGGAAACATATATATACATTTTTTACGTTGGCAATCTTGCTTGTTTGACATCTTATCACTGCTCTAAATTTGAAGAAAAGCATTTTTATCGGGAGTAAATAAACATACATTCGTAATTAATAATCGTAATTGAGGATCGTAATATTTGAAAGAAAATTTATAATTAAATTAAATTAAAATATAAAAGTTAAAACCACTCTAGTGACAACATTCAATATTTTTGATAACTATCTGTATTATTATGTGCCAGGACTGATATCAAGTCAGAATTTACAATGTGATTTATCTATTTAAATCGTTAATAATAATAATAACGATAATTTTGAGTAACGTTAGTTACTCATAAAATGGAGGCACAAGAAAATAAATATTTATTATATCAATCCAAAGTTTTCTGAACAACTCCAATATGTCTAAGTATGCTTTAGTTTGCAAAATGTTTACAGAAAACTGTACATTTTATCCTCAATATTAACAACAAATTACGTTCTATTTTAATTGCAGGGAAATGCCTATTTTGTTCGTTTATGACACTTTACATTGTCAAACTGAGCATGATGATCCTTCGGAGGCTGTTCTTTACTTTTATCCAAGTTGGGTCTCAGATCAACAAAGATTGGCACTGTGCGGTCAGTTAATGGGGACAACTTATTTCTTGAAAAATGTATTTAGTTGCCCAAAAATAATTGAATTGAAGAGTGGGAAATTTGTCATGAAACATTTTGGAAGATATATATTGGTAATTAGTTTGTAATAGAAGTGATTATATATTAGATTGTGAAATGATTTAAGAATTTAAATGCATGATATTTTTGTAGGCCGTGGGAACTGATAGAAATATTGCTAATTGGATTCTCTTACGTCGAGCTGAGTTACTGTCTTCCCTCTTACAATTTTATCACTGTGATATTCAAGTTATAAAATATCAAATTGAATTAACTGCTCAAACTCCATCTGATTCATTTGGAAGAAGCAAGTTATCAGATAAACTATATCAAATTTTTGAATCATATCTGTCAATATTGCAACACTGGAGTAACGTTTTTCAAAATGTTCCTGTTATAAGACTACCAAAGGTAATATTTGAATGTGTGTTGCTATAATCTATTCATATTAGAATTTTAATGATTTTTATAATTATTTCTTTTTTGCTGGATATTTTAGAGTGGAAGCAATGTTTTCCTAGAAGCTATGCATACATTGCAATTTTGTCAACATCGGAATAATGTACTTGGAGGTGTTATTTTATACCACAATAAGTAAAGCATTTTATTCTTATTTAACTTGCAATTCCAGGATGTGTACTAAAATGTTTTTAACAATTTAGAGTCGTGGCTACACAACTTCCTCCCAGTATAACAAAATATCTAGTTCTAACAGATCCGCACCATATAAAATCTTCAGCTGAAAGGCTTGAGATTGGATTTCATTTACCAGCTGAAACCCAAATATTAATTGTCTATATTGAGCAAGAAGAATATAAGTATCTCAAGAATTTAAGTGATAAAGCAAAATCCTTATCACAAACTAAACAATTATTACTAAACAAGGTTTGTTAATGTTTAATTTTACTTATTGATTAAAGTTCCATTTGAATATGTATTCTATATATCATATTTAGGCAACTGCGAATAAGGATGTAACAACTATAACTTCACTTAAGCGTGATAAATCTATAATTTTTACATCGGTACCTGAGGAAGATGTTGATCATTCTACTTGTGCAAAGTTAGAAGATATAGATTCTACAAAAACTATATTTGAAAATAAGACTAGTCAAAAATACAATCAAAAGTTCAGTCGACCTACTCATTTACCATTAAAATATAAGAATGTAACTTCTCGAGACCTACCTGATTCAGGATTGGGCATTGATAAAACAGATGAGGATGAAATGATTCCTGAATTCAAAAGACAAACTAGTGTATGCTCCACTCCTATGACAGATTTAAATAAGATTTTGCATGGACGTGCAATGTCAATTTGTGGTGAAATTGAAATTAAGGATGTGGAAATAAGGATCCAAAGCAATTTAATAAAGCAGATGAATTTGAAAATGACTTAAGCAAGTTAAAAATGCTGCAAGATGGATTTTTGAATATAAAAAAATATAAAAGAAGAAACAGTTTACCTGATTTAAGAAAAAAGCAAATCATGCATAAAGGATTTCCAATGCGCACTTATGGTTTTGGTTTAAGCAAATTTAAATTTGAGAATAATGAAGATGCTTGTGATGATAGTGATGATTCCTATTTGAAAAGAAATAGAACTTTAAGTGAACCTTGCTACAACAATATGACATCAGATTTTATCCTAGAAAATCCAATTGAAAAACTTGATCTAGAAGTAACAAAAAAAATTAATAAAGACAAACCAAAAAAGGAAATATTATCTAAACCATCACCAAAAGAAGTGGATACCAGCATCAAATTTTCCTCAGTTTTAGACAAGAGTAAAATGACATTGCCTCTGAAGTCGCACACTCCCATAGGTCCAGGACCAGTACCATTAACTCCTTTAATGAGTAAATTAAGTATATTAAGCGCACTGCAAGATTCTATATATGATTTCACACACAACTGATGCACAGGATAAATCTTCTATATGCAATACTCCTATTTCATCAGTGATTAATTCAGATCTAAATCATTCTGAGGCTTTTGGTGGAAGAGTACGTTCTCATTTGTTAATATGTGGACAACGTGATATGACCCTTCTCTTAATTCTTGAAGATGGTGCTGGATATAATGAGCAGCTCATCACAGAAATGGTAAGTATATCTGTCATTATTAATTAAAATCAATTAAAAAATAATATTTCCTTTTAAGTGGGAAACTTGTGTAAGTCGTTTACCAAGACTTGAGTCTAAACTAAGAGATATTCTTGGAGCGGTTGAGCCAGAGCAAATACCATCTAATAATGAACAAGGATATAGTTTTATGTGTGTTGGATTCTCAATGGGATGTGGTCAATCGAGGGGGACCATGGGATCCTCAAGAATTATCAGCATTGGGTCATATGCACAGTGATTTAGTAACTTCAAAAGAGATTTCAGAAATTATTTTGAGGTAGATTTTTAAACATATGTTACAAATCTATTTTGATTTCTATAATTAATTTTCATTTTTTCAATTAAAGGAGTGATGAAGTGTCTGTTTTGGATACCAATTTGGCAGAATTGAGATGTACTACCACAAGCAGCAGAGAAGCGTTCAGGAATACCCCCACCATCTGATGGCATGGGTTCTGTACAAATAAGAGCTAGACGAAGATTGGAGCGAGACCATGCTATTATATTATTGTAAAATTTAGATTTATTGATGAGCGACTTATATAGGTAAGGAACATATATTGCATTTTTCTATTTTTTTTTTTATGTTAAGTAGTCAGTAGAGTAGGAATTAAAACACATCATTTATTAATTGTGCCAATGCTATGTCTAATTTGACATAAAAATTAAAAATATCCAGGATTAAAACTAATTAATTAATTTTTAAAATAAATAATAGAGGAAAAAATTTGATTCCCATTTATTTTGAACTTTTGAGCTAGGGTGTTATAATAAATTACAATAGTTTAGATGAGATTGAATTAATTGAGTTCAAATTTTCATCTTAATGCTGGAAATATGCTTGATATATAAAATTAATATGAAAATTGACCAAAAATTTGTAAAAAAGAACACAAAATTGGTAACTAAATAAAATCTAGTCATAATGCATTTATTTCAAAACCAAAATGTAATGTCTTCGAATTTTAGCATTTATAGAGATATCCAAAGATAAATGTACTTTACTTAAAAATATAGATATTTTCTGTGTGCAAATATTTATATTACTTCACAATATTCGTTTTATCTGTTATCTAATAGTAATATTTTCATGTTTAAAATTCGCGGTTTTACGTTATTCGCTTTTGCAAGATGGTAATTCTTGACATTTGTGTTATTGAAAATGAAAAGTAACCAAAAAAAGATTAATGTCAAGTTGAAATGATTTTAATGAGATATAATTGCGAGGAATGAGTTTGTTATGATTTTAAAAGAAAAAAATGTGTTGCTCTGTAAAGCCGCTGTTGATTCGGATGGTGAACCAGATTTATATGAAGAAGATTTGCAGAATAATGGATATTCGGTTACTGTAATACCTGCTATCGATTTTAAATACCATACAAATGCTGAAAATACACTTGATAATTCTGAAAATTATTCAGGAATCGTATTTACTAGTCCTAGATCTGTTATAGGGTTCAGCCAGGCAATTAACAGTAATTTAACATGGTTTAATAATAGTAATTTGCAAATATATGTTGTTGGTCGTGGTACTTCCCTATTAGTAGAAAAAAAATTGAAACTAAATCTGTAGGTGAAGAAATGTGGTAACGCTAACATTTTAGCAGATTTAATCATATCACACAAACAAAATCATGCATTTGAAAAACCACTATTATTTCCATGTGGTAACTTGAAAATGGACATTTTACCAAATAAATTGGAGAAGGAAAATATACCGTTAGCCCCATTTGAAGTATATGAAACTATACCAAATGTGCACTTTGAAGAAAAATTTTCAAAACTGACTAAATTCGGGACTGAATGCCCAGAATTTATAGTATTTTTTAGTCCTTCTGGGATTGCAGCATCTGTACCACTCTTTGAAAAGTTTCATATTGATATGGAAAAAATAAAATTTGTTGCTATTGGGCCAACAACTGAAAAAGCGATGAAAGACAAGAATATCAATGTGGCACATGTGTCTAAGAAGCCCACACCTGAAGCTTTGACGGAAGCTATTAAATCCATACATGACTCTGCACAAAATTAGTAACAATTTCTATTCTAATAACAAGTGATATTTTTATGAAAATTGAGTTAATTCTTATATGAATGAAGAACTCTATTCAATTCAAGTTATTAAAATATATATCATATATACATATATTAATTTATTGGAGAATGCATAATATATTTGAAATTAAAATATAAATTTGTTTATTTTATATGCATGTGGCAAACGTGTGGTTTAATCATTTAGAAAACCAAAGTCCATATGATCATTCATAATAGATTTATACATATCTAAACACTCTTGGATCAAATCTTGCTGCCTAAAGGAAAAAAAAATTCACCAGAGATTTATGAGAAATTAAGATTAAATATTACTTGAAAACATGCATTAGCAATCACAAGTTCATGTGATAAAGTGACAAGTTAATGCCTCTTTGGGTTTGTTATTTCAATAAATACTTACATGTACCGCAAAGAAATATTATCATCAATCATTGATTTACAATCAAAATTTCCCGAAATGCTATTTGTGATGTTATTTATCATATTTTCCTCATTGTTTAATAATATTCCATTGGACTTAATGCCCTGCTTAGGAACAGCATATAAAGCAAAATCCAGTATTTTCTCTGGATTGTCAGCTGATTCATTTGATATATTTGTTTGCACATTAATTTGTGCCCAAATATCTTGTTGTCGGCTAGCATTTATTGCTGTTAATTCATTAGTTAAATTAACAATATTGCTTATAGCACTGTTAATAGTAGATAAAATTTTTGTAATTTCAGCATCCAGATCAAGTATAAATCTACAAAACATAACAGCTCATGATGGTAGATATTTAATGCATTATATAATGATGATGTACTTACAGTATATTCATTCTCATATCTTGATCTTTGAGCATGTTCTTTTCTCTGGCACTTATAAATAAAATTATTGCTTTTTTAAGGTTTTTACAAACATCAGGATTGTCACCAATGCTGAAGTCGCCCTTCAATATTCTTCTTATATGTTCATAATTTTGTTTTATATCATTGAATCTAAAACATAATATCATAACATCATTAGAGGTCAAGTAGATTTGTAAATCTCCATAATATGAGTTCTACATACATTGATTCAACTTCAGGAATAGTCCTGGCTTTTCTAAACATTTTTTGAAAATCTATATTATTATTTCTACGTTTAATAGAGTCATATCTCTTTGAAATGTGTTCAATAGCATCTTTTATCGTGTTGACTTTTAAACATAAGCTTTCGAAGGCTTTTGTCCATTTTTTATCATAATCTACATTGGAATTATGCAATTTTTTTATATTTGTACAATCAAAAGTTAATGCATCTTCAGATGTTTTAAGATTTCTTGATAATAACATCCACTCTGATTTCATATCATGGTATGCATTAGTCATATTTGATATATTTTCTTGAATAATCTTAATTTTACTATTGCAACTGGTAATAAGGGTATCATAGATTTGCATTTCTTTTTTAACGTAATATAAACAATCAGAAGCAAATTTTTCATAAAATGTCCCAGAATTTTAATTTTAGGACAGCTGTACATTCGTTTTATAAGATCAGGTGATGATTCAAGATTTATATACTTTTCAGAAATTATTTGCCCTTTCTTCCAATATGTACCATTGGAGTATCAAAATTCTACAAAAAAATAAGATATATTAATGTCTTTATTATTTCTATTTTCTATTCGAATTTTATTTCAAATTTATTGCGGGAAGTAAGAAAAACCTAGAACAATATTTTAAAAATATAATTTTTAAACTAATAATAAAATTTCTCACGTTTGTCCATAGTTGATTTGCAAAGCCATCATAATCAATCTTTTCCTGTTCTCGATTTGGCAGTACTAAAATCATTTCACTGACTAAAACTTCATTAGTAGTATCATTTTGAATTTGTTGTAGGAAGCTATTCATTGTGAGCGTTTCCTCAATTTCATAACTTAATATTTGATAAGTGTATACAACAAAAACAGTTATAATCTTTGTTCTGAGTGCTGTGTTTAATAATGTGAAAAACTTTGTTTCCCTATTAATTCGATCAATTTCAATATCATTAAATGTTACACATTTCTTTTCTAATATGCTGTTGCTCTGAGATCCTGGCTTCATTTTTTCATATCCTCTTTGTTTACTATCGTACTCTAATGCAAGCTTAAACCATTTTTCGAATTTAGATTGCAATGCACCGGATATAAAATTTTCTGCATAAATTTTATCACAATGAATTATTGATTTATTTTCGTCTATATCTTGATATATACAAATTGTGTCACTATTTTTCTTTTGTATTTGTAGTAACCTGAAATAGCACATTAAATAAAATTTTATTCTAATCTCGATTGAGGCAACATGTAATTAAAGCAAATGCTAAAATATGATCCAAGACTACATGCAAAAAATGCTAAAACATGTCTTCACATAATTTACCATTGTGCTGGAGACATATTTGGCAAAAATGGTCGTACACCGCAAATGATTTCAAAAGCAACTAGTCCAAAAGACCAATAATCAACAGAGTTACTGTAGCTTTTGTTAAGCAATATTTCTGGTGCTAAATACTGCAAAGTTCCAACAAAACTCTCTGATATACTTTTTTCGTCTAATTCTTTAGCATATCCCAAATCTATTAGTTTATACACAACTTTGTTAGTTCTGTTATTAAATTGTGGCTGTGTTTGTAGAGATGAATCAAGTGTTTGTAATACAATATTATCCGGTTTTAAATCTCTATGAGTGATTTTCATGTTATGCAAATATGCAATAGCACTTGATATATCTTCAAATATGTATCGAACTTCTGATTCAGATAAACCACTGCAATTTTCAGTCTGATTAAGTACGTGGCGTAAACTACCTGAGGAATTATATGATATTTAAATATAAATCATTATATAATATAACAAAACGTTATTTTCTCTCATACCCTTGCTGCAATATTCCATTGACAGAATAGGTAATTCTGATATATTATATTCTTTTAAGGCTTCAAATAATATTTGTGGAATACGTTTTGTGTGTACAATATTTGGATGACTTATACTTTTCATAATATGCACTTCTTTTGTCCATCTTTCACGCTGTTTTGGGGTAATTCGATTTGCAATATCTGGTCGACACATTTTGATAGCTACAACAAAAATTTAGGTTGTGGAATTTTGGAACCAGAAACAAATTTTTAACAAACATTATTAGTTAATCAGTATATTTTTCCTTAAATCTACGATTATATTAGCATATTTTAGGGTTTGTTTCATTTACCTAAACTATCAGGTATTTTATCATTTTGCCAAAGTGTAACAATGCCAAAACCGCCGCAACCTAATTTAATTTTCCTCACCCAATCGCCAATAAAAGGTGGTTGCTCCATTATTCGGATTTGATTAATGTTTTTCTTTTTATTTTTGCAACAAAAATATGCAAGGCGTAATTCTAGTATGATCTAAAATTAGAACTTTGACAAGTATTTACAAACAAGGATTAAAATGAAAATAGAAAAAAGATGCACGTAAATAAATTGTTTATATATGAAAGGATAGCATGATCAATAAATATGTTTGTAAATAATAATATTTGAAATTTGATAACATGACAGGCCACTATCTAGTACATTTGACAGATTGCATGCTTTTTGCGCAACAAGCAAACAGCTGATTCAAATGAAAATATTTGCAAATTTGATATTTCTACCAAATCCAATATCTGAAATCCATTATATATAAATTGATTGTACATACAAAAGAAATTAAATATAATTCAAATCAAATATAAATATATTCCTTGATCATATATTTATAATATGGCATCATCACTGGCAGCACTCTTATGAAATCTGATATTTGCATTCGTTTTAATGTACCTTTTGTCTAAAATTGTGGAATAATTGAAAATAGTAATAAAGTTGATAATAAAAGTGTTTATAATATATTATGTGTCATATAAAATATTAAATTCATCACAGATATTTTATCGTGAACTTCAAACATTTAAAAATCGCGCGCAAATTCTTGTCATGTGCTGCAAGTACTGGCAACTCACTTTGAGTGTAGTGGAAAATAGTTTTTATTTAAGAAATGTCATGAATTTTTGTTTTGTGTATTTATAGTGATTACAGTTTGTTTGTCTAAATTTATAGTGCAATGAACTATAAAATTATAGTGTAAGACTGATAGAATCTATTGAACTGGCTGAAATATGTATGTACTATTTTTATATGCATGTCTTTTCATAGGTTATGATTTCCTCTGTTTTGCTATAAGAATTTCATATATTTTAGGGCATGAATTAAAATTTGGGCACTTTCATAGTTTTTGAATGTTTTAAAGGGCGAGGGGTGTTAATTATTTTTTATTTGCTAAAGATAGTTGCATATGTGCATTCTGCAACATAAATTACTGAAAAAATTTAAGTCGGTGAAATGAATATCATCTAATTTATTATAACAAAAACTCCCAACCATTCTTATTGCATAGACTTTCATATAGTATATTTTTACCATTTGAAATATTCTGTATTAAATGGATAAATTCTAATTAAATCTAACTACGAAGGTTTTTAATATCTATTTTATAATTATGACATTGTATTTTTTTCTTGCTATATACAATGAAAACTTTGATTAATTATACTTGAATTTACATTAAAAATTTATATGTCTAGTATACATCAAATATATCATAATACATATACAGTAAAACCCCGTTAAGACGATTATGCTTAATATATTATCTCGCCGGTCTCTGCACAATGAAACATATTGCCATATCCCGCATAAGACGTTTATTAACACAAATTTCAATCATTTATGCTAATTTGTTACTTACCTGATAGAAAAACTAATTTGAACGAAATATATATTTCTTAATTCTTTTATTTGATGGGACAAACCAGTCTCGAAACGTTTGTGACTTTAATATTACTTAATAAATAGTACAAGAAATAAGAGTACCATGTGTTGATATTTCAAAAAATAACATTCTTTTCATTGATAATACTTTATGCAGACACATGATTAACAATTGATATATTTTAAAACAATAGAGTTCAATCAAAGTTCAACAAGTCGGTTTTATCTATTATTTGATAAGTTATTCATAATGAGTTTTATTTAACAATGAGCCAAACTCTGAATTGATTAACGTTTCAGAGTTTTTATCAACATATAATTAAGTGATATCAAAGTATAATTTTGTGATATATTTTCACTATGTACCTTCTTAGCGTTATTTGGAGAAAAAATCAAAATCATATAGTTCACACGAATTAAGTTATTTTTCCAGACAAAAAATCTTAATTAAAGTCATATGGGAAATTTTGCACTTTCATATGCATCAATCTAGTATAATTTTACAACATTATTTAATCCCAACCAAACCAAATTCAGTAAAAATTTAGGAATTACTGTATTATATTTTTCTACATCTTGTGATGGTTAGTATGCATTGCTAGCTAGATAATTCATGGTTATAACGGAAATTTCGTTTTTCTAAAAAATTGGGTATTTCATTATAATTAATAGAAACCATATTTTCACGTTCTATACTATCATCAAGGCTACAATATGGGTTTTCAACATTTTTTATAGAAAGGTATATGCATGATCTTTAAATTCTAACTACACATACATTTATTTTAATCACACATACACATGGTGCAAAAAACTTTTTATTTGAAAATATAACAGAAAGTTATTTAATATTATATGTGCATTTTTTGCACACTGTTTTTTTTAATATGAAGTATATACAAAGCTCCAAAAATGACCTTTAGTGGTCAAAAATAATAAGTACATCAAATTATCAGATATTTTATAGAAATTTGAATAATAAGTGCACATTTTGTTTCCATTTCTTTGGTTCTTTGCCTAATTTATAAACTCCTATATTTTGTCTATAAAATACGAATGATGAAACTTACAGAATTAATAAAAATCCATTTGAAAATATTTAAAACAATTATTGATAAATTTTTATTGATTGCATTGATAGATTATTGTTATTCCTCGAATGTTGTGGTGCAGAAAATTCTTGCAAAATTTGCTTTAAGGTACAATGCAATGCACTACTGATTTATTTTGGCTTTGAAGAAGCACTTTTATTTTTAATAATTTATTTTTTTGAATATGCTTAACATATACCTTGCCTATATTAAATTATATGACCTAATTGGCGTTAATGAAATGAAGAAATAAATATTCATATAATATCCTTTCATTGGTAAGGCCAGAGTTATTTTTTGAAATGGTTTTTATTA
The DNA here is from genome assembly GCF_003426905.1 of Ctenocephalides felis. Taxonomy (NCBI): domain Eukaryota; kingdom Metazoa; phylum Arthropoda; class Insecta; order Siphonaptera; family Pulicidae; genus Ctenocephalides; species Ctenocephalides felis. The sequence continues at coordinate 9,871,264 of NW_020537646.1, read as the reverse complement.
CAATTATGGCACTCCCAAAAATGTGTCAAAAAATAAGAAACCAAAAATATAGAAACCTATTTTTTTTTAATAATAATAATTTAACGTGTAGAATATACCAAACCATAGAATATAACTATGGTTTGGTATATTTTATACTATAGACTATAAATAGTCTATTGGCGTCATTAAAATAAAAAAAAAAAGTTTTGATATTAAATACTTGTAAACGTTTCTGTAATTTCACTTTTTATATATAGTATAGAAATATAATGTATGATAAAGAAAAGATAAACCTAATTGTTTTGAATAAAATAAATATTTGAATAAATGAGAACATACGCGTCGAATATACTATTCAGATACTATTCAAAATTCAAATAAACTATCAGTTTATCGATTAAGATCTAAAAATATGTATTTCATTGATTAGGTTGAATTACAGTTTATAATTAAAATATATGAGATTAATATATATAATCAAGGGTATAATCTCATATTCTCACGATGTATATAATTATTGTTATACGTTTTATCTTAGTATATATAGTATTAGCCCAGTCATTTGGTGCAAAAATCTGCTACCTTAAGAGTTTTCTGGAAGTTTTGAAAATTGGTGATTTTATAGATTTTGGTGTGATCTTTACGAATTTCAACTTTGGGACCTCGAATTTTTGCCGCTGCCGCCGCCATATTGGAAAAATTGCCTCAAAAATCAGTTTTTCAACGATATCTCCTTTCTGACTCAATTACAATGAAATAACTATATACAAAATTTTCTATAAATTATTCACTAGACAAAATATAAAACTAGACAAAATTTTCTATAATTTATTCAATAACGTTTTTCTGTGACAACAATAGTTTTAGCATACGTGCGCCGCAAATTTTTTGCTGCTCGCGCCGCCATTTCTCCTCTCAGTATTTGGCCGCTCTTTGCACTTGAACGCATTCTCTCTAATAAATAAATATGTAATTTCAATGTTGAATTAAGCTTTTTCCTTTAGGTCTGGCCTAGGAATAAAATAAAATGTTTACTTTTGTTTTTCATTTTTATTTTTGCTGGTGATTGAACATTTTAAATCGTAATTCGTAAAGATCACATCAAAATCTATAAAATCACCAATTTTAAAAACTTCCGAAAAATTCTTATAGTAAAGCTACCAAATGACTGAACTATATATGAAAAAAAGATCAACAATTCCTGAAAAATGAGTTCTTTGAAAAGAGAAGTACATGTATTATAATTTGAGAATCAGTTCCTTAAAACGAGCGATGAATTTGAACACAGAACACCATCTGTTGAATGCGGAAGACACTAAAACAGGATAAAACGCATTTGTTTTAAGTTTAATATCTTACATTAACTATAAATAAAAACAAGAAAGTATTGTTTTAAATATATAACAAAGAAATACACAGTACTATAAGTTTCTTTGATGAATACAGTATTTGTATTCCTAACACACTGCGTTCCCCTCTCTATCAGAGCACAAAGGTGGAACCATCATCATCGACGCGTGATTTTATTTTATTACACCTACACATACATAAATAAATATACAATATACATATACAAATTCAATAATAATTGAACAATGGAGAAGCAACATTCTTATCTAATTAAACGATGTTCTCCGCTTCGAATCAATTGCATTACAAATCCACGTACATATGTTTATCCTCGATAGAGCGAAAATTTTCAGTCCGAGTGGTGCGAAGGTGCAAAGTACGAGTCGCGACGATGGCAACGCACCGACGATTTTCTTTCTTATTTTTATAATAAATAATGTAGCTAAGATATTCGAATATTCTCATTCAGTTCGAATAAACCTATAGACAGTGTTATGTTAACGTTCTTTCCGACCGGTATATAGTCATAAATGATATTAGTGGAGTTACATTCAAGTGGTTGTTTGTTATTATACAATTAAGGATTTTTTATAAGGTAAATAATTTTTTTTATAAGGTTTTGCATAATATTTTAAGACAATGTTAATTTTTTCAGTGATATAATAGAGCGTAAATGATTTATTTCATAAAAAGAATTATAAATACATATAGGTTAATATAATTCTGAATTTTTAGATTTCTTTTGCTGAAGTTCGTTAGCATTATAAACTATTGTTAGGGTTATTTATTCATTGAAAACATGAGTTAAAACTGTTGGTTTTTCCAAATTATTTAGTTTACTATAATTGAGAATAGAGCTCACATATTAAACTCTTATTAAAGTCGAGACTGATTATCAATTGAAAACATAAGTTTGGATGATTGGTTTTCTCGAAATTGTTTATTTTATCTGATTTTTCTAAAATCATATTTTATTCAATATAATGGGGATTAGTTACCATTGCCATTAAAAATTTCCATTAAATTTCCCCAAATTTATTATACCATAAATAAATAAACTACTGATGTATGGCATCGTGCCTTAAGGCAAATTACTGGAACTTCCCATGCCGTAACAAAATGGTGGAAGAATATTAAATGTTTTCAAATAAAAAAATTTGAAACAATTTTTTTTCCAAAAGCAATTACTTGTTAAAACAAGCAGAAAGTTCTTTGAATCATTCAAATCGGACGTTTAGTTCTCTCAAAAACTGTCATTTTTTGCACATTTAGCTCTGTATCTCCGAAACCGCTGGACCTGCATTTGCCAAAAACTACTAATCACCACTTCTCCCTGTCATTAGAATTTTTTTTTTCATAACCATTATTTTTCTCATTGATTTTTTTTATAAATTAAATAAAGATACATTTAGTCTTACAATTACAACTTTTACTAAAGTATAAATATTAAAAACTGCTATTAGAGTCATTTATTATTAACTCATTTATTTTGAATTTAGAATATAGGTCAAAGCCATGAATTTTTTAAACTATTATTAGAGTTATCTATTATTAATAGATTAATTATGAATTGAAAACATGAGTTAAAACAAATCCATGAAATATTCATAAGTTGTTTGTTTTAAGAAAGAAAGAAAAGTATACCAAGTTCAATATAATTGAGATTAGATAGAGTTATTTATTATTAATATATCAATTTCGAAATCAAAATACGAATAAAAACCAAATCAAAGAAATAAAATATATTCACCTTAATATAATCCAGAGTATTTAGAATTTTTTTAAAATTAGTTGTGATAAAATGAAAAATCTTGAGTAGAGATATTTATTATCAAAATATTAATTCTGAATTAAAAGCATAAGCTTTTAACACATATGTGTTAAAATCATTGCTTATTTCAAATATTTACTCTTTTAAAGATTGAATTTTTTTTAACATAATAGAGTACATTCAAAAACTTCAAGAGTAGTTGAAACAATATTAAAAAATATAATTGAAAACATGAGTTAAAACCATAACTTTTCTAATTTGTTTATTTTAGAAAAGTGAAAAAACATTTTGTCTAATATAATCCAGAACATTTAAGAGTTTAGTAACCATTAACTTTTTTCAAATTCTTTACAAAATTGTATTGTTTACAAAATAATGAAAAATATATTTTATTTAATAGATAATATTTGGACTTTTGTTAATTATCGTTGTGAAAACATTACAAACTGTTGGTAGAGTTATTTATTATTAACAGATTAATTATGAATTTAGAATCTAAACAAAACTTGAAATCTCTCGAGGTTTGAAGTTTTATAAAATATGCATTTATTTTCTCAGGCAGTAACTTCATTCGACTAATTTTTATATTTTTAAACTTTTAGTGTTTGTTAAACAATTAATTGAATACACATTTTTGTTTATAGAGCTAAAAGATACTCTTGTGAAAAATTTACTGGATTACACTTTGAATCTCTTATTCTGTAAGTGCACTGGCTTTTATTATCAAAATTTAGGATTCAGAATATTATCTCTCAAAATCTCGTTAAAATTTAAAATACTACTTCATTCTTAAACTTTCTTAAACGATCTCGAAAATTAATTCATATAAACATTGTTTCACTTTTACAAGCTATAAAACTATATGGAATAGTGGTATATGGCTTCGGAGCGTACTTTGTAATGCTTTTTATATGAAAAATAATTAATTTCTTATACTTCGTTGGCATAAATGGCTTTTTGTTGTTAGTCGCGGTTTAAATCTCTCTTTTTTACTTTAGCTGTACTATGAACTTTGGAGTTTTAAATGACTAAGAAGTTTAGGTACTTCCACAATGCAATTAGCATTATTGAGCAATGATTTAATTGCAGCTCTATTTAATTATGTATATATATATATATATATATATATTATTTTTTCCAATAACTGAGATGAATCATGTTTTCATAAATATGATCAAAATTACATGATCTTCAACTTTGGATTCCACTAATGATGAAGATGCTGTACTTACTGTTGTTATTGTCAAGATGGTTTTACATACGTTCATGAATAAAATTATTTATTCATAAAATTGAAGAAACATATATGACATTGAGACTTTCTGCTATTTTTATCATGTTTTGACTTTGTATATTCTGAAAATACAATTTATTTATTCGTGATGGTTCTTTGTATTTTTAAAAACAAGATAAATTTATGTGTGCCTATTTTGAATCGAAATACATATTCTAATTACGATTGTCAAGTAAGTGAATTAATATGTATAACAGAAATTGTATGAACATTATTCAGACATACTGTTTTATTATTGACCATATCCTATAATAGTAACAGCAATTGTTTGATCTAATTTTAACAATTACTCAGCCTGCATAATTTTTTTAATACTGAAGTATAAATACATATATAATTATTACTCCATTATTTAATTGCAAAAAGTACTTTTATGGATGAAATTTATGCCATGGCTACACGTGACCTATTAACACGCATTTTCAGCATTGCTTTGCAAACCGTTATTTGCATTTTGCTTAATATGCAATTTCATTTCTTGTTTACGATTAAATATAAATCATTCAGTATAATCAAACTTACACTTTAAACGTGAAATTTACTAAATACTACCTACTAAATCTGTAATCTTTTTTATCGAATGGCTTTTTTTTTATTGCAACTATTGATCAACATATGCTTAGTTCTAAGTCTTAGAATCTAAGGTATCTATAGATTTGTTTAACATGTGCATTAAATTTATTACAGTAATTTCTTTTAAACGTTTGGTTAATATCATAGAACATTAGGAATTTACTTTTTTACCATATGTTTTTTTGTTTTGGCTACAACCATGATGAGCAAGATTCAAGTACTAACTGAACTGGAGGCTATCTTATATAAACTTTTAATTGCATTCATATAAATATTCCAGTAGTATATAAAAATACAGATAAAATGTGGTTTATTAATTTTCAAATTTTACATAATGTTTTATCATATTATTTAAGGGTTAGGCTCGTACCGAGGCCAAGTTTTGATCTCATCGTACAACGATTGTCCAGGACAATCAGTGGCTGATGCTTGTCGGTGTCCTAATAATTTATATCCGTTTCCTGATCGAATTTTATTCATTTCGATACCACACTCTATCAATTCCTTAGTAACATTCAAAGCTGCTGTATTGGGCAATTTAGCTAGAAACAAATTTTAAAATTAGATATATGATAAAGGATGGAATTTAGCTAGAAAAAACAGATTTCAAAATTAGATGTATGATAAAGGATGGCATATTGTATTTTTGTGGTTACTTTGATATGGAATTGAAAATAATGGTTAGGTTAGTGGTTTTGCAAATTGATAACACGTGGGTTTTGAATAGTTTTGTACCATTATTGAATATATGTCAAACAATTTAGACGTGCTCGTTTATATAGATAAACAACACTTTCCAGTTTGTGGTATACTCGTACACATGTATTTTAAACATTTTCAGTATAAAACTGTTGTTTTCTATATTAATTTTTGCTTTTTCTTTATTATTTTATTCCAAGTTATCAGGAATTGAACCAGAATATTTATGAATACTCTGGTAGATTCAAACTAAGTACTATTTAACATAATCTTTGGAAATGCAAAATAGAGAAGGTTATGAGCCCAATCTTGTTTCTTTTACTATGATTGGGAATAATTGATTTTTATTACATTTATATGAATTAAATTTTTCATTAGTCAGTTGCTCTATCGGCCTTTATACCTCTATATCGAATGCTTTGAATTTAAATATAATGTCAATTAACTATGACTTTGTTATTTGACCCAATGATTAGTATACAATGATAGGACAAGCTTTTTTTATTGCAGGATTTGAATATTTTCAGACCATTCTTCATCGAAATACTAAAAATACATAATGTTATGTATTCATATTTACTGCAATAATTAGATCTAATCTAATCTTTATCGAAGTATTTTGATATTTAATTTCCAGTCCAGTAATAATTAAAACAATTGAATCGTAAAATGCAAAAATAGATAATGGCAAAATAATACCTAGGTTTGATAATATTTGTTCCTTAAATTGCATAGTTAAATTTTTATGGTTTCTCAATAATTACATTATATTGGCATATATCATACAGCTTTGTTTATAACGTAATTTTTGCACTTGTCCTGAAATAGACAACAACCACTGTAGGATTAAAAAAATGGGTTTAGAAATAGAAAATCGTTGGTCATTGTAACTTTTTTTGCATAGATTTATTGCCGATCAAAATAATATAATTTTTAAGACAATATGCTGGTTGTAAATGCATTTAGAGAGATTATCTCCTATGATATATCTCTTTTTTTTTGACATTTTATTTAAGATCGTATGGCCACTTTTTTTCAATCTTCGAATAGGAGATTCCTCACTTAATTCTTTTAAATATCTGTTTGGGTGATCTGATAAACTTTCATGGTATTTTTTGGTCCTTTCTTTTTATATTTAATTATAGTTTTTTATTTTTAATATTTATGTAGAGTGTCATTTGTAATATACCAGGGTTCACATGAAACTTAAATTTTCTATATGTAACATGAATTTCTTTTTAAACTTGCCCTGATAGTCTGTGGCAAGTGAGTTTGGGTGATCCACAAGAAGGCTTTGTAATTGTCTAAATTTTTAATGCCGCAAAGTATATACGGAATTGGTTATACATAAATTTGTCGACATAAACACAAAATCTATGAAATATTTTTTTTTTACTCACAACTAAACGTTCCCAAAAAGCATATCCCTATGGATTTCGAATTGTACGACTTCGTATGGGCTCCTGCTTAGTCCATCCTCGTCCTTCGTAGACGTTGCCGTCTTCGCCCACAAGGAAGTTGTAGCCTATGTCCTGCCAACCTTTACTATCCTGATGGTAACTCTGTATAGATCTTACACGTCTTGAGCAATCATCTTAGTGGTGCAGGATGGTGTGTTGCGCATGATGAATTATCACGTAAGGCACTGGTGATTGTGCAAGTGGTGCCAATTCACCACGTGGGCTACGGGCGCCCCTTCGGCACGGGAATTATTGTAGGACATCCTAATGGAAAATGAAACATTTTATGTACAAGAATGATATGACTTGATAACATATATATTTGCTACTAATTAACCTTAAGTATTTGCAATTTAATTAAATGATATATGATAAAGCAAATATGGATATAAATTCAGTGTGTAGGAGTTTCATAATACTAATATTATTTCTTGTCATTCCTAATTTTTAAATAAATAAATGTTTTATAGCAAATATTATGGAAATATTTGTTTTATTTCTGCGCATTGAATATGTGCTGTAAGTATCTAGTACTTTTTTAGTTTATTAGCTTTCCAAGTAAGAACTTTATGGTTTTTTGCCATAAGATCCGCTTTATTATTTTATGTTTTTTTGGACGTTTCAAGTCATACCGAATCTTCTAAGATCAAAATTGGAAAAAGTATGTGAGTATGCATGTGAACTAGTTTATTCACCTTTTGTGGACATTTTCTCAAAAACGTTTAAGATGATTTCGAAAATTTAAAGATCATTTGATGAAGCTCGATAAGACTTCGCTTTGTTTAATTTTGCGTGACTATTGACTAAGACATTTCTTTTAGAATTAGCAGAAATGTAAAAATGCTTTGTCAACGTTTTTGCAAATTTCGAAAACCAATTTTGAAAGAAATCAGTTAGAAGACATGCTGATGGTTTTTGGTAGAGATCGACCAGTACGAGATACGTTTAGTTATCAGTTAAAAAGCTGTTTGATCGTTTTCTTTTGTAATCTTTAAATTGAAATTGATTATGTGATATCACTTTACTATACCGTACAATTTAGTAGTTTTGCTGGAAAAAATATTTTTATATAATTATGCGATAACACATATCAGTAACTAACTCTCATTGCCAAGTGCCCTCAGCGCCTATGAGAAATTCATTTTGTAATTTATCTTACAATATCATGTTATGTCAATAAATATAAAAATTTCAAGGTTCATATTATCTCTAATTTATACATGATTAGATTCGAATAAAGTGCAATCTTCGATAACTAGAGAAAAATACCTTTTGTTAAAGAAAATTACGTCAATTTTATGTAATTGTAATATTGTTTTAGAATATTTGTTGTAGTTACAATATAATATAAATGATAAAATTAGGAGTAATTTACCGATATTGAAATAAGCATTGCTGATATATTTTCTTATTAAATCTCAATGCTTACTGTCTTAAAATAATCTATTCATGATTGTGATATTTTTAAATAGTGTCTCGTGAAACCTTGAATTTGACATGGAGCTACTTGCCATAATTTTGTCTAAAAAATGTAAATAACTAAAACTTATAAACTGAATATTCTATATGCTAAATTCTGATAACTGGCTTATTTAGCACTACATTAGCAAAATAACAGAATGACGAATCTCTTATCACAACCTTGGAGCAGCCAAACGAAAATCCCCGTTTCAATAAATATATATTTTTTTAATTTATTTAATATTTTTGGATTACAAATATTGTTGAACGCAAATATATTATCGTAATTTCACTTCAGTTTTTTTGTTTGAAGTAATATTAATTAATTATATGAATTTAATGCACTGCTGGTTTAATTACATTGAATTTTAAATGTTTAAAACAAGCTTAAAATATTTTATTGTTAATTATAATTTTAATTTAAAAAATACACAAATAGAACCTTTTGTTATAACGAGCACCAAGAAAAATATATTTACACTATACAACAGCTTCATCGTGAGATGTTTTGTAAACTGAGAGATTAATGCAGTCAACATCTATTTAGTGTTGTAAAATTTCAACAGATTATTATGCTTATCTGCAAAATTATTTGTAATTTTGTCTTGCTACTGCAGTACTCTGAAATGTAAATTTTAATTATAAACAATTATAA
>NW_020537646.1:9828356-9861019 GCF_003426905.1 Ctenocephalides felis | reverse complement strand
GTTATAATCTTTGTTCTGAGTGCTGTGTTTAATAATGTGAAAAACTTTGTTTCCCTATTAATTCGATCAATTTCAATATCATTAAATGTTACACATTTCTTTTCTAATATGCTGTTGCTCTGAGATCCTGGCTTCATTTTTTCATATCCTCTTTGTTTACTATCGTACTCTAATGCAAGCTTAAACCATTTTTCGAATTTAGATTTCAATGCACCGGATATAAAATTTTCTGCATAAATTTTATCACAATGAATTATTGATTTATTTTCGTCTATATCTTGATATATACAAATTGTGTCACTATTTTTCTTTTGTATTTGTAGTAACCTGAAATAGCACATTAAATAAAATTTTATTCTAATCTCGATTAAGGCAACATGTAATTAAAGCAAATGCTAAAATATGATCCAAGACTACATGCAAAAAATGCTTAAACATGTCTTTACATAATTTACCATTGTGCTGGAGACATATTTGGCAAAAATGGTCGTACACCACAAATGATTTCAAAAGCAACTAGTCCAAAAGACCAATAATCAACAGAGTTACTGTAGCTTTTGTTAAGCAATATTTCTGGTGCTAAATACTGCAAAGTTCCAACAAAACTCTCTGATATACTTTTTTCGTCTAATTCTTTAGCATATCCCAAATCTATTAGTTTATACAAACTTTGTTAGTTCTGTTATTAAATTGTGGCTGTGTTGTAGAGATGAATCAAGTGTTTGTAATACAATATTATCCGGTTTTAAATCTCTATGAGTGATTTTCATGTTATGCAAATATGCAATAGCACTTGATATATCTTCAAATATGTATCGAACTTCTGATTCAGATAAACACTGCAATTTTCAGTCTGATAAGTACGTGGCGTAAACTACCTGAGGAATTATATGATATTTAAATATAAATCATTATATAATATAACAAAACGTTATTTTCTCTATACCCTTGCTGCAATATTCCATTGACAGAATAGGTAATTCTGATATATTATATCTTTTAAGGCTTCAAAATATATTGTGGAATACGTTTTGTGTGTACAATATTTGGATGACTTATACTTTTCATAATATGCACTTCTTTTGTCCATCTTTCACGCTGTTTTGGAGTAATTCGATTTGCAATATCTGGTCGACACATTTTGATAGCTACAACAAAAATTTAGGATGTGGAATTTAGGAACCAGAAACGAATTTTTAACAAATAGCATTAGTTAATCAGTATATTTTTTCTTAAATCTACAATTACATTAGCATATTTTAGGGTTTGTTCCATTTACCTAAACTATCAGGTATTTTATCATTTTGCCAAAGTGTAACAATGCCAAAACCGCCGCAACCTAATTTAATTTTCCTCACCCAATCGCCAACAAAAGGTGGTTGCTCCATTATTCGGATTTGATTAATGTTTTTTTTTTACTTGTGCAACAAAAATATGCAAGGCGTAATTCTAGTATAATCTAAAATTAGAACTTTGACAAGTATTTACAAACAAGGATTAAAATGGAAATAGAAAAAAGATGCACGTTAATAAATTGTTTATAAATGAAAGGATAACATGATCAATGATTATGTTTGTAAATAATAATATTTGAAATTTGATAACATGACAGGCCACTATCTAGGATATTTGACAGATTGCATGCTTTTTGCGCAACAAGCAAACAGCTGATTCAAATGAAAATATTTGCAAATTTGATATTTCTACCAAATCCAATATCTGAAATCCATTATATATAAAATTGATTGTACAGATATAAGAAATTAAATATAATTCAAATTAAATATAAATATAATCCTTGATCATATATTTTATAATATGGCATCATCACTGGCAGCACTCTTATGAAATCTGTTATTTGCAATCGTTTCAATGTACCTTTTGTCTAAAATTGGGGAATAATTGAAAATAGTAATAAAGTTGATACTAAAAGTGTTTATAATATATTATGTGTCATATAAAATATTAAATTCATCACAGATATTTTATCGTGAACTTCAAACATTTAAAAATCGCGCGCAAATTTTTGTCATGTGCTGCAAGTGCTGGCAACTCACTTGGAGTTGTAGTGGAAAATAGTTTTTATTTAAGAAATGTCATGAATTTTTGTTTTGTGTATTTATAGTGATTACAGTTTGTTTGTCTAAATTTATAGTGCAATGAACTATAAAATTATAGTGTAAGACTGATAGATCTATTGAACGGGCTGAAATATGTATGTACTATTTTTATATGCATGTCTTTTCATAGGTTATGATTTCCTCTGTTTGCTATAAGAATTTCATATATTTTAGGGCATGAATTAAAATTTGGGCACTTTCATAGTTTTTGAATGTTTTAAGGGCGAGGGTGTGTTAATTATTTTTATTTGCTAAAGATAGTTGCATATGTGCATTCTGCAACATAAATTACTGAAAAAAATTAAGTCGGTGAAATGAAAATCATCTAATTTATTATAACAAAAACTCCCAACCAATCTTATTGCATAGGCTTTCATATAGTATATTTTTACCATTTGAAATATTCTGTATTAATGGATAAATTCTAATTAAATCTAACTACGAAGGTTTTTAATATCTATTTATAATTATGACATTGTATTTTTTTCTTGCTATATACAATGATAACTTTGATTAATTATACTTGAATTTACATTATTTACATTAAAAATTTATATGTCTAGTATACATCAAATATATCATAATACATATACAGTAAAACCCCGTTAAGACGATTATGCTTAATATGTTTTCTCGCCGGTCTCTGCACAATGAAACATATTGCCATATCCCGCATAAGACGTTTATTAACACCAATTTCAATCATTTATGCTAATTTGTTATTTACCTGATAGAAAAAATAATTTGGACCTTAATAATTTATTAATGGTCTCAAATAATTTAATAATCATTCTGCAAGGAGCAAATGATATAAATTCAACGAAATATATATTAATTAAGGTTTTTATTTGATGATGGGACAAACCAGTCTCGAAACGTTAGTGACTTTAATATTATTTAATGAATAGTGCAAGAAATAAGAGTACCATGTGTTGATATTTCCAAAAATAATATTCTTTTCATTGATAATGCTTTATGCAGACATATGGTTAACAATTGATATATTTTAAAACAATAGAGTTCAATCAAAGTTCAACAAGTCGGTTTTATCTATTATTTGATAAGTTATTCATAATGAGTTTTATTTAACAATGAGCCAAACTCTGAATTGATTAACGTTTCAGAGTTTTTATCAACATATAATTAAGTGATATCAAAGTATAATTTTGTGATATATTTTCACTATGTACCTTATTATCGTTATTTGGAGAAAAGATAAATGAAAATCATATAGTTCACACGAATTAAGTTATTTTTCCAGACAAAAAATCTTAATTAAAGTCATATGGGAAATTTTGCACTTTCATATGCATCAATCTAGTATAATTTTACAACATTATTTAATCCCAACCAAACCAAATTCAGTAAAAATTTAGGAATTACTGTATTATATTTTTCTACATCTTGTGATGGTTTAGTATGCATTGCTAGCTAGATAATTCATGGTTATAACGGAAATTTCGTTTTTCTAAAAAATTGGGTATTTCATTATAATTAATAGAAACCATATTTTCACGTTCTATACTATCATCAAGGCTACAATATGGGTTTTCAACATTTTTTATAGAAAGGTATATGCATGATCTTTAAATTCTAACTACACATACATTTATTTTAATCACACATACACATGGTGCAAAAAACTTTTTATTTGAAAATATAACAGAAAGTTATTTAATATTATATGTGCATTTTTTGCACACTGTTTTTTTTAATATGAAGTATATACAAAGCTCCAAAAATGACCTTTAGTGGTCAAAAATAATAAGTACATCAAATTATCAGATATTTTATAGAAATTTGAATAATAAGTGCACATTTTGTTTCCATTTCTTTGGTTCTTTGCCTAATTTATAAACTCCTATATTTTGTCTATAAAATACGAATGATGAAACTTACAGAATTAATAAAAATCCATTTGAAAATATTTAAAACAATTATTGATAAATTTTTATTGATTGCATTGATAGATTATTGTTATTCCTCGAATGTTGTGGTGCCGAAATTTCCTGCAAAATTTGCCTTAAGGCACAATGCAATGCACTACTGATTTATTTGGGCTTTGAAGAAGCACTTTTATTTTTAATAATCTATTTTTCTGAATATGCTTAACATATACCTTGCCTATATTTGAATTATATAACCTAATTGGCGTTAATGAAATGAAGAAATAAATATTCATATTATATCCTTTCAGACATTTCTGTAATTTTAGGCTTAATGGTAAAGTTATTTTTTTGAAATGGTTTTTATTACAATGACACTCTCAAAAATGTGTCAAAAAATAAGAAAGCAAAAATATAGAAACCTATTTTTTTTAATAATAATTTAACGTATAGAATATACCAAACCATAGAATATAATATAACTATGGTTTGGTATATTTTATACTCTTATAGACTATAAATAGTCTATTGGCGTTATTAAAATAAAAAAATAAGTTTTGATATTATATACTTGTAAACGTTTCTGTAATTTTACTCTTTATATATAGTATAGAAATATAATGTATGATAGAGAAAAGATAAACCTAATTGTTTTGAACAAAATATATATTTGAATAAATGAGAACATACGCGTATAATATACTATTCAGATACTATTCAAATAAACTATCAGTTTATCGATTAAGATTTAAAAACATGAATTTCATTGATTAGGTTTAATTACAGTATATAATTAAAATATATGAGATTATTGCCTAAGGGTATAATTTCATATACTCACGATGCATATAATTATTGTTATACATATGGAGGTGTGGTCCATATTAAATACCAAAATTATAGACAATAATAAATTTCATAAAATATTATTTATATTTCGTTTATTTTATATATGATTAATATCCACGACACTATGTGTTGTCATACTGATCGTTAATAAAACGTTATTGGTATTTTCTTATTTATAATTGAAAAGAAAGGTTTCAAGAATTATACATTTTGGCAAAAACTAATAGGGAGAAACAAAAGCCATGTCCGATCTGACACTTGAATTTCCTTTTGTTTTTCTCCGTGCTGTCACTATATGGGCCAATCTGTCCAGTAACATGTGATGCGTGTTGACGAGCCGCGATGCGTGTTGACAACCCGCTATATCACTCCGCCCTAATGAAAAAGATTGTTTCGTATCTCTGACTGCCATTCTTGAACTTCCTTGTAAATTTCTTTTGGTTGAGATTGTGTGATAAATTTTATTTGTTTGTGGCCGTGGCCGTTTTGAATGCCGTGTTGGCTTGTTGAGTTTGTTGATTGCTTACGTGGCCCTTCGCTGGTGAGTTAGCGGCTGAGTATATTTGACACTTCGCTGGTGAGTTAGCGGTTGAGTGTATGTGGCCCTTCGCTGGTGAGTTAGCGGTTGATTGTATGTGGCCCTTCGCTGGTGAGTTAGCGGTTGAGTGTATGTGGCCCTTCGCTGGTGAGTTAGCGGTTGATTGTATGTGGCCCTTCGCTGGTGAGTTAGCGGTTGAGTGTATGTGGCCCTTCGCTGGTGAGTTAGCGGCTAAGTGTATATGGCGGTTGCCAAATTGTTTGCTCCCTGTCTGCTGCCATGGTGCTTATTATCGACTTATTTACCATGATAATAAGTGATTTATTGAGCACGTGTTGTTGTTGATCTTGAAGTGCGTGGTCGGAGTCTCAGTTGTTTGCTTAGAATGCTCTTCGAATTATGGCAGTTGTGAGCCATTTATAATAATTATTTATATTTTTAAAAATTCTTTTCTTAATAATTCTTGAGACTTCAATTTATTTTTTTTTGCTACTTCAAAATATGTCTTGATCTTCTTACCTTCTTTTCTGTGTGTTACTAGTTATCACGTCGGGGTCACCAAAATATGGAGGTGTGGTCCATATTAAATACCAAAATTATAGACAATAATAAATTTCATAAAATATTATTTATATTTCGTTTATTTTATATATGATTAATATCCACGACACTATGTGTTGTCATACTGATCGTTAATAAAACGTTATTGGTATTTTCTTATTGATAATTGAAAAGAAAGGTTTTAAGAATCATACATTTTAGGCAAATTCGACTAGGGAGAAACAAAAGCCATGTCCGATCTGACACTTGAATTTCCTTTTGTTTTTCTCCGTGCTGTCACTATATGGGCCAATCTGTCCAGTAACATGTGATGCGTGTTGACGAGCCGCGATGCGTGTTGACAACCCGCTATATACATTTTATCTTAGTATATATAATATTAGCCCAGTCATTTGGTGCAAAAAAGCTGCTACCTTAAGAGATTTCTGGAAGTTTTGAAAATTCATAGATTTTGGTGTGATCTTTACAATTCTCAACTTTGGGAGCTCGAATTTTTGCCGCTGCCGACGCCATATTGGAAAAATTGCATCAAAAGTCAGTTTTTCAACGATATCTCCTTTCTGACTCAATTACAATAAAATATATACAAAATTTTCTATAAATTATTCACTAGACAAAATTTTCTATAATTTATTCAATAACGTTTTTCTGTGACAACAATAGTTTTAGCATACGTGCGCCGCAAATTTTTTGCTGCTCGCGCCGCCATTTCTCCTCTCAGTATTTGGCCGCTCTTTGCACTTGAACGCATTCTCTCTAATAAATAAATATGTAATTTCAATGTTGAATTAAGCTTTTTCCTTTAGGTCTGGCCTAGGAATAAAATAAAATGTTTACTTTTGTTTTTCATTTTTATTTTTGCTGGTGATTGAACATTTTAAATCGTAATTCGTAAAGATCACATCAAAATCCATAAAATCACCAATTTTAAAAACTTCCGAAAAATTCTTATAGTAAAACTACCAAATGACTGAACTATATATGAAAAAAGGGAAAAGATCAACAATTCCTGAAAAATGAGTTCTTTGAAAAGAGAAGTACATGTATTATAATTTGAGAATCAGTACTTTAAAACGAGCGATGAATTTGAACACAGAACACCATCTGTTGAATGCGGAAGACACTAAAACAGGATAAAACGCATTTGTTTTAAGTTTAATATCTTACATTAACTATAAATAAAAACAAGAAAGTATTGTTTTAAATATATAACAAAGAAATACACAGTACTATAAGTTTCTTTGATGAATACAGTATTTGTATTCCTAACACACTGCGTTCCCCTCTCTATCAGAGCACAAAGGTGGAACCATCATCATCGACGCGTGATTTTATTTTATTACACCTACACATACATAAATAAATATACAATATACATATACAAATTCAATAATAATTGAACAATGGAGAAGCAACATTCTTATCTAATTAAACGATGTTCTACGCTTCGAATCAATTGCATTACAAATCCACGTACATATGTTTATCCTCGATAGAGCGAAAATTTTCAGTCCGAGTGGTGCGAAGGTGCAAAGTACGAGTCGCGACGATGGCAACGCACCGACGATTTTCTTTCTTATTTTTATAATAAATAATGTGGCTGAGATATTCGAATATTCTCATTCAGTTCGAATAAACCTATAGACAGTGTTATGTTAACGTTCTTTCCGGCCGGTATATAGTCATAAATGATATTAGTGGAGTTACATTCAAGTGGTTGTTTGTTATTATACAATTAAGGATTTTTCATAAGGTACATTATTTTTTTTTATAATATTATGCATATTTTAAGACAATGTTAAATTTTTTCAGTGATATAATAGAGCGTAAATGATTTATTTCATAAAAAGAACGATAAATACATTTAGGTTAATGTAATTCTGAATTTTTAGATTTCTTTTGCTAAAGTTAATTAGCATTATAAACTATTGTTAGGGTTATTTATTAATTAAAAACATGAGTTAAAACTGTTGGTTTTTCCAAATTATTTAATTTACTATAATTGAGAATAGAGCTAAAATTAAGCATATAAAACTCTTATTGAAGTCGTACAGATTATTATCAATTGAAAACATATAAATTATTTTTTTTATAATGTTTTACATAATATTGTAAGACAATGTTAAATTTTTCAGTGATACAATATAGCGTAAATTATTTATTTCATAAAAAGAACTATAAACACATTTAGGTTAATATAATTCTGAATTTTTAGATTTTTTTTGTTAAAGTTAGTTAGCATTAATAACTATTATTAGGGTTATTTATTATTTGAAAACATGAGTTAAAACTATTCGTTTTTCCAAATTATTAAATTTACTATAATTGAGAATAGAGCTAAAATTAAACATATTAAACTCTTATTAAAGTCGAGACTGATTATCAATTGAAAACTTAAGTTTTGATGATTGATTTTCTCGAAATTGTTTATTTTATCTAAATTTAAAAAATTATATTTTATTTAATATAATGGAGATTATGCAGAATTTTTGCTGAAAACATTACAAAGTTACCATTACCATTAAAAATTTCCATCAATTTTCCCCCAATTTATTATACCATAAATAAATAAAAAATACATTTACTTTAATATAATCGAAGACGTTTAGAATTTTTGTTAAAATTAGTTTTGTTAGGGTTATTTATTCATTGAAATCATGAGTTAAAATTGTTGTTTTTTCCAAATTATTTAATTTACTATAATTGAGAATAGAGCTAAAATTAAACATATTAAACTCTTATTAAAGTCGTTTATTATTCACAGATTGATTATCAATTGAAAACATAAGTTTTGATGATTGGTTTTCTCGAAATTGTTTATTTTATCTAAATTTAAAAAAACATATTTTATTCAATATAATGGAAATTATGCAGGATATCTTCTGAAAACATTACAAAGTTACCATTACCATTAAACATTTTCATTAATTTCCCCCAAATTTATAATACCATAAATAAATAAAAAATACATTTACTTTAATATAATCGAAAATATTTAGATTATTTGTTAAAATTAGCTACAAAAGCATTAAAAACTTAAAAAAAAGCATTAAAGCGTCATTAGCATTATTTTTTTAAGCTGAAATCATTATTTTTCTCATTGATTTTTTTATAAATTAAATAAAGATACATTTAGTCTTACAATTAGAACTTTTACTAAAGTATAAATATTAAAAACTGCCATTAGAGTCATTTATTATTAAATCATTTATTTTGAATTTAGAATATGGGTCAAAGGCATGAATTTTTTAAACTATTATTAGAGTTATCTATTATTAATAGATTAATTATGAATTGAAAACATGAGTTAAAACAAATCCATTAAATATTTATAAGTTGTTTGTTTTATGAAAGAAAGAAAAGTATATCAAGTTCAATATAATTGAGATTATTTAGAACTTTCTGTATAATAAACTGTTTCAATTTGTTATTAGAGTTATTTATTATTAATATATTATTTTCGAATTTTAAACACCAAATCAAGAAATGAAAATATATTCACCTTAATATAATCCACAGTATTTAGAATTTTTGTTAAAATGAACAATCTTTAGTAGAGATATTTATTATCAACATATTAATTCTGAATTAAAAGCATAAGCTTTTAACACATATGTGTTAAAATCATTACTTATTTCAAATATTTATTTTTTAAAAGATTGAAAAATATATTTACTCTAACATAATCGAGTGCATTCAAAAACTTTGTTCAGAGTATACTCTCTAACTATAGCTGGAAAAATTATAAAAACTTTTATTAAAGGTATATATGACAGAATAATTATGAATTAACAACATGAGTTAAAACCATAAATTTTTCAATTTGTTTATTTTATATAAAAAAACGTTTAGTTTAATATAATCCAGAATATTTAGAATTAAAGTCATTAAGAATTTTCAAATTGTTTATTTTATGAAAGAATGAAAAATATTTTTTGTTTAATCTAATAAATTTTGCTAATGTTGAAAGTGAAAATGCTGGAATCTATTTATAGAGTAATTAAAATTGAAAAAATAATTTAAAATCTTAAATTAAAATCGTTAATTTCTTTAGATAGTAATTTTATTCGACTGATTACACTTTTAATCTTCCAGAGTTTACCATTAACCAAATTTTTGGGCTATATACTTTCTGTTACTAAAAGACATCATGTTTTCACAGTGAAAATTTTACTGGATTGCACTTTGAATATCTCGTTTTGAAAGTACACTGGCTTTTATTATTAAAATTTAGGATTCAGAATATTATTTCTCAAAGTCTCGTTAAAATTTAAAATACAACTTCATTCTTGAACTTTCTTAAACAATCTCGAAAATTAATTCATATAAACATTGTTTCACTTTTACAAGCTATAAAACTATATGGAATAGTGGTATATGGCTTCGGAACGTACTTTGTAATGCTTTTTATATGAAAAATAATTAATTTCTTATACTTCGTTAGCATGAATGGCTTTTTGTTGTTAGTCGCGGTTTAAATCTCTCTTTTTTACTTTAGCTGTACTATGAACTTTGGAGTTTTAAATGACTAAGAAGTTTAGGTACTTTCACAATGCAATTAGAATTATTGAGCAATGATTTAATTGCAGCTCTATTTAATTATATATATATATATATATATATATATATATATATATATCATTTTTTCCAATAACTGAGATAAAATCAAGTTTTCATAAATATGATCAAAATTACATGATCTTCAACTTTGGAATCCACTAATGATGAAGATGCGGTACTTATTATTGTTATTGTCAAGATGATTTTACATACGTTTATGAATAAAATTATTTATTCATAAAATTGAAGGAGCATATATGACATTGAGACTTTCTGCTATTTTTATCATGTTTTGACTTTGTATATTCTGAAAATACAATTTATTTATTCGCGATGGTTCTTTGTATTTTTAAAAACAAAATAATTTTATGAGTACCTATTTTGCATTCTAATACATATTCTAATTACGATTGTAGTAAGTGAATTAATATGCATAACAGAAATTGTATCAGACATATTGTTTTATTATTGACCATATCCTATAAATAGCAACAACAATTGTTTGATCCAACCTGCATTATTTTTTTAATGTTGAAGTGTGAATACATATATATAATTATTACACCATAATGCAATTGCAAAAAGTACTTTTATGGATAAAATTTATGCCATGGCTACACGTGACCTATTAACACGCATTTTCAGCATTGCTTTGCAAACCGTTATTTGCATTTTGCTTAATATGCAATTTCATTTCTTGTTTACGATTAAATATAAATCATTCAACATAATCAAACTTACACTTTAAATGTAACATTTTTCCGCTCTACTAAATCTGTAATCTTTTTTATCGAGTTGCTTTTTTATTGCAACTATTGATCAACATAAGGTTAAGTTCTAAGTCTTAGAATCTAAGGTATCTATAGATTTGTTTGACATGTGCATTAAATTTATTTGCAGTAATTTTTTTAAACGTTTGGTTAATATCATAGCAAATGAGAAATTTACTTTTTTACCATATCTTTTTTTGTTTTGGCTACCACCATGATGAGCAAGATTCAAGTACCAACTGAACTGGAGGCTATCTTATATAAACTTTTAATTGCATTCATATAAATATTTCAGTAGTATATAAAAATACAGATAAAATCTTTATATTATAAATGGTTTATTAAATTTCAAAATCACATAATCTTTTATCAATTTTTTCTGAAATATGTCTTATATTTAAGGGTTAGGCTCGTACCGAGGCCAAGTTTTGATCTCATCGTATAATGATTGTCCAGGACAATCAGTGGCTGCAGCTTGTCGGTGTCCTAATAATTTATATCCGTTTCCTGATCGAATTTTATTCATTTCGATACCACACTCTATTAATTCCTTAGCAACATTCAAAGCTGCTGAATTGGGCAATTTAGCTAGAAATAGATTGTAAAATTAGATATTATATGATAAAGGATGGAATTTAGCTAGAAAAACAGATTTCAAAATTAGATATACGATAAAGGATGGCATATTGTATTTTTGTGGTTGCTTTAAAGGATGGCATATTGTATTTTTGTGGTTGCTTTGATATCAAATTGGATTTAATGGTTAGGTTTGCGGTTTTGCAAATTGATAACACGTGGGTTTTGAATAGTTTTGTACCATTATTGAATATATGTCAATTTAGACGTGCTCGTTTATATAGATAAACAACACTTTCCAGATTGTGGTATACACATGTATTTTAAACATTTTCAGTATAAAACTGTTGTTTTCTATATTAATTTTTGCTTTTTCTTTATTATTCCAGCCCAAGTTATGAGGAGTTGAACCAGAATATTTGTTAACATTCTGGTAGATTCAAACTAAATACTATTTAAAATCTTTGGAAATGCAAAATAGAGAAGGTTATGGGCCCAATTTTGTTTCTTTTACTATGATTGGGAATAAATTGTTTTTTATTACATTTATATGAATTTAATTTTTTATTAGTCAGTTGCTCTATCGGCCTTTATACCTCTATATCGAATGCTTTGAATTTAAATATAATGTCAATTAACTATGACTTTGTTATTTGACCCATTGATTAGTATACAATGATAGGATAGCAATTTTTTATTGCAGGATTTGAATATTTTCAAACCATTCTTTATCGAAAAAACATAATGTATTCATATTTACTGCAATAATTAGATCTAATCTAATCTTTATCTAAATATTTTATGATATTTAATTTTCAGCAATTTAAGCCTAATAATAACTAAAACAATTGAATCGTAAAATGCAAAAACAGATAATGGCAAAATAATACCTTTGGTTTGATAATATTTGTTCCTTAAATTGCATAGTTAAATTTTTATGGTTTCTCAATAATTACATTATATTGGCATATCATACAGCTTTGTATATAACGTAATTTTTTCACCCTACTTGAAATTGACAACAACCACTGTAAAATTAAAAAAATGGGTTTAGAAATAGAAAATTGTTCGACTGTGTCAGAGGTTTTGAAAATTGACTTATGTCATTGTAACTTTTTTTTTTTGCATAGATTTATTGCCGATTAAAATAATATAATTTTTTAGGACAATATGCTGAGTGTAAATGCATTTAGAGAGATTATCTCCTATGATATATCTCTTTTTTTTTGGCATTTTATTTAAGATCGTATGGCCACTTTTTTTCAATCTTCGAATAGGAGATTCCTCACTTAATTCTTTTAAATATCTGTTTGGGTGATCTGATAAACTTTTGTGGTATTTTTTGCTCCTTTCTTTTATTATTTAATTAATAGTTTTCATTTTTAAGTATTTATGTAGAGTGTCATCTGTAATATACCAGGGTTCACAATGAAACTTAAAATTTTCGATATTGTAACATGAATTTCTTTTTTAAACTTGCCCTGATAGTCTGTGGCGTAGTTCTGTGGCAAGTGAGTTTGGGTGATCCACAAGAAGGCTTTGTAATTGTCTAAATTTTTAATGCCGCAAAGTATATACGGAATTGGTTAATACATAAATTTGTCGACATAAACACAATAATCTATGAAATATTTTTTTTTACACTCACAACTAAACGTTCCCAAAAAGCATATCCCTATGGATTTCGAATTGTACGACTTCGTATGGGCTCCTTGCTTAGTCCATCCTCGTCCTTCGTAGACGTTGCCGTCTTCGCCCACAGGAAGTTGTAGCCTATGTCCTGCCAACCTTTACTATCCTGATGGTAACTCTGTATAGATCTAACCCGTCTTGAGCAATCTTCTTTAGTGGTGCAGGATGGTGTGTCTGCATGATGAATTATCACGTAAGGCACTGGTGATTGTGCAAGTAGTGCCAATTCACCACGTGGGCTGCGGGCGCCCCATTCGGCACGGGAAATTATTGTAGGACATCCTAATGGAAAATGAAACATTTTATGTACAAGAATGATATGACTTGATAACATATAATATTTGCTACTAATTAACCTTAAGTATTTGCAATTTAATTAAATTTATAATTAATAGTAATTATTAGTAATGACATATGATAAAGCAAATATGGATATAAATTCAGTGTTGTAGTAGTTTCATAATACTAATATTATTTCTTGGCATTCCTAATTTTAAATAAATAAATATTTTAAAGCAAATATTCTGGAAATATTTGTTTTATTTCTATGTTTTGAATATGTGCTATAAGTACTTAGTACGTTTTTATTTTATTAGCTTTCCAAGGGAGAGCTTTATGGTTTTTGCCACAAAATCCGCTTTATTATTTTGTCTTTTTGACGTTTCAAGTCATACTGAATCTTCTAAGATCTGTAAAAAAGTATGTGAGTGTGCATGTGAACCAGTTTATTCACCTTTTGTCGACATTTTCTCAAACGTCTATGATGATCTCAAAAATTTTAAAATTATTTGATGAAGCTCGATAAGACTTTGCATTGTTTAATTTAATTATGTGAAAAATGCTTTATCAACGTTTTTATAAATTTTGATAACCCATTTGGAAGAAATTTGTTAGAAAACCTGCTGATAGTTTTTGGTAGAGATCGACCACGACCAGTACCAGATACGTTTAACTGTTCTCAGTTTTTTTATATTGTCTTTTTTTTATAATTTTTTAATTAAAATTGAAATTGATTATGTGGTATTACTTTACTATACTGTATTCTTTGTTAGTTTTGCTGGAAAAAATATTTTTTTATATAATTATGCGATAACACTCGTATCAGTAACTAACTCTCATTGCCAAGTGCCCTCTATGGGAAATTCATTTTGTAATTTATCTTACAATATCATGTTATGTCAATAAATATAAAAATTTCAAGGTTTATATTATCTCTAATTTATACGTGATTAGATTCGAATAAAGTGCAATCTTCGATAACTAGAGAAAAATACCTTTTGTTAAAGAAAATTACGTCAATTTTATGTAATGGTAATATTGTTTTAGAATATTTGTTGTAGTTACAATATAATATAAATGATAAAATTAGCAGCAATTTACCGATATTGAAATAAGCATTGCTGATATATTTTCTTAATAAATCTCAATGCTTACTGTCTTAAAATAATCTATTCATGATTGTGATATTTTTAAATAGTGTCTCTTGAAACCTGAATTTGACATGGAGCTTCTTACCATAATTTTGTCTAAAAAAATGTATATAACTGAAACTTATAAACTAAATATTCTATATGCTAAATTCTGATAACTGGCTTATTTAGCACTACATTTGCAAAATAACAGAATCACGAATCTCGTAACTCTTATCACAACCTTGGAGCAACCAAACGAAAATCCCCGTTTTAATAAATATATTTTTTTAATTCATTTAATATTTTCGGTTCACAAATATTGTTGAATGCAAATATATTATCGTAATTTCACTTTGTTTTTTGTTTGAAGTAATATTAATCAATTATATGAATTTAATGCACTGCTGGTTTAATTAAATTGAATTTCAAAGCATCAAATATTTTATTGTTAATTATAATTTTAATTTTAAATATACACAAATAGAACCTTTTGTTATAACGAGCACCAAGAAAAATATATTTGCACTATACAACAGCTTCATTGTGAGATGTTTTGTAAACTGAGAGATTAATGCAGTCAACATCTATTAGTCTTGTAAAATTTCAACAGATTATTATGCTTATCTGCGAAATTATTTGTAATTCTATCTTGCTACTGCAGTACTCTGAAATGTAAATTTTAATTAATTATGAACAATTATAAAGCTGTTTGTAATATAAATATTGAGAAATTTGGAGAAATACCAATAGTTTTAGAGAGCTTCTTCAGCAAAATTAAAAACCATTCCCAAATTTTTAATATAATGCTCATTGAATTGAGCATAGTTTTTATGAGTTGAAATATAAATATACGATTTTAACTGTATATTTAATTGGAATGTTTTAATACATGACAATAATTTCTCTTCATAATGTATGCCCTATATTTGCTGCAACGATTTTATTTTAAAATTCACATGCTTTATGAGATTCGACGAATTGGTGCATATTAACGAGTATAAAAGCATACTTTGCAAATTTAATATATTAAATAAAAAGTATCTGAAATGCATTTTTCATTGATTAGCATTATCAGTGATATGATGAATGCCTTATAATTTTGGAGAAATTTGGAGTAATATTTCATTTTGATTTTTATTTATTTGCCAAACAGCAATTCTAATTGTCATGTTTATCGGTTTATAATTCATCACCCTAGATTAAATTGGCAAATCATTTTTTGATTATCAGTCTTAATCTTTTGATTCAAAGTATAAAATTTATAAATAAATTTGGTCACAATCATCGCTGCTGATTTAAAAGATTAACAATCATAAATAATAATTTTGGAATTTAATCGATTGGTCAAAGGGTGATCTTCAAATGTGCATAACGTGACCAGCATTTGTCTTTTATTTATAATATGAAATATGCAATAAATAAATTACTAGCAATTATTTATCAAATCAAAATAAAATTCCATCTTGTGTGGGAACTTTGAGTCATGCTCTAATAAAAAGCTTTGAGAAATGCATAATACAATAGTATAATATATTTATATGCATAATATAAATGCATAAATATATAGTCATATCTTTCAAAATTAACAATTGTTTATTAAATTAAAGTAAAATTCGATCTTCCTTGCAACGAAAATGAAGTTTGATCTGAAATAAATTATTTGTCTTTTGTACTAGCTATTATTTAGTAAATTAAAATACATATATATATATATATATATATATATATATATATATATATGTATATAATTAAATTATATTATCATAACAAAAATTATGGAAAATTTTGTATTTTTTTCTTATGCTATTTGCGAACTTACTCATAAATCTTTGAACTTGAGTCATGGCAAATGCTCTATTGTATTAACTTAATCAATATTTACTTTTTTGTAAATTGAAGCAAACGTGTACTATAAAGTACTATACTTGCTTAATTTTTTTTTGATAAATCTCGCACTATTCTATAATACAATGTACTTTTAATTATATTATTCTAGTTTAATATGTCTAGATTTCATAATTTTTATTATTCACAATTGAACGGTTCTATAGAACTATGGTTCTAATAGATTATCATTGTTTTATTTAGATCTTCAAGAGCAAAATCTATTCTGAAATTAAGTATTTCTCTGAATCTATTCTGAAATGAAGTATTTCTCTCATTTAATTAACTTCCCGTAGTAGTAATGGGCTGAAAATCGAGAATGAATTTTTTGCATATCTTCACGTTTCAGAGGTTTCTGATCATTTGGCATACCTCAGAAAAAATTGATCGCAATTTTTCGTCCACGTTTTCGGGCGCACGGATCAACCCATCGGTTTGAATGGTTCAAAAAACATTCGATTACTATTGATTGGGAGATGTGCTGATTAGATTTTGGCAAAGGCAAGTCCAGCAGTTACGGAGATAATGAGCATAGAATGCAGAAAATAGAAATCAAGTTTTTGAGAGAATGGAGTATCCGATTTGAACGATCGAAAGAACATTCAATTTGTAATGATTGGGAGAAGAGGTGATTAGTTTTTGGCAAAGGCAAGTCCAGCAGATACGGAGATACGGAGCAAAGTGCGCAGAAAATAGAAATCGAGTTTTTGAGAGAACGGAGTATCCGATTTGAATGATCGAAATAGAATTCAATTTGTAATGATTGGGAGAAGAGGTGACTAGTTTTTGGCAAAGGCAGGTCCAGTCGTTACGGAGATACGGAGCAAAGAGTGCAGAAAATAGAAATCGAGTTTTTGAGAGAACGGAGTATCCGATTTGAATGATCGAAATAACATTCAATTTGTAATGATTGGTAGAAGAGGTGATTAGTTTTTGGCAAAGGCAGGCCCAGCCATTTCGAAGATACGGAGCTAAATGTGTAAAAAATGGCAGTTTTTGAGAGAACTAAGCATCCGATTTGAACTGATAAAAAACTTTCTGCTTGTGTACAACTGCTTTTGGAAAAAAAAAATTAAAAAAAAAAAAAATCATATCGAAAATAATTCAGATTTTAATTTTAATTCTGGCTAAAGTTTTAAAGCTCACTTATATACTTCAAATAAATAATTTTAACTTTGTAATTCAATTTATTTTATTTATAATAATTATAAATTTATAAGAATTATAATTTATATAATTCTTATAAATATTAGACAATGTTACAGTATTTATAACAATGTATTTGAAAACATTTAATATTTCTCGAACATTTCGTTACGGTACGGGAAGTTCCAGCAATTTGCCTTAAGGCACGATGCCATACACCACTAGTTCCTTATACCATTGGCTAAATATGAACAATTATCATACAATTCCATTCCCTAGCCGGTACCAAGCACGCTCTGATGTATTTTGTACTCTACCTCTATAATCCAAATGATAAAAAATCGAATTCACGGTTATCTAAAAATAGTTAATTGAATGTATATCATTTACTGATAATTAACGATATTATCCGATACTTCTGTATATTTTCAATGTAGCAACAGATTGAACAGATGCACTTTGAATTCGCTGACGATATGTTATAATAACTTTGTATGAATTTCTAAATATTTAACGGTGAGTCGGAT
Source organism: Ctenocephalides felis (assembly GCF_003426905.1). Taxonomy (NCBI): domain Eukaryota; kingdom Metazoa; phylum Arthropoda; class Insecta; order Siphonaptera; family Pulicidae; genus Ctenocephalides; species Ctenocephalides felis. The sequence continues at coordinate 9,842,498 of NW_020537646.1, read as the reverse complement.
GTTTAATATAATATAGTTTTGATCAATTGTATATGTGTGTCGCAAAGTTTGTTAATTCTCATATGAGGAACACAACTACATTAGTTCCGCTTGGAGTACGTACTTGAACTGTGTATTATTCGCACACGTGAAATAAATCATATCGGTAAACTTGTAATATCTATTTTATTAACTAATAAGCGTAGTTTGTGTAATAACAAGTAATTTCTATTAGTAGTCATAAGTGATTGAAGTGAAAACTGTAAGTAAACTTTTACTATATAATATAATTTGAAATTTAATCAGGAGTAATTATGTTGCCCTTAATCACCCAACTTTCTAGTCTAGCTATATGTATGGTGAAACATGGTTGAAACATTAATTTTGCTAATCAGAATTTTAATAATATGATAAATATTAACTCCAAATTCTAAATTTATACAAAATTATTAACTTCCCGTAGAGTAAGTTATAGTAATCGCAAAAAAATCGAAAATGAAAATTTTTATATATCTTTACGTTTCAAAGGTTTCTGTATATTTTGGTATGTCTTAGAAAAAAGAGATGTATGCGTGTGTGTATGTGTGAATGTGTGTGTGCGGATACAAATTTTCGTCGACGATTTCGGGAACACCGATCATCCAATTTGCATAATTCAAAAAACATTCGATTCGTATTGATAAGGAGACGTGCTGATTAGCTTTTGGCAAAGGCAGGTCTAGCTGTCCCGAAGATACGGGACAAAGAGTGCCAAAAACGGTAACTCAGTTTTTAAGAGAACGGAGCGTCTGATTTTAATCATTCAAAAAACATTTTACTTGTATTGACAAGATGAGGAACTGATTTGGGAAGGCAGGTCCAGCGGTTATGGACTTTCCATAAAAATAAGTTAAAAAATGTCATTTCCCGGTCAAAAATATTTATTGGATATATGTACATCAAATTATCAGATATTTTATAAAGATTTTAATAATGTGTTCACATTTTGTGTAAATTTTTTTGTGTTCCGTACCAAGATTTTTAATTACGGTACGGGAAGCTCCAGCAATTTGCCTTAAGGCACGATGCCATACCCCACTAGTGTTTTATATTTGTATACCATGATTATAATTTAGTGAGACTCTAATCCAATCATTGATGGGGCAGTTTCAAAATGTATTAGAACAATTTGTTCATTTTTGGTTTATCTAATGAAACTAAACTATGTCAATTTTTTTTTACTGTCTTTGCTGTATAAATTGAACTTAATTGAAACAATATTTTACCCTCAAGTTTATAAAAAAAGTTCAAGTAATTATTATTAAGGTACAATAGCTAAGTATGAGTAAGCTGTTGTTTTTTGTTGGGATGATTAATTGTTTAGCTAGATTTTGCGACTCTATCAACCGTTATAAAAATTTTAATGCTACTGATTAACACTACTTTTCATTAATCTTGTAGTAAAAATTTATATTAAAAATTATTAATACTCCTTACGGCTTATAGTCTATAACTGAAGATTTTCCTTTGAACTAAAATTAATATGATGAAAAATTGAAGAAAATTCTGCATTAAAATTAACATAATCTTTGATATTTTTCTTTTATTGAATGTGTGGGTGATGAGTATATTGTATTTAAATAATAAAGCTATCACTATTTTTATTTAAATTATTACTGAATATAACAAACTAAATTATCATATTTAGATAATATTCGGAATATCTCTATTCCAATGTTGGCTATTTTTTCTATAATTTACAGAAGGATGCCTAGTTTTTCTAAATATGAGAATGTTTCTATTCCAATCTTGGCTATTTTTCTCTATATTCTAGAAAAGGATGCCTAACTAATCTAATTATATGAGAATGTCTCTATTCAAATGTTGGTTATTTTTCTCTATATTATACAGAAGGATGCCTATCTAATCTAAATATATGAGAATGTCCTTTTTCTGTATTTTATTTAGAAGGATGCCTAACTAATCTAAATATATGAGATGTCTCTTTTGTAATGTTGGTTATTGTTCTCTATATTATACAGACTAATCTATATAGCATTTCATACATCGTTAAACGATTATATTTACATAATCAAAATAATTTTGTATTTATTTATAAAAACTCCTGGGTTAAAACAAATACTTTCTTCAAATCTTTGGGAAATATAAAGTATGATTTAAAATTCCGAACAGTTATACGAAAATTGCTATTTGAGTCACGTGCTAAATATATTTTACAGAATAAAAATAAATTACAAATTAAAAGGTACTCTAGATTTTTGGATTTTGTACCACCTCGGACAGTCCAATACCAGGTAGTAGAGATATCCGTTTTCACTTCAAATTGGAAATATAGGTTTGAAAATATTTACTAATGAAAATATTCTTTCCTTGGCATTGCTACAATCTTGGCAACTTTTTTTATTTAGCAACAAAAAATATTATTGGTATTAGATTTTTTCATTTTACCATAACTGTCTTTAGTGACTAGCAAATAGAATAAATAATAATTATTAACAATGAGTATAAAGTGACCAGCGTTATTTCGTTACGTGACTACTTTAAATGAATAATGCGATTGTGTAATAGTAAAAATATGTTTTTATATAAAAAAAATTGAGATACATTTTGATATTAGTAAATCAATCAATTGATAGGCCAACTGTTAGATTGCCTCCTAAAAGCAGTCGTTGTTAAGGACATGTTTCATCACAACAGCTCATAGAACTGTTTTGATTGAATTTTTTTGGATCATAGTTTATCTATGAATAGAGTTATTTTATATTTGATTTTTATTATGCTATTTAGGCATCATTTAATTTTTTACTATTTATTATGAATTTCAGATTTTCCATATAAGAATTGAAAGCATAAAATGATTCTCTCCGTGCTGAAAAAATCTCGCATCGTGCACTTGTGTTTTGCCATTTCATTCTTCACATCAGGCCTGATCATAAACATTGCACAATTCATATTATACACATGTCTCAAGCCTTTCAACAAGAGGCTTTACAGAAAACTTGGTTATTATTTGTGCTACACATTTTACAGTCGTAAGTACTACCAGCACAATTATTTATCACCTTTGGGATTTGGGATGGGTTTTTGGACTGGTCAGTTGCACCTATAGAACAAACATTAAATGATAATTTGGTCTTTAACATGTGAACAAATATTTTCATTTGTATGCTATTCAACTTGAAAATATTTGTTGTTTTCACAACATGTCATTTTTATTTTCATAGCAAAATTTATTATTATTACATTATCACAAATATGCATGATGTTTTTCAATTTATAGCATTATGAAATTTTGTTTCTATAGGTTCAACTGCCATGTATGCACAATTAGCAATAAATATTTATACTGCACATTCTTATTAAGATATTAGAAAAAAATACATAAATTAAAGTTTTCTAGATTAATGAGATTCAGATTATTAATTTATTTAATATTCCAATATAGATTTAATAAAATAGTTTGAAATGAATTCCTTTATAAAGTAGAAATTATTCTTGAAATTAGTAAAATTTACAATTAGTATTTAATGCAATTATAATAGCATGCTCAAATATTTTAAAACTTTTGGTATTCTGAAATTGTCAAGAATAATGTGTTTAAGAATATAAATGTTACATTTATTATAATTGTTTATTGTTAGTATTAATAAGAGTTTTATTTCTTCAGAGATAGTGTTTTTAGCTGACTGGTGGTCCAAATCTAATCTGACCTTACACATATCAAAGAAAGATTATGAACAATGTGGGAAGGAACATGGTCTTTTAATTATGAATCATACGTACGAAACAGATTGGTTATTAGGATGGATGTTTACGGAAAAAATTGGTGTACTTGGTGTGAGTATTCTTATAAGTCAATATTTAAATTATCAAATTTATTCATACCAGCTCATACTGAGTTTGTGTATTTATATATTTCATATTAGAAAGTGGTTTATTTTATAATTTTAATAGACAGACTGAACAAAATTATTATTTATTCGATAATCATTTTAATTATATTATGTTTATTACAGAATTGTAAGGCATATGCAAAAAGATCTATTCAATACATTCCGTCATTAGGATGGTCTTGGAAGTTTGCAGAGTTTGTCTTCTTAGAGAGGTCCTATGATAAGGATAAAGAATTTATTGGTAAACAAATTAGCGAAATTATGGATTATCCTGATCCTACGTGGGTAAGCATATGAGTTGCAATGCACATTTATTGTCAATATTATATAATTTTATACGATATTATTAAAAGATTTTTATATTTTCAGTTATTGTTAAATGCAGAAGGCACACGTTTTACTCTAGCAAAGCATGCTGCATCTCAGAAATTTGCTGCTGAACATGGACTACCAGTTCTTAAGCATCACTTAACACCGCGCACTAAAGGTTTTATCGCAAGCTTACCATCCCTTAAAGCCAAATGCCCTGCCATATATGATATTCAACTTGTAGTCAAACCAGATGAAAAGGTACCGAATCCAATAATCAATCTATTCCAAATTTATTCTTCTGTAATATATATGTTTATATTAATGTGAAATTATATTCAATCTAGGTATCACCAACTGTATTAAATTTCCTACTAGGACGAACGATAAATGCATATATGCATGTTAGGAGGATACCTATGTCATCAGTACCGTCAGATGAAGACGGTGCAGCAAAATTTATGCATAATTTATTTAAGGAAAAGGTTTGTTAGATATATAATCATAATATTATTAAAAGATGTTGTTTATTTGAATATAATATTATTAATTTATTTTAGGATGATCAAGTAGACTCTTTCCTGAAAACAGGAAGATTTTTACCAGAATCAGAAACAACAGGGTATATGGAACCTTTCAAACTAAAACCTAGTTTAGCTCCGTTACTGAATACAATATGTTGGGGAATTATCACATTGACACCTATGTTGTATTATTTAGCAAGTCTTTTACTTAGTGGAGAATTGCTGTATTTTAGTGCGGGCATGTGTATTATTGGAACATGTAAGTTAACTAATATTAAGCTGGTAATGTAATAGCATTTGAATGTGAATTCTATATCGATTGCTCAGAATAGTGTCAAACTGTTGAAATTTGATTTTTTAAGATAACTTATCACAAATGTAATTATTGTCTTATATTACAAAATATTTTCATTTGTAAAATGAATTCATAATTTATATATATATATATATATATATATATATATATGTGTGTATTATATTATTTTTTTATTATCTTTCAGTTTATGCACTCATGCAGAAAACAATAGGTATGTCCAAGATCAGTAAAGCTTCAGATTATGGATCAGATTCACCAAGCAAGCGTTCACCAAACAAACAGACTTAATCATTTTAATACTCGATCATCATATTATTATGCTCATTCACTTTTAAAGCGTTTTGTTAAGGTAAGCAAATAATATCCAGTATTGAAGTTAAATAAGAACTGATTATCGAAAGATATTAAGGTTCAGGTTTAAGAATTTTATTGATGTTAAAAATTAAATATCTTTATGTAGAAGTGTTAATTTGGCAAATCAGAAACATATTCTAGCTTTTTGAAACCTTTATGTTGAAGCTTTCAAATCTATGATATATGTTGTAATGATGAAACATGAATATGTACTTACAATTTGCTTTAATCTGAAAAGATTTTCATTATAGAACGTTATTATTTGAAAGTGTGATAAATGAGTTACATAAGCTCTAATAAAATAAGTAGTGGCAATGATTTTGGCAGCATATCACACAGTAAGTTAAAATTATAAATTTGCCCTAAAATTATATAAATTAAATTTATATTCATTTCAAATGTATAAATCATATGATAAAATCTTGATATGCAAGTGATTAAACAACTTTGATTCGATTCAATATTGTCTGTTAAGGTATTTTTTATAATATTTGTGTATAATATTATAAAGTAAGACTTATTATAAATATATGAGTGTTAATAGTAATGAAATGATGATGATTGAAGGCAAAGACAAATGAATGAGATGGGTCATTCTAAAAAACATTGTTTGTAAAATATTTCTATATGAAAGCGGACTAATAATATTCATAAATGTTTTAGATGATTAACAAAAATTTTGACTGACTATAAATTTTATAAGGTGATATCAGAATTTTATATTTATCTGGTATAAAAATAATATAAAAGTTAATAATATAATAATTATATATATTATTGATGTTATATCATGAAATTTTGAGTTCTTCCATTTATCATGTTGCTGACATGCTTTTGTGATTGATATGACCTGCATTAGCATTTTGTGATAGGAACTAATTTATGTTAATCATAGTCACTTTTCATTGATATGCATTTTTTTTAAAAGTTACAGCATTTTATTAATTCGTCTTCCATTTAGTTTGACCTCAACTGTTCTTATCACATACAATAAGTATTTATATAATATGTTTGCTAGAATTAAATTGTTATAAATGTAAAATTGTAATCTAAATGTTGTTAACAAAATGTTATTTTTTGGATTTTGCAAATTTATATTTGTTTATCAAATACATTGAGTTAAAACTTATCTGTTTTAATTTTTACATATATCATTTGCACTGACTAAGTCTAAGAATAAAGTTAATAAGATGCATTTGTAATTTAATATCTGTTGGATTTTTAGTGACATAGAAACCTGGAACACCTGCTTTCTCTAAAGTTTCTTGCTGGTCTGTTACCTGAAATTTGTTATTATATATATAACTGTAAGTTGATACAGAAACAAATCAACACTTACTTTCTGATCCAATTGCTCTACAAGATTATTATCTAAAATTTTAATTTCTTTGGCTTGTTTTTTTAGCAGTTCGGAAAATTGTATAGAAAATGACTGCTCATTTGATGAATCCCTGATTAATGAATGGATGTCCACTAGGTAATATAGAAGATCATGAATAAATTATAGAAAACAATTATTTGATTGCATATCTCCATTTTATATTTTGCTCACATTTATGCTGATTCAAAACCTGCTGTCGTTGTTGATATAAATGCTTTTCTGTTACTTGTTGAATTTCCATTAAACCTATAACTATTTGAAAAATCATATCATTAAGAAGACAATTTGCTAAACTAGATAGCAACTCATAAGGAAGCCGCATCTGAAAATTTCTATAAAAAACAATAAGTCATTAATATTATAATAACTGTAAAATACACTAATGAAATGGAATTTATTCGCTTTTACTTGTTGAAATATTGTATTTATTAATTTAAATTAGTCTATCTTACGGAGGTAAAGTTCTTGCCATTTCTTGCAATTTTTCAAATAGAAAATATAACCGTTTTTGTGTATTTTCTGAGCTAGATGTTTCCATATTATTTGTCAATCACAAATTTGTTATCGTTATTTGTATATTCATTTGACTTTATTTAACACTAGATAATATAATAAATATTTGTATTATTTAATATTCTTATTTATAATTATAAATCAGTTTTCATATTGACACTTTGACAGTAGTGTTGCCAGATTATAAAACTATTCCTGGAAATAATACTATTCCATAGGCACATATATGCCATCTAGTTCTATTTATTACCTTTGGGCGTTCTAGAGTGACATTTGTAGTGTACTTCCGCCTCTTTCCTTTCCCGTTTAGCTTCCAACATGGTGAGTTTTCCAGTGTTTTGTTAGTGATTAAATCATAAATCATCTTTTAAATAAAAATGGTAATATATACATTTTAGTTGGACTACAAATATTTTCGTATTTTTTGTAATTGCGTTTATGAATTTTGGTGTATTTGATTATTTCAATTTTGATGAAAATTAATTTAATGTTGATATCTGTGCATATATAGTACTTGTGTAATTAATACAGTTGTTCATTTTCAAAAATGGTAGTGTTTAAAACGCATAGTATTTTGTTGCTGAAGCCCTAATTCGACTTATAATGTGTGTATATTTAGTTTTTTCTAACTTAACCTAAAAATTTCTAGGCTCGTGGACCTAAGAAGCACTTGAAGCGTCTTCATGCACCAAAAGCATGGATGTTGGATAAATTAGGAGGTGTGTACGCACCTCGGCCATCCACTGGACCTCACAAACTTCGTGAGTCCTTACCTTTAGTTATTTTTCTACGTAACCGTTTGAAATATGCTTTGACCAATACCGAGGTTACGAAGATTGTTATGCAGCGTTTAATCAAAGTTGATGGAAAAGTACGCACAGATCCTAACTACCCATCTGGATTCATGGGTAAGTAATATATATTTTAACATACTTGACTTACTTACAATAATTCATGGTTTCTAATTTGTGCATTGTTTTAGATGTTGTTTCAATTGAAAAAACTGGTGAATTCTTCCGTTTGATCTATGATGTTAAAGGACGTTTTGCCATTCATCGTATTTCAGCTGAAGAAGCTAAGGTAAGTTCTTTCAAACTATTTATGAAGTTGAAATTGATAGTTTTTTGTTGCGTTGTAGTGTTTGTATTCACGTTTTCACTTGTAGAATGCTCAATTACATTGTCCTATTAATTGAATTTAAATGTTTGCATAAAAAGTTATGGATCTATCTATGAATGTGATTATACAAAGTGTGTAGTTGTACTAGATGGGTCCTAGAATAATGGGCCTCTATTTGCCCCATGGTAATGGTATCATCATTACGCATGGTTTCCTTTTGAGGTACAGAGTTTATTTTAATTCCATGCAGATATGCATTTTAGTTCAAAAATGTTTGACTTGTGTTACTTTGTGCTGCTTATAATTGAAAAGTATTAGATACTTATTGAATATTATTAAAATGTTTTCAATTAAATTTAAAGAACTTGTTTTGAGCAATAATTGATTCAAGCAATTATTGTAAAACACTATAGAGGAGTTTAATTTTATATTCAATGATTATAATCTTAAACTTTATGCTTTAAGTTGTTGGTTTAATTCTTATACTCATAACTCCATCTCCTATTTTGTTACAGTACAAACTCTGCAAAGTAAAGCGTGTACAAATGGGACCCAAAAATATTCCATTCTTGACAACACATGATGGCCGCACCATTCGCTACCCAGATCCTTTAATCAAAGTAAACGATACTGTTCAGGTGGATATTGCCAGTTCTAAGATCACAGATTATATTAAGTTTGATTCAGGTTAGTACATTTTATAGAACCATTTATAATTATTGCCTGATCGAAGCTTATTGCTCATTTTTAATTGTTCAATGAGTCAAAACAAGGCAGATAATAATGTTGCTTCCAATGGTCACTGGCTTGTTAAAATAATACATGAATTCAGTATTTACCCATGGAATTTACAATTCAACTTCTTAAATTCATATTTATCAAATTTTTGTTTATTACCCTCAAAGATCAAATAGCTATGAGAAAATCATTTTTATCTTTTTATAAATTTTACTTATTACTCAATTTTCATACATATATTAATGTTGAATTTTTTTTTAGGAAACTTGTGCATGATCACCGGAGGTCGTAACTTGGGGCGTGTCGGTACTGTTGTCAACCGTGAAAGACATCCAGGATCTTTTGATATTGTACATATCAAGGACAGCCAAGGCCACACTTTTGCTACTAGGTAAGTTTAAACTCTATACTTCATTTTTATATGGAATATTAAATTAAATATAAACCCAGCTGATCCATTAGATATGCCTTAGACATTTTGGTCTAGTAAAAAAAGTTACCATTTTCTATTTTACATGGTACTTTGATTCAAATTTGGCCCTTTCGAAGCTTAGCAATTTTTAATAAATTGAATGAGTCAAAAAGAGGCCTATAAAAAATTACTTCTTTAGGTCACTGAAAAGCCAATCATGCTTTAATCAGTATTACCCAAGTAGTAAACAGTAAATTTAATTTTAATATTAAATAAACAAAATTTCATTTTTCTCCCCACTTATTTTGCAAAATTGCATTTTTCAGATTGAATAACGTTTTCATCATTGGTAAAGGCTCTAAGGCATACGTTTCATTACCTCGCGGTAAGGGAGTGAAACTCAGTATTGCAGAAGAACGTGACAAGAGACTTGCTGCAAAATCTGCACATTAATGTGAGAATTAAAATAAATTACTATAAAAAATAATTGATTTTTATTTCAAACTTAAATTAGTATTATACTTCTATTCATATGATACCCAAATTCTTTTACAGTGAATTTGAGCACACTATTTACATAGTAATATAAAATATATAATTTGTTCTACCTATCCTAATATCACAGTTCCATTAGTTTTGCAGAAAATTATGATGTATGAAGACATATTTACAACTGTTTTTTCTTGTAGTACCATTAGCATGAACTATATGCAGAGTATTTGTACTGTTTTTTTAACATGGTCTTGTTCGAATTAAATTGATCTAATTGTTTTTGTTGTCCTGCCAACAAATGTGCATTAAAGTTTTATTTTGTGTTAAAATGAGTTCTAATTCTACATTGGATTATTAGATAACATCTCAGATTCTTGGCTATGCACCATCTGATGGTGTCTTTGCAGGTCCCTTCTTCTCACTAGTACCTTATTGCAAAGATCACATTTATATGGGGAATCTCCTTGCAAATGTAGCCTTACATGCTTATTTAAGTTACTAGGATCTCCAAAAGCTCTTGAACAAAATTTGCATTTTAATGGTTTAAATCCTGTGTGTGTTCTAATGTGGATTTTCAGTCCATATTTTCTTGAATAAACTTTACCACAATATAAACATAAGTGCCCTTTGTTTGATTTTCCTAAATTGCTTACTATAGTTTCCATTTGTGAAGCATGTGTCTGATAATTAATATCAGAAATATTTCTAATGGGTAAGGATGATACTAAACGGTCATATTGCATTTGTTGGTTTTGGTATAGTGGTAGCCTGGGGGATGTTTTAAATGAGTTGGTATGATTGAAGTAAGGCACAAATGCAGAGGTGCGGTTGGCTTCCTGATTTTGTGGTTCAGTTTCACTTGACAATACTGAATTTCTTAGTGGTGATTTCAATGTTAAATTCAGAGGCACAATGTTTTGGTTACATAAACTTATTAAGGCACTGTGTATATTTTCCCAGATATATTCAATTGATAGCCTTTCACAATCCAGTGCTATGTGTAATTTTAGTGGATTTGGATATTCAAATTCTTTACTGCAGGTATGACATGAGTAACGATTTTGATCTGGAAAATGAAAGATAATAAATAACACTTCAAGCTTAATATGATAAATCAGTAAAGAAAAATGTAAAAAAATACTCATGGCCCTCATACATATTTTCATCAGCATTTTTGCTTAATCTAGTTTTTGCTTAAACAATGTGAAGTGATTTATACAAATTCAGTGTAATATTTACCTTTAATATTCTTTGGTGTGAGAAATGGCATTGAAATTAAAGCAGATATTTCTTCAGAAAACCACATTTGGATTTTTTCCCCCGAAGTGATATCCTTAACTGATCTTACAGTTAGGCCAAAATTTAGATCAACTGTTCTATGGAGATCCAATACAACATTTTGACTTTGTATATCACCAGCAATTGGTAAATTTTGTGGCCAAACAATGTGTGCACTCGGAGCCGCGGGCTGGATATAACCGTTGTGAAAATGTAGTGAAGAAACATACTGAAAAAGGTAATAATTATAATAATTTATTTAATTTGATATGTCAGAGAATGAATGATATATATTATTATGCAACTGCATTATGTGTACAATATTAAACACTATTATTTTTCTCATTAATGGAAGAATCTTATAATTTTGATGTTAAGATGTATGAGGGTCATTCTTTTACAAATCGTACGGATTTTAGTAAAAAAATTTGATTTGAAATTTGAATTAAATTGCCCATTTAATATCTTCCGATGTAACAGCCTTCCCATCGAATTGTAAAAATAATTTTGTAGTAGATAAAAAAAAAAACAATATGATTTTTTACGCAATCGATTTAAGTTGGGGCGCGCGTATGTAAAATCAATGTAAACAATTGTTATTAGTGTTGAAATAATTGCAAAAACATTATTTTTTTTAAATTACTTCAAAGTTGAGTTCATAATTTATATAATAAAAAAAACAATACTGATCAACACAACTGAAGATAATTAACATAATGCAGAGGAAGTTCATAAAAATTGAGAAAATCGGCAATATTTCAATCGTAAATATCAACGAAAAATATTTTTTGCCCGCAAAATCCTGAAATACGTGTCAAATAATTTTATCTATAATATCTATACAAAAATTTCAGCCAATTCTAAAATGTCAAGGTATGGTTGGTGTACGGTTTGTAAAAGAATGACCCATGAACAAAATTTTGGTGACCGACCACTGTGCCATCATCATTGGATATGATTTTTTTTTTAAATATGTATAATATAATAGTATGAAAAGGTAAAAAAGTAAATTTGCACTTGCAACACTATTACTGTTAAAAGCTGTTGGAATACAACATTTTATTCTTATTTTTTTTCATATCCACTATTTTATGACATAGAATTTCATAACATCTGGAATAATAATAAATATTTATTAAAATTTTCATTATCTGCAAAATTTGATTCATACAGTTTTGCGTATTGGTCGCTAATTTCAATTATATTTTTATTGGCTGAACCATAGTATTCAACTTAGTTCAACTCTTGGTAGCTCTTCAATTTAGGACAACCATAAATTTTTCAATCTGATGCATAATATTTTAAATCTTTTATTATGTTAAAATTCACTTGATTTACCTTATTTGATTTTTGAATGTTTTTTCATATCTTCGACCAGCCAAACAGGCGATCTGGTGCCAACTGGAATATTGTTTCCAGCAGTAGTTTCGTTCATGTCCTTTCTGCTAGTCTCCAATTTTTGATACATATGTTTCAAATTCACTTGAACTAAAAGATCACTGGCTACCGAATTTAAATTTGGCGCACTTGTTTTTTGTGGAATTATAGGAAACATTTTAACATAGGATATGTTAATATAAATAATTATTTTTATTACATATAACTATCAGAGTTATCCTGTTGTTGCTTCGGTTTCTAATTGCAAACTGATTGGATTCTTGTGGGGTGTTTTAAATTTATATACAGATAAACTTGTAACATGTGACAAATTTCGCGGTATCCCTGTCCTTTTTTGATACATTGGTTTATATAATAATATCGTTTTCTCTCTTAATGCATTTGGGCATTTGACAGCATCCCTGTTCGAGCACGTGGGTAAATCTCGGCTTGTCAACAGCTGCCTGAGCCCTGAATCGTCGACCATTCGATGCGCTGGATATGCATTTTTCACTTACTGGCCGGACGGGGACCGCGGGCACGACCCACCCATTCGAGACTTTTTGTTTGTTTTATAATAAGGGTTTATGGGGTTATGATCGTAGAACCGGGATGAACTACCTCGCAAACCTGCTACAGAAAATATCTGTAATTAAATTCCTGTAGGGCAAGTTATAGTAATGGCAAAAAATCGAAAATAAATTTTTTTATATATCTTTACGTTTCTAAGGTTTCTGAAGATTTTGGCATATCTTAGAAAAAATGGATGTATGTGTGTTCGGATACAAATTTTCGTCGACGATTTCGGGAACGATTTTCGGATTTGAATAATTCAAAAACATTCGATTCGTATTGATAAGGAGACGTGCTGATTAGTTTTTGGCGAAGGCAGGTCTAGCCGTTCCAAAGATACTGGACAAAAAGTGCCAAAAACGGTAACTCAGTTTTTAAAAGAACGGAGCGTCCGATTTTAATAATTCAAAAACATTTTACTTGTATTGACAAGATGAAGAACTGATCAATTTTTGGAAAGCAGGTCCAGCTGCTATGGACTCTCAATAAAAATACGTTAAAAATGTCATTTGGCGGTCGAAAATGTTTATTGGACATTTGTATACATCAAATTATCAGATATTTTATAGAGATTTAATAAAATGTATACACATTTTGTGTAATTTTTTTCGTTTCCGTACCAAGATTTTTAATTACTGTACGGAAGTTTCAGGAATTTGCCTTAAGGCACTATTTAATTCTGAAATGGTAATTTAGGTCGTTTACACAAACGTATACAGTTATAGAGAATTATTATATAAAGTTCACATTTATTAAGAATTTTGGTAAAATATTTTTATGTTAACGATCTTGTTAAAATGGACAATGATATTTACAGAATTACTACAGACTACAAGTTTAAAAATTACTATATTTATTCTTAACAATCTTGGTGTATGCTCATT